>NW_026067908.1:9286497-9483743 GCF_014885135.2 Alexandromys fortis
TATATATATTGTGGCTCAGCTGCTCGGCATCGGCAGACGCCTGGGGATGTATTGGAAGACACCTCTACACAAACGTTTACTGAAGCACATTCACTGAGCCAAAACCTGGAAGCAGTTCATCGTATCTATTAAAAGTAAACTGGTAAAATACTGTGTAATAGTTGTGTGCATTACTTTATAACCACAGTAAATGAACGAACAACTTTACATAGCTACACTTGGGAAAATAAAACATTGCTGGACAAAGGGTGCCAGCTATAAGGTAATGTATGACTGCAACATTTCAAAAATAAAGGGAGTTTCCTTAACTCACATGAGAAATATCAAGTGTTTTCAAAAATCTGGAGAAGTCAGACCTTTTGTCTCTGCTGATGGAATCACGTTGAAGCTCATCTTAAAAGTGAGCATGCACATCCTCTCTACCCAGAGTTCCAACAAAGATTCATAAAGGTCAGCATATCATTTGCAATGATATTTATAGCAACACTGTTTGATGGCTTTTACTTACTGCATGTATGTGTCCATATGTGAGCCAGGGCACACATAATGAAGGTCAGAGGACAGGTTGCAAGAGTCTGTTCTCCTCTTCTACCATGTGGATCCTCAGGGTCCACTCCAGAGCATCGGCATGACAAAGAGTACCTGTACCCATCATGCTCGCTCACCTGTCCAGCAGCACGATTGGGAAGCCGGAACTGCTGGGCAGTGGTGGCTCACACCTTTAATCTCAGCACTTGGGAGGCAGAAACAGGCAGAGCTCTTTGAGATCCAGACTGACTTAGTCTACAGAGGAGTGGGTTCCAGGACAACCAGGGCTACACAGAGAAAACCTGTCTCAAAGAACGAAGAAAGAAAGAAAGGAGGGAGGGGGGGAGGGAGGGAGGGGGGAGGGAGGGGGAGGGAGGGAGGGAAAACAAACTGGAAAATACACAAATACCCGTGATAGATAAATAAAAAATGATAAGTCACACAGTGGAATACTAAATACTATGTAATAATGGGATGAATGATCTGTGGCTGTAGTCAGTAATACAAATGAATCTTACGTGCATAATAGTGAACAAAAGAAACCAGTATTAAAGATGATTTTTTATATGGCTTCATCTAAGTAAAGCTTACAGGCTAAGCTAGCATGTGATGTCAAGGTAAGTAATTACTACTTTGGATGGAAGATACTAGTTCTCCTGAAAGAAACTTCTGGTAAATTTCTGCCCTAAATCTGTTGAATTTTTGTATTGGATACAACAGTGCTGTTTGGCTAGAGAATTCACTAGGTTGTAAGCTCCATGCATACTTTGTGTGTGTGTATATTTTATAGAATAAACTATTAAAGATACTTAACAGCGCTATGAACAGGAAGAAGGAAATGGATTGTGAATGTGAAGAAATTAGTAATTGTCTGTGAGGAGAAAGGAGTAGCTGAGGGGGCAGTGGCTACCAGCATTTTACTATTTTATTTAATCACATTTTTATATTTTTGTATAACTATAAAATAAAATTTTGTAATTGAAGGGAATAAGAGAGACCAAAATACATAATAAATAAATTAGTGAATATTAGTAGAAGGCTGTTAGAATATTTAAAGTATCTTTTATTTGACTATTTCAGTAAATCAACAGGATGCATGCACACTTAAAATCATTAGCCGTCGACTATATCAGTGACAAGCAAACTGAAAAAAATGGGAAACAATGCCATTCACAATAGCTTTCCAAAAGTGCCTAAGCAACAGAGATCGCAGACGGTCAAAGCAATCCTGAGCAGAAGTAACACTGCTGGAAGTATGACCGCACCCAAGAACCCTAGCGCTCTGGACAGCATGGCGCTAGCACAAAACAGACGCCTGGGTCACTGCAGTGGAATAGAGGGCACAAGCACGAGCCCACACAACCCTAGCCACCTAATTTTGACAACAGAAGAATAAAACAAAACCCTCCTGGACAAAACTCAATCCCAAATGGATTGATGAGTTCAACATAAGACCTGAAACTATAGGGGAAAGAGTAGGAAGTTTCCTCAAGATACAAGCATAGGTAAGGATGTTATGGATAGGGTTACAATTACTCAAGAAAAGAGGCCAATAATCAAAAATGGAATCTCATTATGTCCAGCAATGGAGACTGTCAAGCGAATGAAGAGGCAGCTATAAAATGGGAGAACATCTTTGGCAAATATACATCCAACAGAAGGTCACTATCCAGCATATGTAAACAACAAAACCAGTTGTCAAGAAAACAACCCAATCTAAAAATTAGGGGTGGGTGTATTGAATTCAACAGGGACATTTTAGTTGGGAGATTGGAATTGCTGTTTCAGCCTCACTAGTTTTCACTGATCTGTTTAACTTGCTGGTCTCTTCTTGTCTTAGTTTTGTAAGTCGTATGCATCTACAAACTCATCCATTTCTTCTGATTTTCCAGTTTAGTGGACAAGGTGTTTTCAAGCTAAAACATGATTCTGCTTCGAATTTCATTGGTATCTAGTGTAATTGTTCCCTTTTCATCTCTAATTTTGTTTGGGTTTCTCTTTTTGTTTTGATTAGTTTAGCTGAGGATTTGACAAATCTTGTTCATCATTTCAAAGAACCAGTACTTTCTCTGTTTATTTTCGGGAGAACACCTGTCAGTTGGTGGGGACGGGGTATTGAAGTCACCCATGACTCATACCAGGATTAATTGTGGCTTTGTATTGACTAGTTTTTGTTTTATGAAAGTGGGTGCCTGTAGGCAGAAGCTGCTTGTTTGTTTCCAACTACCCAGACCACAAAATAATCACTCAGAAACTTTTATTATTTGCAATACTGTTTGGCCAATAGCTTAAGCATATTGCTAGCTAGCTCTTACATCTAGAATGAACCCATTTCCATTATTTTATATTTTACCACGAGGGTCATGGCCTACATGCAAGGTTCCAGCTGGCAACTCGCATCTTTCCCCTCTGGCAGCTCCATGGCGTCTCTGACTCTGCCTGCTCTCTCCTCCTCTATCTGCTGGGAGCTTCCGCCTTGCCCTATTCTGCTAAGCTACTGGCCCAAACAGATTTACTCATTAACCAATAAAAGCAACACATAGACAGAAGGACTTCCTACACCAGGTGCCCCTGTGTTCAGGGGGTCTATGTTTAGAATTATAATGGCCTCCTAGGGCTTGTTCCCTTGGTACACAGTGGCCCCTTATACGCCCTCTCAGGGTTTGAAATCTTTCAGAACAGCAACACCTGTTTGTTTCCTAGGTTCTTGTTCTTTCAACACCTTCTCCCTTTCATCCTAAGGTAGGTCTTTGTGTGTGTGTGTGTGTGTGTGTGTGTGTGTGTGTGTGTGTGTTAGGTGAATTATTGGAGGCAACAAATGCCCAGTTGCTCTTTGAGCCAGTCTGCTAGTCTGTGTCATCTGATTGGAGGAACTGAAGTCATTAACAGTCACAGTTGCTATTGAAAGATGTACACTCTTCCTGTCATTTTGTTGATTGCATAATGTTTAGGTTTCCCAGGGTTGTTTCCCCCCCACACTTAAGTATTAGTCTAGCATGGCTTTGTTGATGGATTTGTTTTTCTCTTCAGTTTAAAAGATTCCTTCATTTATTATTATTATTATTATTGGTTTTTGAGATGAAGTTTCTCTGTGTACTCCTGGCTGTCCTGGAACTCACTCTGTAGACCAGGCTAGCCTCACAGAGGTGTGCCTGCCTCTGCAAAGGCTGGGGTTAAAGGGATTCCCCAGGACTACATGTATTTTTGTAGAACTGGCATGGTGGTCATAAATTCCTTTAATCTGTTTTGTTTTTATGGGAAGTTTTCATTTTTTTTCCCGCCAACTAAGTTAGTCTTTGTTGCAGTGGTTCTCAGCTTTCCTAGTGCTGTGACCCTTTAGTACAGTTCCTCAGGTTGTGGTGACCCCAACCACAAAATTATTTTTGCTGCTACTTCATATTTATAATTTTATTACTGTTATTAATTGTAATGCAAATATTTGATATACAGGATATCTGCTGTGTGACCCCTGTGAACGGGTCATTGGACCCCCAAAGGGGTTGCAACCCACAGATTGAGGACCACCGCTTTTCTTGGATATGTTCTGTTTCAGAACTTGTAGTAAATCTGTCTCTGCCCTTCTGGCCTTTAACTTTTAGCCGAATGGCCTGTTGTCAGTCTGATGAGCCTGCCCTAGTGTGTGACTGGGAGTTTCTCTCTTGCTGCTTTTAATGTACTTTCAGTGCCTGCCTTCCATATGCTTTTGTGTATTTAGTGTTTTAATTATGATGTCATGAGGGGAGACTGACCTCTTCTGTTTGGTGACTTAGCCTCCAGTGTCTGTGTTGGCGTCTCCTTCTTGACTGAAGTTGCTTCTGTTGATCCTTTAAAAAGGGTTTCCTGTGATTTTGGAACTAGATTCTTCTCCTACTGTGCCTGCCATCCATGCATTTCCTGTTTCTGACTGTCCCATGTATCTCAGAATTCTCACTGTTGTGTCGTGGCTCCCGACTGATCCGTCCCTCTAGTTCCATCAGTTCAAGGTCGGCTGGTCTGTCATCTCCTTGTCCATTCTATTGGTGAGCCTTCCAACAGACTTTTTCATCTGTCTTACATTTTTCATTTCCACAATTTTAGATTGGTTTCGTCTCAGTATTTCCAGCTCTTGCTGAAGTCCTATTTCATCTTTTGCAGCGCCTTCCTTATTTCATCTGTTTATGTTCTCAATCGGTAACTTATTTTTTTATTTGAACATATGCACTTTCTTTGAAGTTCCCCGACTGGGATTTATTTCACCTGTCTCACTCTTGTTAAATGCCTTTACTATAGAATTCATAACTTTTGGATGAGTTCTGTTGTGTTGGTTGCTTCATTGGGATTTACATATCTGCTGTTACATAATCAGCCACCTTCTTTTCAATTAAAGTATTTGCTATGTTCACGTAGAACTTGGATGTGATACTGGTGATTGTGTAGTTCAGCAAATAGTTCCTTGGTCCAGGAGCCGAGTGCTTGGTGTAAAGCACTGTATCATTCCCCGACTAGAATATTAACTGCAAGAGCAGTCATGGCTGCGTGATCGTCCCACAACGCAAACATCGTACTAGCCAGTTAGTCACATTGGCACCTTTGATTTCAGTAACCATTGGAGGCTAAATAATCAATGATAATATGACATATACTCAGGCTTAAATATTAATTAGGTTTGGAAAGGGAAAATCAGAAAGAGGTAGGTAAAGTAATTAGAAGACGAAGTTGAGAGATTATTATGGCCCACAGATTTTAGACATTGCTAAATTGTGGAGGGTTATAATTAAGAAGTAAAAGGGAAGAGGGTAGGATGAGAGAAGGAAGAGGAAGGGGATATTCAGCGTCCTGGAGAGCATAGTAAAGAATGTATTAGAGTGATGGTGAGAAGGGAAGGGGATATTCAATGTCCTGGAGAGCATAGTAAAGAATGTCTTAGAGTAAACTGGATGGAAACATCAACAATAATCCTAAGATCTGAGCAATATACAGACAAAAGCAAAACCATCAGGAGACATATATACATGAGACTGGAAGCAAACTAATTAAAATAGGAAATAGAAGTTTAATATTTAGTTACTTGTCTCTTGCTTTGGTAAAACACCATGACCAAGGCAACTTATGAGACAAACCTCTATTTAGGTTTATGATTTCAGAGGGTCAGAGTCCATGGTGGCTGAGTGAAGGAGCAGCTTAGAGCTCACATCTTGATCCACAACCATGAGACAAAGAGCAAGTACACTTACTGGGAATCCCGGGAGTCTTTTAAAATCTTAACTCTATGCCCAGTGACGCACCTCCTCCAACAGGGCCACACCTCCTAATCCTTCCCAACAGCTCCACTAACTGGGAGCCATGCATTCAAACCTGAGCCCCTTGGGGCCACTCTCATTCACACTCCACAGGTACTGTGGAGTGAATTGCTGCCGCAGCTGTGCTGAGCTGAGGTTCTCAGGTTCCTCTTGCGTTAGCAGGCTCCCCTTGGAACCATGTTTTTATTCATGCCTATGCTTATGATATTATATCAACCAAAATATTAACAATATGAATAAAGTATTCTATTTTTCTGATTGCCGTGTATTGTCATTAGAGTATAGTATTGTTTTTCAAAAACTTAATATAAAAAAGTTTTCTGTAGCTGGGCATGGTGGCAAATACCTTTAATTCCAGCACTCAGGAGACGAGACAGGTGGATTCCTGAGTTCAAGGCCAGCCCAGTCTAGAGGGCAAGTTTCAGGGCAGCCAAGACTACACAGAGAAACCGTATTGAAAAACCAAAAATAGACTTATTAAATAAGTAATTAATTAAAAAGTTTGCTGTCACACCATCAGCTTCTATATGCTTCTTGTCACATTTGATTACATCAAGAAACCATATCAGCCAGGCAGTCGTGGTGCACGCCTTTAATCCCAGCACTGGAGGCAGAGGCAGGCAGATCTCTGTGAGTTCAAGGCCAGCCTGGTCTACAAGAGCTAGTTCCAGGACAGGTTCCCAAAGCTACAGAAAAACTCTGTCTTGAAACAAAAAAACAAAGCAAAAAACAAAAAAACAAAAGAAGCCATATCAAGTGACTGGCCATGCCATCCAGCTTTCTCTATATAATGATCAGCTACAGAGATCAGTTACCATTTTCACATCATATCTCTGTGTTTATTATTGTATGTAGGTACAGGAGTAAGATTGTTTTTATTTTGCCTAGTTAAACTTCAAGCATAAAATTTTGTATTATTTCAGTTTTCATGCTCATCTTGTTCTAAGAACATTATTATACTTAATATTTTTCTGCTATACGTATTTCTGTTTTCTTGTCTGGATATTCAGTTTAAATAACCATTTTCTACAGGTGTTTGATGCAAGAGGCGTTGATGTTACTCCCCGACCTCTCTACCATCCAGATCCACACCTGGGAACAGCAAAGCCCAACAAACTCTTGATGTCACAAGAAGGATCACTTGCATCAGATTTTATTTCTTCATACAGTCTGTATCAAAATACAGTTAACCCTAGTATGTTAGGGCAGTTCACAAGGTGAAGTATCCTGGCCCCAGTTCTTTTGATTTCATTTATGTTGTTCTTCTGCTTATATTGCATACATACAGAATATATGTTTCCACTTTTCTGACTTCAATCGATAAATCCTAGTGTTCTAGCTTTTATGTTTTGATTTATATTCGTGTCCAGAGCTTGACTGAAGATTTCCCACAAATTCTAAAACATTGTGAAAAGTGTGTAGATGTTTGTCTGAGATTGCCCAAGGTTTCCGAAAGGACTAGCTTCACAGATGGCCACAAATCGCAATTAAATATTTTGGCCCAGTTTCTTTAGGGTTTTATGGCTGCCATTTAGAATACAGTGCAGTCACACACACTGCTCTAGACCCTACACTCAATTCACACACGAGCCACATGGAACGCCAGATAAGAAACAAGGGCTCTTCCAGTAAAGTTGACCCCTTTGTAAACAATTGAAAGCCTAAATGTAAGATGTTACAGAGTAATGTTATGATCGTTCGTTTAAAATTTTAAAGGAAACCCATGACTGACCAAATTAATGATCGCATGACAGCACAGCGTGGTGGAACGTGAGTCTTTATTGGCATTACTAACAGGAGTCAGGAACTGGGATGACTCAGAGAAACTCGCGATCCCACGTGGTAACCACAAGCCACACCCCTGAGCTCTGCACAGCTTGTAGGCAGCACCACAGCCCCACAGTCTGCACCCCACCCCACCCCCGCCCCTCCTCCCCCGCGGCTCAGCCACTCAAGTCTCCTCCCCAGACTTCTTTACTCCTTTACTCTGGGGAGGGACCTTTAAGACTCTTCTAAGTTACTGGTTTTTTCCAGACATGACCTTTTTTTAACCTCCCTAGTCTCAAGAGCTTCCCCCATCCCCTCTTGTAGGGAAGGCTTCCTTTTGTACAGTGTAGCTGTGTCTCAGGTTACCTTTCCCGAGGAGGAAAGCACTCTACAGTGTAGCTGTGTCTTGTTACCTTTCGAGAGGACTTTTGTAAAATTGAACTTTTGAGCCGAGTTATGAGGAATGTGCAGAAGCAAAGAGAAGACTATTCTTGCCTGAGGCCCTAAACAGACTCCTAGGATGGAGGTGCTAAAACACCCAGCAACAAAATGATGAAGAGATAGTGAAAATGGAGTCTGAGAGGGAGCTATATTTTAAATAGTCCTTCAAAATATACTTGGGAACACTGATGTCCTCGGTGGAGATTTGATATGTTATTCTAAAATATACTTTCACTTTTTAAAGGACATGAAAAATCAACTGAAGATTTAAAAGATATAATGATTTATGTTGTTTGTATGACTAGTATGTTTAACTTGTCCATCTGTTGATATAGTCTAATTTACACTTTTGGCTTCTCATAAGGACATTGACCAAATGTGTTAATAACTTTCAAAGGTCAGTCATGGGGAGCAGCACAGTGTCGAAGTCAAGTGTGTCCACCACCGAATCAATGACGGAGGATCTAGAAGAACCAGCTTACAAGAGGGACAGACTGGCTAGTTTTACAGGTAATAAAAGCAATTTTCTTTCAATCTTACAGCTTTAATGTATTTTCAATGGTTTAACTCCCCACATGGAAATTGTCATTTTTTGTAATGTTTGTGAAACCTAGGTTATTTTGGCACAGCTTTTATACCATTTTAAGATTAATTTCTAATTGTGACTGAGAGTAGATAAAAAGCAACTGAGGACCTGTCTCAGTGGGGGACCATTTGCCTACATCAAAGACCCTGAGTTTAATCTTTAATGATACTTCCTTTCCTGTGTGTGTGTTGTGTGTGTGAGAGAGAGAGAGAGGAAGGGGAGAGAGAGAAAGAGAGAGACCTAAAAAGAAACTCTCATTTTTTCCTGTACATGTAGATATAAGTCAACACTTTGAAGTTCTTTATAAGTGTTTATTTTATGTGTATGGGTGTTTTGCCTGTGTATGTGTATTTGCCTGTGTATGTGTGTATGTGTATGCAGTACCTGGGGAGGCCAGGGGAGGCCATCAAATTCTCTGGAACTAGAGCTACAGACCATCATGCGTCTTCACGCGCATGCTAGGAACTGAACCTCACTCGGTTCATCTGTGAGTAGTAGTGACCACTGAGCATCTTTCCAGCCCCTCATCTTGTTTTGTCCTGAGTTGTAATAAGTAATCATATTCTTTGTGTAAATAAGGGCCTGTTTATAAAACATTTGTTTCACTATTAGCTTTGCATACTGTTCTTCATTAAAAGAAATAGGGCCCTTTGGAGAAGTAGTTGATTTCTGAGCCTTGGGTATATATAAGATGAACTAGAAAGTTAAAAACATACTTGCACAAACCCTGCCTTTCCTCCACCCCTCCCCCCCAAAAAAAAGAATGACAGGGACACAGCAGCCATTAGTGTTCCATTAGCCAAAGGTATATAAGTTCAACATCAGAAAGTATAGTGCTGGCTTAGAACTCATTGACAATATCCAGGAGCCCATACTTAGATATATGGTAAAGGGGAGAGCAGATAGACTTCTTTAGAGAACTCTAAATACTTATGTGGATATTTTCCCTTCAAAGTAGAGTTTCTATCCTCTTTAATGCGGACTTTGTATCA
This sequence comes from Alexandromys fortis, assembly GCF_014885135.2. Taxonomy (NCBI): domain Eukaryota; kingdom Metazoa; phylum Chordata; class Mammalia; order Rodentia; family Cricetidae; genus Alexandromys; species Alexandromys fortis. Next base: position 9,296,091 of record NW_026067908.1, read on the forward strand.
TGGCTTTCACCAGACCACAGTATGAAAACAGAAACCAGTCTCAGCTAAGAGGTGATGACGTCAGCAAGAAGCTGTACTGATAGGCTTGATGCGCTGTCAGTCTAGCTCTTCTTCTGCTGCCTTCCCGAAGCCTGTAACCCGTGTCCCGCTTCAGGCAGTCCTAAATGGAAGCATGTTCTACATGCATGGCCAACACTCAGCCTTCTAAGACAGGAAACTGCCGCAGTCTAGGAAAACCTAAGGGACAGGATGTTCAAATGTGGTGTCTGGGCTGATATTTTAGGATAAATTATGAGTGTTTAGATGGCATTAAAAATGAAGCAGCCTGGAATAAAACCTGGGCTTCAGATGACGAAGTATCACTGTCGGCCCATTAGCTGCTCTAGGCACACGATAGGAATGTTCAAAGTGGGGGCTACTGAGTGCAGGTCTACACACGCTCTAGCATTCTTACAGATGTTCTACACCTCGAACTACTCTAAAATGAAAAAACGAATTACTCTAAACTATCTTGAAATCTTGCACAAGCCTTCTGGGTGTTCTGACACATACACATTTCCGAGCCGAAAGGAGGCTGTGCTTGGAAAGCTTGTCATTTGTATGATGGAGCAGCATGTTAGGCACGGACTGGCACTTGCTCAGCATGGGGATAAATGAGTAGTAGGTCCTTTTACATGAACTCATAAAGTACCCGTGGTTAGCACATGTGCATTTGCGAAGAGAGAGAAGCACTGTTTTGTAACCCAGTCTGATTGTAATTACACTAGACTCATTGTAGCTAAACACCAGCTCAAGGAAGGCTTCCTGAACTGCTCCTTACTGAGGTCTCTTAATGTGACCAGATAATAGATCTTTTCCTTACCTATTTCTCAATTAATTGAAGAACACGGGGTAAGGGCAGATGTACTGGAAACAAAATACTGTGTTATGAGTAAAAGTGCTTTTGAAGCCCCAAGGGTGACCATGTCTTACCCATTCATTAAATACTGTAGACTACTTCAGAGTCTTTCCTGTCCCTCTCCAGGGGCTTTCTGTGTAAAGATGTGAAAAGGGAGCCATGCTTGCAATACACAACTGGAGATCTCTCGAACATCAGGGGTGGAGAAAGATGTGCTTCCTCCATCGCTGAGAGCAAAAAGTGCATTGATAGGTTTCTAGGTAGAGACGCAAGTGTAGTCTCCATCTATTGTCTGGAGCTGGGAATCTTGATGCATGAAATAGATTCTGTAGGTACACAGTGCTGCTAGAATTCATTTTTTAATATTGAAAAAATTCATGCAACATTCAGAAGATGATAGACCTGCACAAAAGCCTACTTGCTGTTCCGTGGTTTTGTCTGGATAGTGTGTTCCTCTACCATTAAGAAGACGTATTTTCCCCAGCTCTAATACATAACTGATATTTCGCATTAGATTCTATATATGTGCCGTATCTCATGTGAGGTTGTTTTTAGAACTACGTCTGTGCTGCCAGGCTACTTTATATATAGCCAAGCCATTAGCCAGCATCCGATGGTCTAAAAGAGTACTCAGAGGATCAAGAGCCTGGTTTTTTGTTTGTTTGTTTGTTTGTTTTTTGAGACAGTGTTTCTCTGTGGCTTTGGAGTCTGTCCTGGAGCTAGCTCTTGTAGACCAGGCTGGCCTCGAACTCACAGAGATCCGCCTGCCTCTGCCTCCCGAGTGCTGGGATCAAAGACGTGCTCCACCACCGCCGGGTCCAAGCCTGTTCTTTTCAGTCTCCAAATTCCCTGTTCCTGTGGAGCATGAGACAACTTACTCCTGCTTATTCCAGCCCTGGAATATAACCCTTTCTCAGCTCTGAAATTCTGTCCTTAGTGAAATTTGCCTAGAATATTTTGCCTTTCACTATTCGAAAAATTTGACTCATTTTTAAAAAACATATTATTTATTTGTGTGAACATTGGGACCATTTTACACCTGTAATCAACCAGACCCATTGAAGAGTCTTTTATCTCCTGTTGAAGATGATTAGAGAGGCCAATAAAAAAATAGAAGAAGAAGAAGAACAAACAAACAAAAAAAAGTAGTAAGGTTGTTGAGGCCTCAAAGGGTCAGGTGACTTTCCCCACACACATGTCCTGTATTCTTTCTCAGTAGTACCAACAGCTACTTTAAAATCCCTCATAACAGTACAGGATAATTGTAACAGGATTGCCCATGGAACTGTGACCTAGTGAGACTAGGCTGGGATTAATGCTTGTAGCAGCAGAACAGAGCTGACTTCTCCAGGTGCTTTCACAAAAGTTAAAGAGACTGCTGTATAAAGACACTTGCTGTGTGTGTTGTCCATTGTGTCTTAGTGACCAGGCAGTGTGCACATGTTGTGTGTGTTGTCGTTGCGTCTTAGTGAGTAGGCAGTGTGCACACTCGCCATGTGTGTGTGATCATTGTGTCTTAGCGATTAGGAAGTGTGCACAGGAGCAGTTCCAGGGTGATCTTACTATGGCGTGTATTTTAGATGTGCGAGTTCTGAGAACCACACCTGAGACATCTTTAACCAAGGAAGAGCTGGAGAAGAACATAGAGATCATTCTCACGGAGACGAAAACACTGAAGTTTTTTGACCTGCCAACAGTCATACACTCAGTAGAATCTGAAGAAGCGGAGAAAATAGTGTATGTATAGCTCCATTGTCTGTGTTGCTTCTATATAGCTCGGACGCTGAATTAGAGGTTCTTTTGAAGAGTCCTTGGAGATTTCTAGAAATGTGCCCTTGAAATTACACATGTACTCTATGATCTTATATGGACATGTTTATATCACATGACATTTTTCTATAGGAAAAGCCCTTATCATTAGCATAGCCTGTGTAACTATGTGAACTTTTGAAGAAGAAAGGGCAGTGGTCAGCAGGTCCAAAGTTCTAGTTACCAGGACTGAGTCCTAGAGCCCTGTCACAGCTGTAGGATCAGTCAATGTATGCTGCAAAATAGCTAAAAGAGAGGATGTTGGGCTCAGCAAAAAGAATAAATGTTTGAGGTAGAAGATATATATGTTCCTTCCTGTGATTTAATAAAAACAGTATATGCATATATACAAAGCATGAGGGCCTAAATTAGGGTCCCAAGTGCCCACATAAGAGACCTGTGTAGTTGGTGTGGGGAGGGAGCAGGGGTGGGGTGGGTGGAGACAGAAGGATTGCAGGGATTTGCTGGCTGCTGGCCCAACTCCAGGGTCAGTGAGACTTTATCTCAAGGGATTAAAAGAGTGACAGGACACTTGACATTCTCCTCTGATCTCTATGTACAGTCACCCACACATACATGTGCATATATCACACATACATGTGCATATACCACACATACATGTGCATATATCACACATACATTTAAATAATTGACACACATAGAACAATAATAAGTAAACTAAAAATGATTCCCTCGGGTTGAATTTGATAAAAAAAAATATACCAAATCAATAAAAGCGGAGTCATTATTAAAGGATAAGCAACAGATCCTAAATTCAGACCCTGAGGGTGTTAGAGCTATGGTATGATTAGATACAAAATACAAAGTCGTTGTGAAGTGTTTCAGCAATCAAGATGGTTAAAACATTCACATTAAGCTCCGAATGACATATTTGGATAAGAACTTTATTGTCAAAAAGCAAACATTGGTTTAAATGTAATTGAGTAAAGATTAAATGGCTGAAAAAAATAAGTCTGAATAACTACAGGAAATAAAATGTAAAGAGACAATGGATTATAAAAGTAATGGTCTAGCTTGTCAGTGTTGCAGACATGTACACAATAAATCACAGAGGACCAGAGTCGGGAGGCTTTCCTGAGCCACTAACAGACTCTTGTATAGAAGCAAAAATGAGATCAACTGAAAAAGCCTCGGGGCATTGTGCTGACACTCCTGAAAACCAGATGTGAAGAGAAGAGGGTTTTTTTCAAGGTTTATCTTTATTTAAGTGTGGGTGGGTGGGGGGAAGGGAGGAAGGGAGAGAAAGAGAGAAGAGGAGAGAGGAAGAGAGGGAGAGAGAGAAGGAGAGAGAGAGAGAAAGACAGAGAGAGGGAAAGAGAGAGAGGGACGGAGAGAGAGAGGGAGGGAGAGAGAGAGGGAGGGAGAGAAAGAGGGAGGGAAAGAGGAAGAGAGGGAGGGAGGGAGAGAGGGAGAGAGGAAGAGAGGGAAAGAGAGAGGGAGGGAGAGAGAGAGAAGGAGAGAGACAGGGAGGGAGCTAGCTCACTCTGTTATGTGTGTAGATGCTAGGAGAGACCAGAAGAGGGTGTCACATTTTCTAAAGCTGAAGCTACATGTGATACCAAGCTTCCCAGTATGGATCCTGGGAGCCCAACTCCCGGCCCTCTGGAGGAACAGTAGATACTCTTAACCACTGGGCCAACCCTATACCCCCAAAGAAGATTTTTTTTTTAAGTACAAGAAAATGTAGGAAAAAAATTCAGAACCTTCAAAAAAGCAGACAGAATACTTAGAAAAAGATCACTTCATAATAAAGGGAGGGGCATAATCATTTTAAATTAAAATTTCAAAGTAGAATTACACTAAATTCTTTGACTACACTGAAAGGAACAATGAGTCATCCCAACTGAGGCATTCATATATACACTGGGAGATTAGAAATATTTCCCAGATTAATAAAATTAAAATGTGAATTTAAAAATACTTATAACTAGACTGAGCAGTGGTGACCTCACGCCTTTTATCCCAGCACTGGGAAGGCAAAAGCAAATGAATCTCTGTGAGTTCAAGGCCAGCCTGGTCTACAAGTGTGAGTTCTAGGATATCTGGGGCTACACAGAGAAACCCTGTTTCAGAAAAATAAAAATGTAAAAATACTTACAACTAACCAGTTATGAACACAGCATGCGCACAATGCTGCAACAGTAATACTTTGAACAAATTTGTAGCTTTCGATGTCCCTATTAAAGTCCCTAAACTCTCTGAACATTAGTAAACTCTGACGGTAGTGTGGACGCTGGGGAGCCCAGCGCGAAACAGCCCTTCGGTGGTGAGGTAGTGACGTATTTTCCTACGGAGGTGTTGACGCTCACTTGACATTTGTTACACTCTGTGCTAGTGAAAGCACCCGACACCGTGCAGTGGAGAAAGTTTTTAATCCTTCAGCTACTTTTTGCTTTTTTTGCAGACTGAAAAATAAGAATTATGAAGTCCTTTGTAGAAATAGATTAGGCAATGACCTGTATGTCGAACGGATGATGCAAACATTTAATGGCGCTCCAAAGAATAAAGATGTCCAGTGTGAAAAGATCATAATGGAAGACAAAGGTAATTTGTCTTATTCCTCTCGGCACACCGTTGCTATATTTTGATATCTGTTCCTGGACTCTGTCAGTCAACACATATTAAAACTATATAAATAAAAAAATGGAAATAGATTTGCCTAGATCTCAGTACTACGTACTGTTAATTTCTAATGTTCAGAATTTGACAAGGTGACGGGAAATAATGATATAAAGTATCTGAGTAACATAATTGTTCAGACTAGTTTTTATTCACCTTGTATCAGAACTCTGCGCTCTTCAATCATTTATACAATTTATAGAAAATGATTTTATGATATAGTTTACTACCAGTACATCCGTCTGTATAGTCCACACAGTTCTTCCCTTCTTCCCATCATAAGTGGTTCAATGACCACCATATCGCTGTAAAGTGGGTCTGAATCGTAGTCTCCATTTCCTTGCTGGGGAATCAGCACAGAGGAGTCACCTCAGTTGGTGACCCACACAGGTCTTAGAATCCGTGCTCTGAAACACTCGCCTTACTACCTCTCAGTGTTTACAGATTAACGTTCCTGAGGATACTGCAGAAGCCTATGGGATATGGGCAGAGGACAATCGAGGAGAAAGAACATGCATAATCTGATTGCAGTTATTACTGAATATAGCTGGGAGCTAGATTCTTCTAAAGATTGAAAATGCAAACCTCTAGTAAAAAGAAGTGTAGTTTTGTTTTGTTGTAAAGGACCGTTCATGTGTCTTCTAGGTGGGGATATTTATTGCTCACCCCTGAGACTTCCTTTTACATGAAAGAAGAAGAACAAATGCTCCAGTCTCCTTTAGCTTTCCCTCATTCCTACCTCAGAGCAGAGGTGTGGCTTGCCTGGGTGATATGTGGGCGTACCTGGGTATTCTTGTCTGGGTGATGTGTGGGTGTACCTGGGTATCCTTGCCTGGGTGAAGTGTGGGCGTACCTGGGTATCCTGCTGGTGTTCCTTCCCTGGTAGCCTGATGACAGGAAGTACAGATTCTCATTAGCATGAACCCTGGATTTGATCCACAGCACCGCGTAAGTGAAGTGTGACGCTGCATTCCTGCAAGGCCTCAGTTCCCAGGAGGGGCCAGCAGGAGGATCAAGAGTTCAGAGTCATCTTCGTGTATAACAATGGAAATGAGAATGTGCCCTATAGTTTGCAACAGAACAGTTAAGAAAGAAGACGGGATAATAATTCTTGATGATAGATCATTGCAAAAGATTCAGTCTGAGGAACAAGAAGGAAGAACACTACGCTAATGGAAACCCGTGAGACAGTAAGCACACGTGTGGATGCAATGGGACTGTGAGGAGGGGCACCGGGAGCAGAGGAACAGGTCTCTCTAAACTTGCTAAGGGTCTGCTCTGAGAAGAACTCTGAAAAGACATCCACACAAAGACACATGCATAGTCAGTCAGAACACAGAGTGAGGATTTTGAAAGTCACAATATAAAAATGATTTATCACACACAGTCTAATTTTTAATACTAAATTTTGCACTGGAAACCATGGAGGGCAGACGTTAGCTCTGTGACATTTAAAGTTCGAAAGCAAAAGAAGCGCTGTCAAATAAAAATGCCAGATCCTTTAGAAGCGAAGAAAGTAAGATACTTCTGAGTCTTCAAAAGCGAACAGAATTTATTGATGGCAGATTTCCTTTAAATGAATGCTAATTAGAGTCCTGTAGGCAGAAAACGGAGGGCAGGAGACAGACGCCCGACAGGAAACTGAAGAGCAGTTACAAACACACGGCAAGGGCAGAGCCCATTTGCAGGAGAGTTTAGAAGAGATGCCGAGGGCCTGGAGAGGTGGCTCAGTGGTCAAGAGCACTGGACGCTGTTCCAGAGGATTTGGGTTCCATTCCCACACCCACATAGTGGCTTACACCCATCTGTAACTCCAGCTCCAGAGGATCCAACGCCTTCTTTTGGCCTTTGTGGGCACTGCATGCATAGATACACACAGATAAAACATTCATGACATAAAAATAAATATTAAATTTTAGAGATATTGATAAAACAGTGTTATGGTTGTTAATGGACTTACACTATGTAGAGAATACATTTTTCAAAAACAAAGTGGTGGGGCAGAATTGTATAAAAAGGAAAGTTTTAATATGCGATTTACAAAGTTATTAAATTAAGAATAGGTTTAATTTTCAAAATTTGATTATAATCCTTAAATGGTGCCAACATACAAAAAAAATGATGACAACAAAAATATACATCCTACAAGTTAGGGAAAGGAAGATAAGAACAGAATAAAAATGAGACACTACCAAAACATCAGTTATACACAGAATAGTCACTGAGGAGTTGAGAAACAGAGGTAGAGAGAATACAAATATCAAGATGTTTTTTAAAAACCAACAATTCCACATTAGTAATTACTTTAAATATAAGTGAATTATGCTGTACAGTTGAAAAAGATTGGCTGAATATAAGATCTCTGTGAGAGGCTTGACTGAATGGCTAAGTACGCATGAAAGAGAAAATGGAGACAGCTTTACCAATCAGATGAAGACTTTGGGAAATCCTCATAAGTACCAAAGAACACTGTGTAGTAATCAATGGCTCAGTCCACAAGGAAAACATAACAGTTGTAAACATGAGAGATCTAAATAAGCAGCAAGAGTGGGCTCAGTGAGGCGAGCATTAGTCCCGCAATAATGCTTTAACATGCCTTCCCAGTAATGAGCGGAAGAGCCAGACAGATGCGTAAACCACGTAGAGAGTGTTGGGCTGTAGTTCCGTGGTAGAGTCTTGCGTAGCACGTGTGAGGGCCGTGCGTCACATCCACAAGACAAGAAACAAAGTTGACACAACAAAAATCAGCACAGTATTCTACTCCAAATGAAAATGCGAATGTGTTTTGAAAGATGAAAACCCAGCGTACCAAAATGTATGGAATGTTTCAAAGCACTGCTTAAGGAGGAATAGCCAGACAATTCAGAAGGAAGAAAGAGCTCAAATTAATAAGCTAATTTTACAGCTCAGGATACTGAAGACGATTGAATCCAACTCTAGTAGAAGGACAGAAGTAACAGAACGAGCGAAATAGAGAAGAGTGAACTAGATAAAGACCAGAAGCTGGTGCTCTGGAAACGTGAATGAAATCAGCCAATTTGCTGTACTGGTTACTGAAAAAGAGGAGACTCGGTTATCAAAGGGCAGGTGTGACTGTGGATCCTCCACCAGTGCTGTGATAGAATATTGTAAACTACGGTATGCCAGCGTAGATAGCTAGATGAAGTGGAAGCATTCCTCTACAGACACAAGTGGCCTGGTCTGACTCAAGGGATAGTAGAAAATCTGACTCGATCTACCAAAAGTAAAGAAATTGATCTAACAATCCTAAGCCTTTCCTCAGAGAGAACGCCAGGGTCTATGGTTCCTCAGGTGAATTCTAACAGTTTTTTTTTTTTTTTAAAAATAGAAGACTTAATGCTAATCTTCCATCCTCTCTTCCAAAAAAAAATGATTTTGAATATACCCCTCCCATAATACTAACAAGCTCAATTCAACCCTGCATGAAGTGGACTGTACATTATGATCAAGTGACATTTATCCCGGTGACTCAATGATAGCTCAACCACTTTCACTACCAGGCTTCTGCTATGTGACTTTTTTTTTTTTTTTTTAAACCAGAGAAAGAACCTTGCTATGCTGCCTAGGCTGTTGAATTTGTTGTGTAGCTCAAGCTAGCCTCATGCTTGGTATATCGCACAGGATGGTCTCTTTCTCAACGGTCCTTCTGCCTCTGCCTCTGTGGGCTGGGATTGTAGGTGTGCCTCAGCAATTCCATTTGCTTTTACTATTCTTCATGTAATTCTTGAGCCTCTTTATAAGATGTTGTCTTGAGTGATTTGAGGATGCTGTGAATTACCCCTTCATCTCCTTACTAACTTACTCCACCCTTTGTGCAAATGGAGGGATTTCAGTTACATTTTCACTCTGTGGCCTCTTTTCCAGGGAAAAAGAAGGGACTCGTTTGGAAGGAAAGGGCAGTAGATGAAATTAACGCTTAGCCACTTCTGGGTGTGCTGTTGGCTCTGCTCAGCTTCAGACAGTGTGCATTCTGATCTTACTCCTTCGGAAGAGGCTCTGCTTCTCTGGCTGTACCAGGCACACATGTGAATTGTATATACTGCACTCAGCAGGGAAGAATTAGCAAATCCACTAGGTTGCAGATTTGTTTTGTTTTGTTTTGGTTGTGTTTTGTTTTTAGAGACAGGGTTTCTCTATGTAGCTTTGGAGCCTGTCCTGGAACTCGGTCTGTAGACTAGGCTGGCCTTGAACTCACAGAGATTTGCGTGCCTCTGCCTCCCATGTTCTGGGTTTAAAGGCATGCACAATCATCACCCAGCTCAGATTTTTTAAAATAACATAATTCTTTATTGATTCTTTGGGAATTTCACATCATGCACCCAAATCCCGTTCACCCCCTAGTCCCTCCATATCCACCCCTCGCCTTGTAGCATCATCTCTCCTCAAAAGAAGTACCCACCCCCCAAAAAATTAATTAAAAACAACAACAACAAAAATCCCACCTCGTCCTCCCTTCTTTCCCACCTCTCCAACACCTCTTCATTTGTCCTAGTGGCATTGGGAGCTGCAGTGTGCCATGCATTATTCCCTTTTGTCCAGTCAGCCCCATCCGCAATGAGTTGTTGCTTAGATCCAGGGCCTCTGGCTCCTGGTACACCATCAATACTGGATCTTCACCAAAACTCCTCTATCCTGCTATTACCCGGAGACATAAAGATCCTGCAGCTATAGTTATGTGCATGTGCTCCAGGAGGTCATAGATGGGGTAGGTGTTTAGGATGGGCTATCCGAAGGCCCAGCATGTGAGCCTGGGTGGTAGCTAAGCTCCTCAGTTAGGATGCTGGAACAAACTCCCCCAGGCAAGGAGTGGAGCCAGCTCTCACACACCTGCACCCACACACATTAACATGCACACACATGTACTCACACATTAAAAACAACCCACTTTTGGCATGGCAATGGATCCTTGGAACTCTAGCCCTGGAAAGGCAAAAATGAGAGGACCAAGAAATCAGTTATCTTTGTCCACATAGCTAATCTGAGACTAGCCTACCTACATGGCATCCTACCTCAAAAACAAAACTTCCCCGTCCTCCTATTCCCCTTCTGCCTCCCCTCTTCCTCCTTCTCGTCTTCCATTTTTGCTGAGAGCCTTGGTTTTATATTGTATGGTTCTAGTAGAAATGGCTACACTTACTAGGCCTAGATTCCATCTTGAGTTTTAAAGGAAAAGTTCTTACTAAAACATCATTCTGAAAAAGAAAACAAAAACTCCACACTATTAACGGAAAGGTAGTAGGGTCAGCGGTAGGAATGTAGTACCCATAAGCAGTAAATTGGTAGTAAAAGGGGATGGGAGCTTTTTAAATTATTTTTTGAAGATAAATGATGCTTTCAGCTTGTATTTGGTCACCATTGCTGTATTTGATGATTTGAATAAATGCAATTAAGGTTTTTGACAATGTCATCATCCTAACAAGCACAATGTTTTTACCTAAATAGTTGTATAGGGAACTTTACTGAGTAAAAAGGAATGAGATGCTTCCCATGAGCAGATCTGTAAAATATAAGCTGTTGTGTGTCAGTCACTAGCAAAAACATTATCTGGGTGTTGCCCAGCTCCGTATCCCATGGCAGCCTTGCAGTGACAGGCTGATGAGGTGATTCTTCTCAAGCCTGGGTAGGAAAGATGGAGAGACAGATGAGAGTGTGGGTAACCTGGGCTATCCCTAAAACATGAAGGCATATCTAGAAGCTAATAGTGAGGTGGCTCAGGATCTCCCAAGGTGTCCTCATGAATTATTTCTGGTATTTTCCTGCCAATGTCGTTAAAATTAATGTGCTTTTAATAGAAAATAATTTTAGATTTTTCCAAAGCTGTAATATTAAAATTTGTTTTGAAATCCTTTGCCTTTTCTGTCTGTCCAGGCATAATGGCCACCGCCTGGGATTTGTATGATTCTTTCAACGTTCCCGAAGCTTTGCTGTCAGCAAAACCATCATCCGTGGCTGGAAGTAAAGGAAATTTACTTGCTAAAGACCAGAACGAGAACCTAGACGGTAAGTACATGGGCAGAGGTGAGGTGCTTCCGTCGGTTGCAGGGTTTGCAGGCTGTCTCCACTCAGCGCTTTACCTTCTGCTGCTGCAGGTCCCAGGTTTCCCTGTGCACAGAACATGGAAAGTACAGCTTTTCTCAGGGATTCTGCCGGTGCTTTCAGTTTCCTGGATTCCAAGCATGAAATTAAGGTTTCTTTTTTTTTTTTCATTTTGTTTTTGTCTTGGATGCCTGTCAAGAGTTTGTTGCTGTTTCAGACTGGGGCCTGTAACTTTCTATGTGCACCCAGCTGACCTCCAATTCACAGAGATCCTCCTTCCTCTGGGATAAAAGGCATTTGCCACCATGCCAGGCCTTGTTTTTAAGTTTTTCTCTAGTGCATTTTTTCCCTTTCTCTCTCTTTCTAAACTTTTTTTCACATATATGTATATGTGCATATTTGTGTGAGTTTGCAAGTTTATATGTGAGTGTGCAAGTTTATATGTGAGTGTGCAAGTTTATATGTGTATGTGCATTACACCAGTGTGAACAGAGGTCAGAAGACAAACTTGGATGTGGGTCCTCACCTTCCAGCCTGTTTGAGACAATCTTGTTACTGCTTGCTGCTGGACACTCCGGCTAGCTGCCTTTAAGTTAGAATATTTAGAACATTGCGTCTTTTATTATTTGCTTTCTGGTTTTGTTTCATTTTATTTATTGATTGATTTTTACTATCTTTTGGTTGTTATTCCTTTTTTAGTTACCTTTTAGCTTACATCTGTGTATGTCCGTCTGTTCCAGCTTATCTTTGCATTTCTGTTCAGTTGGTTACTAATCTGCATATGGCATTACATATGCATAACTTACCAAATTTCACTGGCATCAACATGTTACCAGTTTGACTTCTGCCTTTGGTGGTTGGTTTTGGTTTTCTTGAGGCAAGATTTTATCATGTGCCCTGGCCTTCCTGGAACCTGTGAACACTAAGCTGGCCTGGAACTTGCTGTTATCTCCCTGTGTTTGCCTCCTGAGCCCTGGGATTATAGGCATGAGCATACCTTCTTTGGTTTATAATGTTTGCCTTGTGTATTTCTTCTAGATATTAAGGAAGACATCTTGATATTTAGAACTTCATAAGACAATGTAATTAATTCTTCAATCACAAATATCTTCGAAGAAATAAAATATATTTGTGTTACACACTTTGTGGGTTTATGTGTATTATGTATGCTCAGTTGTGCATGTATATACTCATGTATACATGAAGAGATCAAAGGACAGCTCAAGTTGTCATTTTTCAAGTGCTTTACACTTTATTTTTTGAGCCAGAGTTTCCTACTGGTCTTAGACCCAACAATTTGGCTCCACTGTCTTGCCAGTAAGCTGTAGGAATCTGTCTCTCTTAGGTTAGGAGTGAGAAACACTGTAGCCAGCTGCTGCTGCTGTTGCTCCTGCTTCCTTAGGCAAGGTCTAGCTATGTAACCCTAGCTGGACTGGAACTCACTATGTAGACCATGCTGGTCTCAGAGACCCACCTGACTCTGTTTCCTGAGTGCAGGATTCGAGATGTGTGCCGCCGGGCCCTGCCTGTCCCCAGCTTATCCACACTGAGCGCAGGTCCTCATGCCTGCATGGCAACACCTTACTCACTGAGCTTCATCGTCTCCTGGTGTTTATTGGATGTTTTTACTACAGAATTCTGTGTGAATAGTTCTTTTCATCCATCATTCAGAGAACAAACGCAAAATCTTCTGCAATCTCTTGTTTCTAATGAAAAGTGTGTTGATACGCAAATAAATTTCTTCCTATAAATATCTCTCGCCTTCACTGCTCTCATCATTTTTTTTATTTTTGTCTTCTGTTTTCAGTAGTACAAATATGGTAAGTCTTTGGTGGCTATCTTTAGATTTCCTCTTCAAGGCTCACTCAGTTTCTTCACATTGTTTTTGTTCTTTGCTCGGTTCTATGTATTTTCAGCGTTGTTTTCAGGCACTTTTTCATGTGACACTTTTCTCTCCTTCTGAAATAATAATCACCTGAATTTTTTTTTTGTTTTTGTTTTTTTGAGACAGAGTTTCTCTGTGGCTTTGGAGCCTGTCCTGGAACTAGCTCTTGTAGACCAGGCTGGCCTCGAACTCACAGTGATCCACCTGCCTCTGCCTCCCGAGTGCTAGGATTAAAGGCGTGCGCCACCACCGCCCGGCTAATCACCTGAATTTTATAATCTCATAGGGCCCCGAGGCTTTATTCATTATGTTTTTTCAGAGTAGTTTTATTTTATGTTTTTATTTATGTTTATTCTCCTGAGTTTGAATACAATTTTTATTTTAAATATATGGCAGTGGGGCCTGTGCACCTGAGTGCTGCGTAGGAGGAAGCCAGAGGAGGACATCAGCGTCCCTCAAGTCAGAGTCACAGGCGGTTAGGAGTTGCCAGATGCGGGAGCTGGGAATTGTGTTTGGTCTTTTATAAGAGCAGTATGCATTCTTCACCACTGAGCCATCTTGTCACTTGTTTTTAAGATCAGTTTTTTGCTTTATTAAATGAGCTGGATGTAGTGGCACACACCTTTAATCCCAGCACTCCGTGGCAGAGCCAGTCAGATCTCTGTGTGTTATTGAACCCGTTAATTGAAATTTTGAATTCTGAGTATGATTTTCAGTCCTGTAATCCCTTTCGTTCTTCTTCTCTTTCATTTAGGTGTTCTTTTCCTTTGATAATACTTTTTATTTGTTCCAAGGATGTTTATAAAACGGATTTTTATAATGATCTATGTAAATTCTTTGTTAGATAATTCTACTGTCTCTCTCAGCTTGGTGTTTGTGTCTGCTGATTATCATCTTTTCAATTCAAGTTGAGGTTTTCTTTGCTCTTGGTACAGGGAGTGATCTTCAATTGAAATCTAGATGAAAAGCTTGCATATTACCAGGCTTCAACAGTGAGTTATCCAGGGAGTGGGAGTCTTTGTCTCAGGACTGCCGATTGGTGGCAGAAGCTCAGAGTTTTTTAGATAGGAACTCGCCCTGTGACCGAGGTGTTCTAGACTCACTTGTCTCCCTCAGCCTCCTGAGAGCTGGGATGATATGCATGCACCAGACTCAATAGATCAGGTTTTTTGTTTTGTTTACCTGACTTTCCTGTGGCGCCTGGGGGATGTGACTGCTGAACTGTGCTGAGCACCCCAGCTTCCTTTGTTCTTCTGTGGCTACAGCAGATAGGATTGCCTCGTCACCCACTCAGCCAAATACAGCATCATCACAAGATAGAGACTATTGTAATTATTGCTAGATGATCATAAAAATTCTGATTCCTGGCTCTGTCAGCTTCAGTTGGGAGATGGGAAAACCTGTTAATCCCTGGTGTCTGAGAAATCCTGGGCTCCCCAGCTGTGCATGTCTGGTATTCTCCTATGTGGTAGAGGTGGATGTTCTGGTCCTCTACTATAGCTTCTCTGATACCACACATGATGTCAAAGCCTCATTTGGGGAGGATGGAAGCCAGGCTGTCCCTTGGCCTTTGCACTTTCCCCCAGTTCTGCAGGATAACCGCGACAGTTGACAAGCTGCCTCAAACAGCTTTGTTAAAGCTGCTCCTTGACCCTCTGAACAGGCTTCCTTCACCACTGTGCCTTTCTTTAGGTTTCAAGGACCCCGAATAATCTTACTTCTTTTCTCCTCTCCAGGGCTCTTTTTGTTGGTCTATTGTATACTTTCTACTCCCTGTCTTTTTTTTTTTTTTTCAGAACTGAGGGATCAGTTACTTTTTTGTTGCTACGATAAAACACCATGACCAGCGTATTTGTGCACATATAAAATAAAGCATTTAATTGGGTTTTTGCTTTTACAGGGCTAGAATCCTTGATGGCAGAGCAAAGTCATGGTGGTAGGAAGAGTCGAGAGTTCACATCTTGATCCACAAGCAGGAGACAGAGAGAGCATACTGATGATGTCACCATTCTTTTGAAACCTCACCCCCCACACATACACTGACAAACATCCTCCAACAAGACCACACTCTCAATCCTTCCCAAACAGTTCCACCATCTGGAGACCAAGTATTCAAACATATGCACTCTTGGGGACTGTTCTCACTCCAATCATCACAATCTAGAGATAAAGATAGGGATAGGACTTATTAGATTGACTTACAGGGTGTGGTCCATCAATAGTCTCATACTGGAAAGACTGAGACCACTTTAGTCATTCAGTCTCAGAGGCTGCATGTCCCGACAGTCCTAATCTGGTGCTGGACGAGTCCTGCTGATCTCCAGTCTACATTGGCGTCACAAAGAAGTTGGTTCTAATGTTATGAAGAAATGCCACAGCAGCAGGATGGATGAGTGTGCCAACAAGAACGAGGGCAAGTAGGCCCAAAGAAGGAAAGTTTCCTTCTTTAATGTCCTTTTATGTGGGCTGCCTCCAGAAGGCACTCACATTTAGGGTGGGTCTTCCTGCTTCAGATAATCTGACTCAGAACCTCACAGGAATGCCCAGTGGTGTCTGTTTTTGTTGACTCCATATTCAGTCAACTTAACAACCAAGGTTAGCCTCCACAGTCCCCCAAATCTGTGAATATACTACCTTTCAATGGAGGAAAGATTTTTTTTTGACAATTACAGATTTATCTTCAAATTAGAAGACTATCATTCATAATTTGTTTGCCCAATATAAACACATAGTACTAAAAGGGCCAAAACCTTAGTCTGTAGCACGAATTCCAGTTGGTCTTAATAATAATAATAAAAAAAAACAAGAGTCAGGGGTTAATGCTGAAGATCAGAGAAGCAAAGCAGTCAGCCACTAGAGAGTTCTTTTACCTCCACCAATGCTCAGAACAAAGGGGCGTTCCTGTCCTGAGACTGCATCTCCAGGCTGCATCTGTCTCCACCAAACCTCAGGCTGCATTGAGCTCCTGTCTCCTGCCTTATATTCCTCTCTCCACCCAGCCACATCCTGTCTCCGCCTCCCTAGTGCTGGAATTACCTTTGTGTGAGCTCTGTTTCTCTTTCAAACAGATTCAATCTTGGGTAGCCAGGGTGGCCTTGAACGAAGAGAGGTCCCTCTGCCTCTGTCTCCCTAGTGCTGGGATTAAAGGTGTCTACGTTCATGTTGTCTGCAAGTGAACTTTGGGGGCGATAGCGGCGTTAGATGGCATCATGGGAATAGGGCCCCCACTCCAGGTTACTGCGTTTATAAGAAAATGCATCTGAGCCCTCATGCTTTCCATATCTGCATGTTACCTCAAGGCTAATATTGCTTACCCTCTGAAAAGCAATGTGTCTTTTGATGGATAAGAGCCGCACAATGAGTTAAATGCGCGCATCGCACTTTCTTTGTGCATGACAGATTCAAAAACATGACTATTGAAGGGGTTGGAAATGGAAAGAAGGCAGAAATTATACGATATAATTGTAAAAAAAAATCTTTAAAATACACGAACCACCTACTACTGTGTGGGTCTTTTGTAAGTGAGTTGTATTTCTGTTTACAGATAGTGAAACTAGCTCCCTCATGGATATAGAAAATGTAATTCTGGCTAAAGTTCATGAAGATGAAGAAGACCATTCAGGGGCCATATTAAAATCTGAGAAGCTTCAACAAGACTTATTTTTCATGGAAAGGGTTTTAATGGAAAATGTATTTCAGCAGAAGCTTGCAGCCTATCGCCAACTCCCTGTTTTAAAAGGTACCTTTTAAAAGTAATCACGATCAAACTCAAATAATTTAAAAAATTAATTGTCCTAAAACATATTTCTAAATGTAGTTTCCACTCTAGTTATCACTTAATAACGAGTGCACTTATGTAATTTTAGCCACTTATTAACTACCTATCATGCATGTGGGTAGCACCAAAGTCCAGACTAGGGAATTCACAGAAGGGTTGTCCCTCAAATTAAAACTTCAAAAACATCTTTGTCCTTATTCTCTCCTTGTTCCTGCATCAAATTAAGCACTTGTTTTTTATAGTATTTTTCATGTTTGGTTTTCCTTTGCAATGCCATTAAGTCTCAGGTTTCAACTGTTTTAGTTCTGCTTCCTAATATTAGCGACAGGGACGTTCATCCCATCCTTACCACTACAAATCCCCTATAATATGTTCACAGAATATTTGATTTTAGCTATTTGCAAATTTATTTTCAGTTTTCTACTTTCTGGGTCTGGAACCCAGGTCCCTGTACAGGTTCCAGTCCACTGAGTAGGTTTTTTTTTTTTTTTTTTTTTTTTTTTTTTTTTTTTTTTTCTGGAGATGAACTCAGCCTTCCAGTACAAGCGCTACTGCCAAGGACTTTAAATAGGCAGGCAGATGGGCTCCCAGGACATTTTTTGTTCCCCTCATATATTTGCCTTATTTAGAAAGAAGATGGACCTTGGAGAAAAACAGTGAATTATTATAAATAGTATTATTACAAAATATTATAATTATTATAAATTATTATAAAGGTGGTGATTTAAATTCCAGTGTTGTTCTGGTTATAGCTTCATACCAGGATTACTTGTCTAGTTGCATAACAAAATACCTGAGAAAGGAACCTTAAGGAAGAAGGGATTCGCTCTCTGCCTTATCGCCTCGAGACTCAATCAGAAGTTCCTCTGTTTTTGGATAGGCTGGCCAGCCAGTGAGCTTCTAGGATCTGCGTATCTCTGCCCCACAATCCTAGGGTTATGAGCATGTGTGACCATGTTCAGCTTTTTTCTTGTGTTCCAGAAATTCATACTTGGGTCCTTATGTTTGCAGAACAAGCACTCTTACTCACTAAGCCATCTCCCCAGACTTGAGCTGTATACTTCCAAAGGTAAAGTTGTTGGCCCCTTCCTAACAAAAAAAGCACAAAGCTTGCTTTACATTTTCAAGGTAGCAGCATTTTGATGTGCTGCTCTGGCCCGTTCTCCGAGGAACCAGAAAGTCTGCTCTCAGAATGCTTCAGTCGATCTGAATTACCATTCAGGTGCCCCATCCCTTTGGCTGTGTATTCCAGCAGATCCAGTGGTGCTGTAAGCATCAGTGACAGGGAACCTATTCAGATTCTTTGGTCTAGAGAACAATGCTATCTCTGTTTGATTTAACTTTAGAACGTGAACCTGAAGAGTTGGAAGAAGTTAAGGAAGAAGAAAATCTCGAGGAAACAGAGGAGGAGAGTAAGGAGGACGAAGAAGAAATGGAGATGGAACTGGAACTAGAGATAGCCACAGAGCAGTCAACAATACCAGCCAATCTGGAGCGGCTCTGGTCTTTCGCCTGTGACTTAACTAAAGGCCTTAATGTGAGCAGCCTCGCCTGGAATAAAGCAAATCCAGTAAGTCCCCAGATGCTCTAACAATTCCAGCCGAGTGTTTAAAGGACGGTCTTTTGTAAATTTTCATTTGTGTGTGTGTGTGTGTGTGTGTGTGTGTGTGTGTGTGTGTGGCTAGCTGGCCAGTGAGTCTCCAAATGATTGTACTGTCTCCACCTCTGGAATTACAACGTGAGCCATTGCATCTGTCTTTGGGGGTGGGAGGGTCTGGGCCCTAAACTCAGGTCATCATCTGTGCGGCAGACACGTCTACTCACTGAGCCGCCTTGCTGGTCCTCACTGGCAAATTCTAGAATGAAGGGTTGTTGCTTGTTTCTTTGTTTTTATTCAGCCATGGGCAAAGGATTTAACCTGGCTGTTGTTGAAATAGGAGCGGCGAGGCTGCGTCCCCGGCACCCGGCCGCCCTCATGGCTAGCTTATGCCCGAAATAATTACACGGAAACTGTATTCTTTCAAACACTGCCTGGCCAGGCTAGGTCCAGTTTCTTATTGGCTAGCTCTTACATATTGTTCTAACCCATTTCTAATATTCTGTGTAGCCCACAAACTGGCTTACCAGAGAGAATCTTAACCTACGTCTGTCTGGAGCGAAAAAATCATGGCGACTCCTCACATAGCTTCTTTTTCCCAACATTCTCCTCTGTCTACTCCGCCTACCTAATTTTCTATCCAATAAAATGGGCCAAGACAGTTTCTTTATTAATAAAAAATCACTCCCACATCAGGCTGTAACACCTATTTTTAAAATGTCTCTGAATGAAGTTTATGTTTAAAAAAGGAGAAAATGCAAATAGTTATTTTTCTCCTTACATATAAAAACATTATCATCTTTATCTTATTTTGTTTTTTTGAGACAGGGTTTCTCTGTAGTTTTGGAGCCTGTCCTGGAACTAGATCTTGTAGAATAGGCTGGTCTCGAACTCACGGAGATTCGCCTGCCTCTGCCTTCCTAGTTCTGGGATTAAAGGTGTGTGCCACTATTGCTCAGCTTACCATCTTTATTTTAAGAGTGTGCTTGGCTCATGGTACCCTCCAAGTCCATGCCAGATGATGTGACATATACTAGAAAATAGTGTGTGGTTGACTTATTTTAACCTGTACCAAAATTCATATACCTACATTTTCCGTCTCCTCAAGCAGTCATATTTGGACCATGCCAATGTGTAAAAATGGGATTACTCAGCAACACTGCTATTATTACTGTTAAATTATGCAGCACTTCATGTTTGCCAGGAAATGCTTAAAGTTTTTAAAAAATATTTTATATTTACTCTTTTAAATTATGTGTACATGTGTTTGTGTGTGAACGTGTTCACTTGAATGCAGTGCACTAGGAAGCCAAAGGCAAACCAATCCCCTGGAGCTGGAGTTAGAGGTGTTTGTGAGCACAATGCGGGTGCTGGGGTCTGGACTCAGGTCCTCTGGAAGAGCACTCCATGCTCCATAGTGCCCATCTGCAGCCTCGTACTAACTTTCCCGTTTGAATAAGATCCTCCACTATGTTGATAGGGAGTGAGAGGCACAGAGACAATCATTTCTCCAACCTCACCCAAACAGGAAATGAAGCAGCCAGAATTCAAATGCAGATAGCTGGTAGAGTTCCCAAAGCAATCTTGAGGCAGACAAATTAGATTCTAAATCTGTGGGTCACCACCCCCAAAGACCATCAGAAAACACATATTTGCATTACATTTCTTAACAATAACAAACTTCCAGTTATGAAGTAGCAACAAAAATATATTTTGTGCTTGGGATCACTGCAGCAGGAGAAACTCTACAAGAGGGTCACCGTATCAGGAAGGGCGAGAACCACTGAGCTAGGGATTGGTTTCTTTGCTTTTAAAGGCAGATGTTTACAGGGTAACAAGTCTGAGGTTTCCCAGGTTTTATAAAATGCTTCTGAAGATATTCCCCAACTAGTCAGTCCAAATATAACTTCAGGAATGAAAGTATCTGTAGTTGGTTGTTTTCTTATTTTTTTGGCTCTTTGCTCTTTTGTTCTTTGAGGGGCCCACCACTAAACTCCCAAAATAATCATACACAGAAGCTTATTCTTACTTATCAATGCCTGGCCTTAGCTTGGCTTGTTTTCTAGCCAGCTTTCCTAAGCTTAAATTATCACATCCAGTTTTGGCTCTGGGATTTCTTTCTTTTTTTTATTTCTGTAATCTTACTTGTGCTCTTACTCGGTGGCTGGCTGGGTAGCTGAGTGGCTGGCTCCTTCTTTTCTCGCTCCTTGATCTTCTCTTGCTTTCCTATTCCTCTTTTTCTCCTATCTATTCTCTTTGTCTGTTAGCCCCGCCTATCCTTTCTCCTTCCTAGCTATTGGCCATTTAGCTCTTTATTAGACCAAGTAGATGTTTTAGACAGGCACAGTAACACAGTTTCACACAGTTAAACAAATGTAACATATAAGAATGCAACACATTTTTGCATCATTAAACAAATGTTCCACAACATAAACAGATATAATACTTTTTTTTTTTTTTGGTTTTTCGAGACAGGGTTACTCCGTGGTTTTGGAGCCTGTCCTGGAACTAGCTCTTGTAGACCAGGCTGGTCTCGAACTCACAGAGATCTGCCTGCCTCTGCCTCCCGAGTGCTGGGATTAAAGGCGTGTGCCACCACCACCCGGCTTGTAACACATCTTAAAATAATATTCCACAACATCTATCTTTGGAGTAGATACTTAGTGTAGTTTGAGCTCAGAGCATTGGACACACTAAGCAAGCACTCCACCACTGAGCTGCAGTCCTATCCCCACAGCCCCAGCCCTAGCCCTCTAGTTTACTAATATTTTTAAATAGTTCATTAGTAGGTATTTTTATACATTTGTTACTATTTCTTGCCATCCCCTTAAGTGTCTTTTTTTTTTTTCTGGTTTTCAGGACCTTTTGGCTGTTGGCTATGGGAACTTTGGATTTAAAGAGCAAAAAAGAGGAATGGCTTGCTGCTGGTCAATAAAGAACCCCATGGTAACCCAAACAGGAACAAGAATATTTTTATCTCATTAAATATTGACAGGGTTTTGTACATGGTAGGCCTGTGTGTAGTAATCCAGCAAAGTCCAGACTATTTTATCAGTCAAGACTTTCCATTTTCTTGTGTGTGTGTTCACATGTATAAGAGCTCAGGTGTGCAGGTGTGCATGCACTTGTGTGTGTGTGTGTGGGGGGGGGTCAGAGCACATAGCCCTGGAGATTATTATTTCAGTCTTAACCTTCTGTCTGTGACTCAGAGGTTCTCACTGACTTGGAACTCGTCTACTAGATGAGACAGGCCGGCTAGCTAGCCTGCGATTCCCTCGTCTCTGCTGGAATTAAAAGCACATGCCTCTAGAACCCAGTTTCTCCATGGCTTCTGGAACTGGAATTCAGGCTTGAAAAGGCAAGGGCTTTCCCAACAGAGCCACCTCCCTGGTCCTCATTGTTCCCTATAGCTTAAATCCATAATAAGTCCAGTTTGTTTTTGTTTTACATGGGGTGAAGGGAAATCATTTATGGCTCCACACAATACATTCCCAGCATCTTTTATTTACCGTGTTATCACAGCTAAGTATAAAAGAGTCTGTACCTGAAAGCCCCTGCAAAACAAAACATGTAACCAAGGGGGTCAATAATAGGAATAGAACCCTCCACTCATCTCTTAGAAAAAGAGCTAGTAATCTGAGAAATAATCACGTTTTCTCAGAAAAATCTATTAAATCTCAGAGTCAAGCCAGTGGACAATCCTATCAGTCAATCTAGATATCTGGTGACCCAGATTTCGAGCTTAATAACATAATATAATATAACAGTATGAATTTTATAAGGAGAAAGAATGACAGTGACAATAGGCTTTTAACTAAATAGCCCTGCCCCATCTGTTGCTGTATAACTTAAATTTAACTCAGAAGTAAAATGTGAAGCTGCAAACGTGGAGGGTAAAAGAACATCCGCAGTGATTAAAGTTACTGTGAGTAGCCGTGGTCCGTCAGGCTGCTGGGTTAACACACAGAGGAATATGCTGTCGTAATATGGGAACATAGGCAGAATCGTCCTCAGGAGCTTGTCCCCTTTTCACATAGGGATTAGACAGAGGAAAGGCTTTAGTCCAGCCATGACAGAGTTGTAAAAAGAAGTAGCTTAGTGAGTTTGGGAAGATGTTTTTTCTATGTGCTTTGTAGAAATCACGAAACAATCCAGGGTTCTAAAGCAAACGGCAGAAGATGCACGATCTGTTTGCAGCTCATTGTGCGTTTCTATGGGGAGTGAAACGTGCTGGTCACACTCATCCTTGATGGAGGAGTACCAACATGGGACAACTTATGCAGAAGTCCACAATGCATTCATAAAGCCATCGAGGACTAAGGCTTTATAGCGAGTTAAGGAAATAAGTGTTTGAAGATTGGTGTTCATGTTTGGTAGAAGCTATGGACTGGAGTAACTGAACTAGACTAACTTCTCACACTCCCCGCCAGCGCAAGATATCCTCAGCCGCCATTGCAGGCGACCTTCCCGTGCTCTGTAAAATGCCCACAGTGTAAAGGGACCGTTTCCCCCTCCCCCCACAGTGGCCAGAGCGCATTTATCAGAGTTCCTATGGAGTTACGTCTGTGGACTTTTCGATCAGCTCACCTAATCTGCTAGCAGTTGGCTACCACAACGGCACGGTTGCGATTTACAACGTGCAGAGCAGCAGTAACACTCCAGTTCTGGACAGCAGGTGAGAGTCCCCCAGCCAGATGAGCAAACGCGGCAGGCCTGCTTATTCTCTCGCCCAGGACCAGTTGTATGAGTGACTGTTTTTACTTTGAAGTGAATATTCTGTTCCTTCTGAGACTGTAATACCATTGTTTTCAAAATGCCTAATGTGCCCTCCTGTTGTCTCCACCTGGAGTCTGTCACCCTCACTGCCTCCCCCATCCTCTCCTCTCCCTGCCTCACCAACACACTTATCTTGGCTTAGCGGCTTCTGGATATTCCTAAACAATTGCTTTATATTATCTCCTCTAAGAAACTTCATTCTCATTTTGTGCGTACCCCACACGCCTTAATCTTAAGGCTTATCGTGCTACACAAACTGTCTGTTGCTGAGGAGACGGACTGGTGGATCTTTCTGAGCTCCTGTGTCATCTCAGTGAGAGCGGGGGAGGGAAGGTGCCTTCCTCTGGGTTCTCATTATATCATGAAATATTTAGCACGTGCCGGCAGGGCATGTCTGAGAAGGCACGAACGAGTTAATGCGTGATGAGAAGAATACAGGCAGGTTAAAAAAAAAAAAAGCTAATTTCAAACGAGTTAGGTGGTTGTTGTTTTGTTTTGTTTAGACCAAATTTCAGAGTGGCTAAGATGTGGTATATTATTTGTAGCAGAGTCAGAACATGCTTAGCTGAGACTAGCTGTCGTCATCAAGGCAGAGGGTCTTACTACTGTAGCATGGACCCTGCTGCTTGTTTCTAGGAAAAGGGCCCATGTTTGGTTAGCCAAATCTCCAAAGCCGTCTTTTACTGTAAGTTCAAAGCTATTTATTGTATTGGAAAGTTTATATAAAATAGTCAAGGGAATAAATAATAGGAATAGAGCTCTCTATTCATCAGCTAGAAAAGGTCAGTAATCTGAGAGATAGTTTCAGGTTTTTAAAAAAGTGAAATCTCAGAAGCAAACCAGTGGGTAATCCTAAAAGTATAGGGAGAAGAATGAAATATGTAGCGGGGATTGTCTATTTGAATAACAGTCCAAAGACTAATTGATTTGAATAATGGAAAAGAAACTATAAAAATAAAGTTACTCATTCAACATGTCTAAAGAGTGAATATATAAAGCAAAAAATATAGATCCCAAGAAGAAAATCTTTTCTTTTATATTTCTTTTTATTTTTTTTAAAAAAGGCAATACAATTATAGGTCAGTAAAAATTTCCTTTTGAAAGACATAAGAAATACCATGTAAAATATTAAAGTAAAGTGATTAACTATTCAGAAGTTTGGTTCTTGAGTACACAAATAAGGAAATAACTAAATAAATAAATTTTAAAAAGATAAAATAAAAGGAGCAATGAGACAGCTCTGCAGTTAAAGACATTTTTCACGGAACGTGATGACCTGAGATGGATTTCATCCCTGGGATTCCTGTCAGGGAAGAGAGAGTGGACTCTAGCACTATAGTCTGACCTCTACATGTGTGCCCTGAGCTATATGCAACCCACCCCAGCCCCGCAGGATGAATACAAATGCAAAATAATTGAAGTATGGGTTTGAACAACAAAAGAGTCGTTACACGAGTAAAAGAACGATCATTTGGGGTATTGTTCTTATCACTTATACGCCAAGGTCTTCTTTAAATCTTTAAATGGTTTGTGTTTGGCCTTTCTGTTTTAGCGAGTCACCTCAGAAACATCTGGGACCGGTTTGGCAACTGCAGTGGATAGAACAAGACAGAGGAACCACGGGGGATGACAAGAGAGAGATCTTGGTGTCCATATCAGCTGATGGAAGGGTCTCCAAGTGGATTATTCGAAAAGGACTGGATTGTCATGGTAAAAACCAGAGGAGAGCCCATTTTCTCAGATGCTGAACTAAAGGTTCCAGATGAGAAGCCTTTCTGTGGGAAAGGTGACAGAGTTTGGCTTGGTCGGTAGGTAGAAAACCCGGAGCTGGTCATCGCGGTCTGAGCATCCAGATTTGTTTTGTCCCATTTTTTATCGAACCATCTACATACAGCTGATTTTCAAAAGAGACAGACGCGATGCTAAGTGTGCTTTCTTGTGCAGTTAAATAGCAAACTGTGCATGTATTCATATCCATTTATATGTATACACACACAAACATATGCGCGCGCACATTTCTTTCCACGCAGATTTGATGCGGCTGAGGCGAACTACTGCTACGAGCAGCAAAAAGGGAGCGGAGAAGGAAAAGAAGGGCGAGGCTCTGATCTCTCGACAGGCTCCCGGGATGTGCTTCGCTTTCCACCCCAAGGTAAGTTTGTTTCGACCTACTTTCTACCGTTATCTGTTATAGTTTCCAAATACTGAGGTGCAGTTTGTGAATTGTACACACACACACGCACACACATGCGCGCGCACACACACACACACCAGTGCAGATATGGCTGCCCATGTGAGGCAGAGTGGGAGAGAAGAGCTGTGGCAGAACTGATTCTCTTGATAGCCACAGGCCTGATATGCATGCCTCTGCTCACCCTCCTGGCCAATAGGCTACGCTCTCGCTCTCGTACTTACGTAAATTAACTCTAGAATACGCCGCTCCACATTTTAAGGTGAGTTACCTCTCAGGATGGGGATTATGAAGACTTCCCAAGACCTTGATGACGTCGGAGCAGTTAATGAGATTCTGCTCTTCTAGAGGAACTTGGGAATCAGAAGACTCAAACACTATGGCAGCCCTCTAAGAAAACGAGTCCCACGTGTTTATCGTCTTTTTAGTAATACTACCACCTGCCTCATTCGAATGAAACCTTGTGGGCCAGAGAGATGGCTCCGGAGAAAAACTGTATACGATAGCCTGCGTCTGTAAACCCAATGGGAAGCAGAGGCTTAGAATCAGCCAGAAACTCATGGGCCAGCTGGCTTAGAGCACAATGTATAGCAGAAGCAAAGGTGACCTTTCCTCTGACCTCCACACAAGATTTTGATGTAAATTATGTTAATACTATTTTTCTATTTTCTGTGTAATTGGTTTCCACTTTGATCTTAGTATTTTCCCTTCTTCCGTTTATATTGGTTTTAAATGCCTCTTGACTTACTGACTTTTAATAATGTAAATAATTGATTTGTGCTGTTCTTTTTTTTTTTTGGCCATATACAGATGTTAAAATTAACATTTTTTTTCTGTTTTTTTAAGACAGGCTTTCTCTGTGTAGCTGTGGAGCCTGTCCTGGAACTCACTCTGTAGACCAGGCTGGCCTCGAACTCACAGAGATCCACCTGCCTCTGCCTCCTGGGTACTGGGATTAAATGTTTGCTTCACTACTGCCCTACTTAAATGAACATTTTCAGTGATCATAAAATAAACTTTGTTTTACATTTTCATATATATATTTCCCTCATATCCATCCCTACTGCACCTCTGTACCCTTTTTCTTTCACTGGCCTGCTTCTGTCCAAATCACCACGCTTCTATTTTCCTGTCGTAGGTCTGTGCACATTTCTACAGTGTGGGAGGAGAGGTGGAGACAGAGTCTCGGGTAGCTCAGGCTGGTCTTCATCAACTTCCTACAGGTTTTATAGTTTTTTTTAAAAAACATGTTTTCTGTTACCTGATGGTCCTCTGGATTTCACTGGAAACTGTTGTATTGTCTCCTTTTTTAATCTCCATTTTTTTGACTTCTCTGTCTTTCTTTTGGTTAATTTTATAGGGGATTTGTCAATGTCATTTTTTAAAGAACCAACCCGTTGAGTGACATTGTTCCCCCAACTTCTTCCTAAGCATCTTTGTTACCCATATGTAGGAAGGCTGCTGAGTTTTCTGTTAACTTTCTAGAGTGCCACGTCCTGAAAGTGTGTGTAAGATCTAAGTGCTTCCAGTAATGTCTTTATAGTCTTTACAGATGATACGTATAGAATCATATCATCTGTAAATAAGGATGCTTTGACTTCTTCATATCCAATTTGTATCACTTTTATTTCTGTTTCTTGTCTTGTTACCCAGGCTAAGAAAGTGTGGGCACCCTTGCTCGTTCCTGATTTGGGTGGAAATGCTTTCTGTTTTTACACACACACACACACACACACTAACCTTTAATTTTTGTTTTTAATGAAAATTGTCTCCTTAAGGCCCTCCCTTTGCAGCCACATAGCTTTTTACTACCAAAGCGTCCATTGGTCCTCTTAGGACAGTTTATAGGAGGCATAACTATGGGCTTGAATTGCACTGAAGTCTTTCTCTCTCTCTCTCTCTCTCTCTCTCTCTTTTTTTTTTGATTTTACTGTGCTCTACATTTTTCTCTGCTCCCCTCACTGCCTCTCCCTTCCCCTTCAACCCTCTCCCACAGTCCCCATGCTCCCAATTTATTTAGGAGATCTTGTCTTTTTCTACTTCCCATGTAGGTTAGATCTATTTAAGTCTCTCTTATTGTCCTCATTGTTGTTTAAGTTCTCTGGGATTGTGGTTTGTAGGCTGGTTTTCTTTGCTTTATGTTTAAAAACCACCCATGAGTGAGTACATGTGATAACTGTCTTTCTGTGTCTGGGTTACCTCACTCAAAATAATGTTTTCAAGCTTCATCCACTTGCCTTCAAAATTCAAGATGTTTTTATTTTTTCTGCTGTGTAGTACTCCATTGTGTATATGTATCACATTTTCCTTATCTATTCTTTACTCGGGGGCATTTAGGTTGTTTCCAGATCTGGCTGTGAACATAGTTGAGCACATGCCCTTGTGGCACAATTGAGCATTTTTTGGATATATACCCAAAAGTGGTATTACTGGGTCTTGAGGAAGGTTTCCTAATTTTCTGAGAAATCGCCACACTGACATCCAAAGGGGTTGTGCCAGCTTGCATTCCCACCAGCAATGCAGAAGTGTTCCCTTTTCCCCACAACCTCTCCAGCATAAGTTGTCATCAGTGTTTTTGATCTTGGCCATTCTTACAGGTGTAAGATGGAATCTCAGGGTTGTTTTGATTTGCATTTCTCTGATGACTAAGGATGTTGAGCATTGGCTCATATTGAAAAGTGTGATAGAATTCAGCAGTGAATCCATCTGAATCTGGTCTTTTATAGCTGAGAGGTTTGTTTTTCACTATTGCTTCAGTTTTGTTACTTGTTATAGATTCATCTAAATTGTTAATCTCATCTTGGTTGATTATATGTATATAGAAATCCATTCATTTCTTCAGGTATTTAGTGAATGGTCTTTTAAGGTCTACTGTGTTGGTTCTTCAAATTTCGCTGGTATATGTTGTCTCTGTTTTCAAATCTGTTTTTACTAATTAGCATCTTTTGATTCTTTTTATTGTGGATGCTACTTTTCTCATGGTTGTGATGAAAATACCTGAAAAAAAGGCAGCTCAAAGAATGAAGGCATCCAGTCCATCACGGTGGGGAAGTCAGAGCAATGGGACATCCAGAAACAGAGAGGGCATGAAAGCTAGTTAACATCCACGTAACATCCTCGTTTTCCTTTATTCTGGGACCTCAGCCCATGGGATGCTGCGCATAGTTTTTGTTGGGGCTCCTTCCTAAGTTAATGTAATTTAGACCACTCTTCAAAGACACTTTAAAAGATAACTCTGATGGCTTATTATTTAACTTTTCTCATCACCATGACCCAATGCCTCACATAAACACCTTAAGTGCAGACAGACAATTCTGCTCATGGTTTCATGGTAGGAAAGACATGACATCATGCAGACTAGTCGAAGTTCCTGTCATGGCGGAGGGGCATGTAACAGCTTGTTTACATCTCAGTGGATCATGAAAACAGAGCTCTTTGGCCTGACATGGGTGTGTGATTACTCCTTATAACTTACTCCTTCAGCAAGTCTCCCCATCATAAAGCTTCCACAAATACCCAAACCAGCCAGGGGACCAAATGTTCTGCTCTATGAACCTTTGGAGGGAATTTCATCTTCATAACAGCTGCTTATAGCGGTCGTGTTGTTCCACAGTTCCTATGTTAGGCCCTGAGAAACACCAACATGTTTTCCCTGGCCTTTACAGTTTCTCCTGGGAAGGGTGATGTTACTATGATCCGTAGTCATTTACATGTGTTTGGCATTTTTCTTTTGCAGTTTTGAAATGTCCTGGGAAAAGATTGCTTACTGGTCATGTCTATTTAGGGTTTTAAATACCTCTTGTAGTTGGATGCCCACTTGCCATCTTGAAAAACTTACTGTCTTTGAAGAAATGGTTTTTTTTTTATGCATTTGGTGTTTTTGGTTTGTTCATACAAACCCTTTATGCTTTCTAGAGCCTATTGCATATGGTCCACATATCTCGTATATGGCTTTCCTTTTCACCTTATAGCGACTATTTTGCGAACACATGTTCTCTCACCCTATAAGCTAACACTTTTGTACTTTTACAAAATCCCCCTACTTTGAGGTGGTCATTGTGAAACCATAAAAGAAGGACAAAAATTTTATATCTGAGATGGTATTCTTTTGGTTATTGAGTGGGTTTACTACATGTCAAACTGGCTGATCTTGTATTTAATGTCTGACATGCCTTGTGTTGTAGGACACAAATATATATCTGGCTGGCACAGA
This sequence comes from Alexandromys fortis, assembly GCF_014885135.2. Taxonomy (NCBI): domain Eukaryota; kingdom Metazoa; phylum Chordata; class Mammalia; order Rodentia; family Cricetidae; genus Alexandromys; species Alexandromys fortis. Next base: position 9,325,935 of record NW_026067908.1, read on the forward strand.
AGAAGGCCTTATTCACAAGTGTTCCTGTTCATACAATGAGCAATACCTAGAGACATATAGAGGACACAAGGTCAGCTTAATTCTTGTAGATTTGAAAACTGTATCTGCTGGTATTTTTGAAAGGCACATACGATGTGTTTAATAGATGCAATAAGTTTACAACTGTGGGTTAGTTGCCCCTTGACTAAATGCATGTGCTGATCCCAAAGAAACATTGTTTCTCGCTCATATTGATTCTCTGTTTCTTTATGATCATACATCCAAACTTCTTTGTTTTTTATTACATTATCTGATGTCCTTTCAGAAGGCTGTAATACCTGTTAATAGTTACTCTCCATTTTCCCAAGTGTGTTTTTATATAGAATAATTAAAGGAAGATCAAATTCAGAGCCTTGCTCTCAGGTAAAGCAGTTCCTATGTAGTGCTTAGGGGTGTGTGTGGCTTCCAGAAATCTTAATTAACTTCTAACTTATTGGCCAAGTTTAAAAATATAAGATTTAAATATTCTTTTTCTTATGCATGACATTTTTGCATTCCCAGGGTCCAGTGTATAAAGTCACGTGGAACCCATTCTGTCCTGATGTCTTCTTGAGCTGCTCTGCAGACTGGGGTGTCATGATCTGGCGTCAGGAGACTCTCAAGCCATATTTGAGTTTTTACCCAACTACTTACGTTGTTTATGATGTCGCCTGGTCTCCAAAATCCGCTTATATTTTTGCTGCTGCAAATGAGAGCAGAGTAGAAATTTGGGACCTTCAAATCAGCACGTGCGTATTGAATGCTCATGCTTTGTGTGATGTCTCCAGCAACACAAGCAGTTCAAATCAAAAGATCTCTCCTGTAGCTTTGTCACCAGGTAGAGCATGCTGTGGCTCATGACAGTGCCAGTCACAACTCAGCTGTGATATTATAGGATGATTTCCTCTTGAATAAATAACATACATAATAGAGTGGCTATTTGCATGTTCCATCCCTTGATTTTCATTTTCCTGGTAAAAGCGTAGTTTCCAGGGCAATGCTTCTCTGGAAACAGAAGAATGCAGCTGCCTTTCCTTTTTGAAGGATACAGGTCGGATGTTTTCATGACCAAGACTAAGAACCATGTCTGTTGAAGGTAGCTTTATGCCTCAGCGGTTCATGTAGAACCAAATATTCTTCCACAAGAGGTAATTATGGTGGCCTGTGGCAGGGCCTTGCCTGCTACACACGAAGGCATTTCACAGGCGGGACTGTACTGCACTTCACAGTCTTTTCTCAATTTGATGAAGCATACCTATAATGTGGAAGGAAGGGAGTTTTGTTTAAATTCTAATTGTAATGTTAGTCACAACTGAGAGCTGAGACACACATACACACACATATAGAGTCAGAGAGAAAGAGAGAGAGACATAGAGACAGACAGACAGACACAGAGACAGAGAAAACAAAAACTTTGAGTGATGGCAGATGAGTGTTCAACCAAAAACACTGTATATGGTCCCTAGTATAACTAAGTCGACACACAAATAACTAGCACAAACACTTGTTTATCTCGTCACATTTACGCTAGGTGTAGTGATGTTTTGTTTGTTCTCTAACAAGTAAAGCTGGCCTGAAAATGAGAGTGCAGAGCTAAGCTCCTGGTTAACCATCGAGGCCAGGCAGTAGTGGCGCACACTTTCAATCCCAGCGCTCAGGAGACAGAGGCAGATGGAGCTCTGTGAGTTCAGGGTCACCCCGGGATACACGAAATTGATCCAGTCTAAAAGAGAAACAGAGCCAGGCAGTGGTGGCTCACACCTTTAATCCCAATACTCGGGAGTCCCATGCATTTAATCCCAGCACTAGCGGGGTGGAGTCAGGGAGGGATATGACTGAGCGGAGAGAAGAATATACGGTGGGAGGAGACAGGAGCTCAGTGCAGTCTGAGGTTTGGTGGAGACGGATGCAGTCTGAGGATGCAGTCTGAGGAGACAGTCTGAGGTTTGTAGAGAGAGGAGTCCGTCTGAGGTTTCCTAGAGACAGGATCGCCCCTTTCAGTCTGAGCATTGTTAGAATTAAAAACTCTCTAATGGCTGGCTACTCTGCTTCTCCAGTCTTCAGCATTAACCTCCATATCTGATTCTGGGTTTTTATTTCTTAAGATCAATTAAAATTTGTGCTACAGTTATGACTTAAATTTTCCTGGTTGTAACTTGCTTGTTTAAGGAATGAAGTTTTTGATTAGAAGCAAATGTTATTCAGAATTTAGGAACACTTTAGGAGATTTTTGGTTTGCTATATCATATTTTTTAAAAATCAAACTTCCCTCAGTTTGTATCTTTTAAAAGACCATTTTCATGTGACACATAAATTTTCAGATAAACTATTTCATTACAGTTTGGATCCTCTGATTGTGAATGTTGCTAACCCTGGAATCAAGTTCACAACCGTTCTCTTTGCCAAGCAGACAGATTGCCTTCTCGTGGGAGACAGTGATGGGCAGGTTGCAGTCTATGAACTGAGAAATATGCCTACTGCTTTGGACAATGGCCGGGTAAGACTTGGATGCAAAATCTTTAGGTCCTTTTGTGACTCTGTTTTGTTGTAACTTTGTAGCATGTCATGGATGTACATTTAGTAAGTGACACATAGGAGGTGTGTGGTAATGAGGGGGTCCCGAGTGTCTCTGCTTTTACTGTACATGGTATCCAAGCTTGTCCTCAGTGAGTCTCAGTTCCTTAGTTATAGACGATAAATAGTGAGGATATGATGGCCCCACAGATGACCTTAAACACCATCTGGAGGAGCTTGATGTCATGCCTACTGTGTAACCAGGGCTTGGACAGTAGGTGAGGCGGAAATAAATGTCTTCAGAGATTGTCTACTGTTCTGGAAGTGAGAATCGGTTTCCGGTGCTTCACCCTATGTGGCTATTCAAATGTGGGCATTATGTTGCCGAATTTTGACAGAAAAGCTTAGTATCCTCAATGCGCATTATTTTTATGATAGATTTTCAGTTTTTCTTTGTTTTTTTTTGTTATTTCAAATAATAATCTGGTAAATATCCTAATATGAGAATGTCAAAAGGTTTAGTACTATTTCTGTGAGCATAACCTACCTACCCCTCCTTCATAGTTTTGGAATATAGCCCCAGTAATAAAATGAAGTAATTCTTATCAAGGTATTATATCAAGTGACATCAAAATTTTTCTCTATTAGTTTCAACCAAGAGTGTGTCAGAGGTTTGGAGAGCTCTTGGTTTCATGTATAGGAAAGATATGTACCAGGTTTCTTCCTTCCTCCCTCCCTCCCTCCCTCCTTCCCTCCTTCCCTCCCTCCCTCCCTCCCTCCCTCTCTCTCTCTTTCTTTCTTTCTTTTTTTTTTTTTTTAAATGAGAGAGCTCAACCCAATCACAGCATGCTGGGAGTTTATTTAGTTTTCACATTCAATACAAATTTGCATTTACAAATTTTATCCAAAATTTTTTTTTTCCAGCAAGAAGGGGGTTTTAGTCTGGATTTTATAGCAAATGTTTTGGGAGAACCACATGAATTCATGAAGCCATTTTTCCCCTGGAGATTTTGATGTGAAGCCCTTATGGCACAGATACTGAAATCACTTCACGAAAGTAGTTTACATGTATAAAGTCCTTCTAAAAGCCACCAAGAATGACAACAGAAAATAGAGAGAGGCAGAAGGAGACCCTTTCTTCAAGTCAAATTCCTTTTGTTCCTAATTAAATTTGTTGGGGCTGAGGGTGTAGCTGAACAGTAGTTTATGTTTAGCCCATGCGAATTCCTGTCTTCCGTTTCCAGTACTAGATGGGAAAAAAATAGATCTGGATCCAAAAGCCACGATCAAAACTAATAGAGCTGGTGTTAATATTAGTCAACAGGATGATAGGATTTTTTCAAAATAAAACGCTTAAACATTACATAAATCAGCTTTCTTTTTTATTGTTTTTATTGAATTATATATTTTTCTCCCTTCCTTTCCCTTTCTCCCTCCTCCTTTTCTGTCCTCTCCCATGATCCCCATGCTCCCAATTTACTCAGGAGATTTTTGTCGTTTTCTACTTCCCATGTAGATTAGATCCATGTATGTCTCTCTTAGGGTCCCCTGGGTTGCCTAGGTTCTCTGGGACTGTGAATTATAGGCTGATTTTCTTTGTTTTATGTCTAAGAGGCACTTATGAGTGAGTACATATGGTATTTGTCTTTCTGGGTTTGGGTTACCTTACTCAATATGTTTTCTAGATCCACCCATTTACCTGCAAATGTCAAGATGTCACTATTTTTCCCCACTGTATAGTACTCCATTGTGTAAATGGTGTGCCAGATGTCTAAGGCTGCTCCTGGGAAGTGACTCATAAGGATAGGAAGGCGTACAAAAAGAACTTCAGAGCTGCCAAAGTAGCTCAGCAGATCAAAGTGTTTGCTGTGCAAGCCTGGTGACCTGAGTTCAATTCCTTTAATCCATGTAAAATTGGAAGGGGCGTGGTGGGGACAATACTGACTCCACAAAGTTGTCCTCTCACTTCCACACAGTCAGCATGACATTGTACCTACACACTCATTTACTTTTACTTTTGTAGGAACATTCTGGTGTGGGAGGTCCTTCTGTCTATGTGTTGCTTTTATTGGTTAATGAATAAAGAACTGTTTTGAGTCTATGGCAGGGAAGAACAGAACTAGGCAGGGAAATCTAGGCAGTATTCTTGGAGAAATAAGGGCAGAGTCAGAGAGAAGCCATGGAACCACCAGAGACAGATGCTTGGAACTTTGCTGGTAAACCACAGCCGTGTGGTGATACACAGATTACTAGAAATGGGTTATTAATATGTAAGAGTTAACCAATAAGAAGCTAGAGCTAATGGACCAAGCAGTGATTTAATTAACACAGTTTCTGTGTGATTATTTGGGGTCTAAGCTAGCCGGGTGACCGGGAACCAACAAGTGGCCTTCCTGTTACAACATTGTTTCTTTTATTTAAAAAAAAAAAAAAACAAGACAAAGAGGCCTTTGTTGAGTGTGTGTGTGTGTGTGTGTGTGTTACATGTATGTGTCATCATGCATACCTCTATGTTTGTGCAGACACTAGGGGAGGACATTAGCTGCCATATCACCTGAGAGACTCACTCTCACTGAAGCTGGATCTAGATTGGCAATAAACAGTTCCCATGGATCCTCCTGTCTCCACCCACCCACAGTGCTGGGGTTGCAGGCACTCAGACAGAGGACAATGCCCAGCCTCTTATGAGGTTCTGGGGATTTGAACTCAGGTCCCCATGCTTGCACAGCAAATGCTCTTCCCCTCTGAGCCATCTCTCCAGTCCGTATTTGTTGATTTGGGTGGATAGATATTTTGTAAACAAAGAAAGCTACCATGCAGCCCTTGTGTGTAGAGTGCTAGAGCAGAGTTCAATGAATTAGTACAGGTTCTTGAACCACATGTTCTTTCTCTCATTGCCAGTTACTGTCTGTGACCTTCCAGTAGAAGGATTTTGATTTTGGGGTTCTGAGAGTTTTAAGTGGAATGATTTCCTACATTTTGGTGTTTACTGGAGGAGTCTAGGGGCAATAATCATCAGATAATACGTGGCAAATGGTTGGCTCCAGCCCTGGCCCAGCAAAGGGACTCTGGTTAGGGTAATTTAAACAAATGCCATGACTCACATCTTGAGAACTGAAAAACTAAAGTAAGTATAGTCAGGATGTTAAGAGAATAGAGAAATATTTATTAGCCACAGCCGGCAAGGGAAACACAGGAATTATTGCCAAAGCAATGCTTGTCTTGCTTAATGACTAACAGAAATATTAGGTTCCTGTGTGACATGGGCATGGGACCTGGTCCAGGCCTGCAATTATAACTCTGTAGTATAGCTAACTATAGACAGGGTGTTCCATCCCTTATCTGTCATGATCATGGAAGCACCAACACTTCTCCTGATGTGATAAAGGTCAACCACTAGGCATTTAAGTTTTGCTTTAAAGAGTTATGGTTTAGAATTCAGTGGAAGTAAGTGCAGTGGGCCTTGTAGGAAGAAATCTCTTCCATGACTAGACTGTAGAGATTACCCTTGAATACTTCATTGACTACTATGGGTTGGTATACAGATATTTGCCATATTTTTCTCTTTTTGGAATATATANATGGAGCACTGTTGAAAGATACTGAAGGCACTCTTGGATTGATAAGATACCTACTGAGTGCACCATATGACAGGGTCTGTCTTAGGCACCAAGGATAATACATCACAGAGCAAGCTGCAGGACTGATTGCTTTCATTAACCCAAGTGAGAGACAGAAGCAGGAAGGACAGCTGTGGGAAGCACATTAAGGTTAGAAATGGCCAGGAGTTACGTTGTTACATTGGAGGCTGTAAGAAATGGCCAGGTGTTACATTGTTACATTGGAGGCTGTAAGAAATGGCCAGGCGTTACATTGTTACATTACATGCTGTAAGAAATGGCCAGGTATTACATTGTTACATTGGAGGCTGTAAGAAATGGCCAGGTGTTACATTGTTACATTGGAGGCTGTAAGAAATGGCCAGGTGTTACATTGTTACATTGGAGGCTGTAAGAAATGGCCAGGTGTTATGTTGTTGCATTGGACTTGGGTGCTGTAGGCTGAGGAAGCACTAAAGGCAGTGGGTGTGGTGCGGGACAGAGGACTGGAACTGACTTCTGAGATGCAGGGGCTCCTTGGTCTTTAGCATTTAGATGCAGTTGGCATTCCCATCTCCGGTAATCTTCAGATGCCGATTTTCTCAGGCTCCTTTTTCCCTTGTGGTAGGGAGAACTTGGTCTTCTTTGGTCTTTTTGTCTTTCACTCTAAATTCTTGTGTTCTTCTCCTCATCTTTGGTTTTTATCCTCTTGTCTATAGTCATCTTGTGATTTTTGGTACAAACCCACATGAAAATCAAGAAGCCTGTCTCCAAGACAACCATTGGCAGGTCAGGAAAGAACTGGGAATGCAGGGGAGCAAGCTCAGGCTTAGGCACGGAGGCGCTAACGCTGCCCTTCCATCAAATCCTTGTAAAATTGTTTGTCAAACTTCATTAAAAGAGCCTTTACTGGGAAAGCAGGTATATACCAGGAAGCAAGTGTCATTATTTAAACCTTCCCCTGTTTGTTCCTCTTTTCCAGTTTCAATGGATGCCTATTAAATGTGTATATATCTAACTTTCAAATTTCAAATGGCATTTTAAAGACAGATTTACTGTTCAGATTGAATTTTATTGTATTGTAATTATGGGTTTTTCTTTTCTTTTCAGGGAGATGTAATAAACGTTCTGCTTGGGTCCAAGACAAACCAATCAGGATAATCCATCATTTGGATTCTGTTGCATTTTATTCTTGTTTTAGGAAAAGGGAATAACATTATATACCATAAGATTTTTAGTTTTAAAAGAGCAATATGGGGTCTATATCTTCCATTTAAATTAAATTAGCTTCTATTTCAGAAATGTGATTAGTTTATAATATGAAATAAGCTTAAGGTTTTTGTTGGGATTTTTTAATTTTCTAAAGATATTTCTGCTACACTTCTTGGTCATATTTGAAATATCTATTAGCAAATACATATACCTGTAAAATGTCTAAATAGCTTAAAAAGTAATTTTTTTAAAAAAAACATAGCTATTTTTAGAATTACTTAATCTTCAGTCATTAGAAGATAAAATTCCAGCAACTATCAAACCTGCTTCCCAAGCTCTGCTTTTATGATTTACAGCCGCACGGCCACTTCTATGAGCACGGTGAGTTCTCACACCTGACTTGGAACATCGTTGCTGTCCTCCTAAATCCGAGCCCTGAAACTAGAGAGCTTTGTCAGACCACTTGACAAGCTAGGGGATGGAACAGCAAATATCAGCATCCCATTGTCCAGCTAGCTAGCCAGCATCCTACTCTCTCGTCAGAGGGCAGCGCTCATCTGAAATATGTCTTTACCTTCCTCTGAAAGCCCTGAATCATCTGCCATGAAGTTTCAGCCCAGACTTGCGTTGTCTCTGCAAGAAAACAGAAGGTCTCTCACCTATACATTGTGTCAGGGAGTTGTCTAAAGAGGTCTAGGGAGAGATTGGGTAGAAAGGGTGGAGAACCCTCCACATCCATCCACTGACACAGACTGCACAGACTGCCAAGAGGTGGTCCATGTAGGTCTTTAACAAGTAAGTATTCAGGTATTAGCTGAGGCCAGAGGGCATGGCAGCCTACTTTGTAGAGTGTTGTGAGTGGAGAAAGAAGACAAGGTTTGTGAAGCTCACAGAGGCTCTGAAGGTCGTGAATGTCTATGCTGGCGATAAGAGTCCATAACAGCGAGAAGATAAGTTCTGACGACAAGCAACCATCGCCTTGCCATCTCCAGAGTTTGGCAACCATGCATTAAACAAAAGCAAGGAAGTTTTTAGGTGGCTCTTGAGTTTAGGTCAGGTCATAAAAATTAGATGGTTTTCTGCTGGTCTAAGTCATTGTGGCTGTCTTTCTGGAAGATTAAACTGTTACTTTGAGTAAGAAAAAAAAACTTGATTTACTTGAAAAAATGTATTCCTTTTTATTGTAATGGTTTTTTTAAAAATTATATTTTTCTTTTGTTTAATAACACCTGGCTGAAAAATAAAGACGTCATTTTGGACATTGGAGAACTGATGTAAGGAACTGGACCTCCTCTGCTTCACTCTCTCCCCTCTATCACATGGGCGGAAATGATGCTCTCACATCTGTAGATTAGGGGTGACTTTTGACTTTCTTTTGTAGTAGGCAAAATGTAGATAAAGAGAATCAGGTTAATTTAAGTTAAAAGAGCTAAGCTAAAGTCAACCATTCAAAACTAATAATTCTCCATGTCAGGACTGGGGCTGGTTGGTGACCCAAAAGTAAAAGCCTGCTACAAAATATAGAAAATAACATTATATTTCTTAGATAACTAAGTTTCTTCTTAAAAAATTTTGCATTTGTTTTTGTTTTGTGATGTGCAGTGGGTAGGGTACTTTATGTGAAGACAAGAGGACAGCTTACCCAAGTTAGTTCTTTCCTTTCATGGGTAGATAACTGTATTTCTAAACTGGGATTCATGCCAGGTATGGTAAAAGTTGGCAAGATCAGTTGCTTAGTGCCTCCTTCCCTGCTAGACCGTAAGCTTCTTGAAGAGAAGGACTGTGTGCTGGGCTCACCACACTACCCCTTTTGTTGGGAATGTGAGAAATACCTTTTTAATATAAGGATGAGGAAATATAACTTCCTTCTTGCAGATCCTTATCACAATATGGTTCAAAAGCTTGAATTTCCTCAGAACCCTAAGAAAATACTTTAGGATCAGAGTTGATAAAACATTTGAACTGTATAATTTATAGAGAACATAGAGTCAATCTGGAATGTTCTTGAGCATAGCTGCAGCTTTCTTCCATTTTATTACAATAAAATCAATTTCCCCCTTCAATAAAAAGTAATAACAAATCCATGGTCACTTTTGGGGGGTTTCTTTTCTTTCTTTCTTTCTTTCTTTCTTTCTTTCTTTCTTTCTTTCTTTTTTTGATGAAGATTGCCATTACTTTGTGTGATTGTGTTCCCATCAGCAATTGGAGAAACAAGGTTTATCTAATGTAATATCTCTAATTTACATTAATGCAATGTAAATCCAAGGAGAAAGATGCAAGGCTCATTCTGATCACTCAGAGCCTGGTTTCCTGAGAACATCTTTACCCTTTGTGATATGGTGTGCTTGCTCCTGCAGGAGATGCATGCTCTCCTGGTGACCTACTTCAGTGACTTCTCCCTGTAACATTTAGGCTTTGTGATCTGTTTGTTCAGGACTTTGTTTCAAGTTTCCTCAAAACTTGTAGACCGTTTACTAGCATATTAGCTTTTATGTAGCCAACTCATTGGGTAGTAAAACTAAAAGGCTGACATTTATATGAGACCAGTTCCTAGACTGAACAGAAGATGCAGTATGTCCACTAAGCCTGAAATTTGAAGCATTGTTATGAATCTTAGAAAAATGACCATTTCTTTTTTAAAATTGGGGGAAAAAATGATGCAATAAGACCACTTGTTTGTTTCCCGACTACTCAGCCCCAAAATATCTCACAGAAACCATATTGTTTGCAATACTGGTTAGCCAATAGCCTAAGCATATTTCTGGCTAACACATATCCTAAACTAACCCATTTCTATTAAACTGTGTATTACCATGTGGCTGTGGCTTACTGCCTAAAGTTCTGGCATCTGTCTCTGGTGGGGCTACATGGCTTCTCTGTGACTCTGCCCTTCTTTTTCCCAGAGTTCAGTTTAGTTTTCCCCACCTAGCTCTGTTCCCCTATAGCTCTGCTATAGGCCCAAAGCAGTTCCTTTATTAACCAATGGTATTCACAGCATACAGAGGGGAATCCCACATCACCTCCCCCTTTTTCTAAATAAAAAGGAAGGTTTTAACTTTAACAGAGTAAAATTACATATAACAAAACATATATCAAGTAAGACTTACAATTACAATATTTATATCTACTTTATCTTTTTTTTTTTTTTATTTTTCGAGACAGGGATTCTCTGTGGTTTTGGAGCCTGTCCTGGAACTAGCTCTTGTAGACCAGGCTGGTCTCAAACTCACAGAGATCTGCCTCTGCCTCTGCCTCTGCCTCTGCCTCTGCCTCTGCCTCTGCCTCTGCCTCTGCCTCTGCCTCTGCCTCTGCCTCTGCCTCTGCCTCTGCCTCTGCCTCTGCCTCTGCCTCTGCCTCCTGAGTGCTGGGATTAAAGGCGTGCGCCACCACCGCCGCCCGGCTTTCTACTTTATCTTTTATCATAACTAAGGAACAACATAACTATAAATTTTTCAACTCCATTAAAGACTCCAGAAGGATATAATATTGCCTAAGTAAACAGGAAGTATATTATAAGCAACTTCCAAAACTCTAGACTTTACAGAGAAATCTCGCTGCCTGGACAGTCACCCAAAGTTCTTCTGTACTGTTGGAGCATCCATATTCAGCCTACAGGCCCATATCCACCATACTTTTCCATGGAGCAGAAAATTTCAAAGACAATTCTGCCTATATTGTCAGTTTGTCGGTCATTTTCTTCTGTGTCCTGCAGAATGTCTAGAAGATTCCTTCAGGAACCCTGAAGGATTGTCTCACCTTTGGGCAAGCTCAGCAGTCATATCTCTGCAGGTACTGCATGTCCAGTTCATCAAGCAGTCCAGGAAAAAGCACTTTTTTGCCCAAATGGCTAACCAACTCCATAAGGAGCCTCTTCGATGCCCATCATCCTCTTGAAGCAGCTTGCTGCTTTCAGGAGCAGGCATGTCTCACAGTCATGAAAAGCCCTAAGTTCTTAAAACATTTTAAATGCCATACTTTTAAGGTCTTTGAAAGCTTTGAAGAATACCTAAATTAAATATATCTCTATTATCTAGAAAACCTAATTAACATAACTACAAGCTTGGCTATTATAGATGATTATATATTATATTTTTAAATGAGCTGTATAAACACAATATCTTAATCAAGATCAGAAATGCATATACACAGTATAACAAAATTGACCTTAACTTTGTGTCAATAAACCAAAATCCATACCAATGCAAATCTCTATAGAATAGACCCCTTTAAATGTAAACAAACATTTATAAACAATATTTGAGAGTTTGGGTGTAGTTTTCATGACTACTGCCTGCTGATTGGAGATGCTATTAATCAGGTCTTTCATGGTATATCCTGTGTTGCTAGGTTCATCTCAGTCAGCAGGTGGGTGAAGTAATTTTTGGGGGGTGTTCATGGCAAGCTTTCAGGGGGTTTTGGTCCATCAAATCATATCAGTCTGGAAGGATTCCACAGGTTCTCATCCTCTGTGGAAACAAAAGAAGAACCTCTTTTCCAAAGTAACACATCCTTAGACCCATATTTGGAAGTCATGATGCCTTTATAATATACATGCTGGTTTAGCTTAACAGCCCATATAATGAAATGTCTCTCTGTACTTAGCTCCTTCACAGTCAAAAAATTCAAAGAAAACACAATAATATATATAATCCAGACTCTCTGTGAATTTTCCATCTTTACATGGCTTATTCTTTGTTTACTCCTTTTAATCTATAACTGTCTATACTCTGTCTCTTTAAAGACTTCCTTTTTTAAAAAAATTTACTTCTTATAACTGTGTATATTCTTTTTCTTCTCTCTCCCAAGCCTTCGTACATTTAGCCAACACTGTGACTCATTTAGAGGTCTTTTATGTCTGAATCTGTCCTATTGTGTATCTGAAATTCTTTTCTATCTTAAAGAGCTTTTAAAATGATAAGCAGCTTGGGTGCAGCAGCTCTGGATGCTGGCTCCACCTCTCTCCACTTTTAAAATGGTGGAGGTACCATTACTGCCAGCACTGGGACCGCCAGGTAGGAGCCACGCTCAGCACTTTAACTCTGAGAATGAGCATGCAGCACATAAACCCTTTTTATCTGAGTAATAGCTAGATATGCCATGCAGAGCATTGCGTGGCCTGGAAATATCTCTGTGTATGGCTTCAGGAATTTGCCATGCTATCCTGCCTGTGCACTCCTAGCAGTCCTGATCCCACTGTGCTGACCTGTGGGCATGGTCTCAGCTACTTTCCCAAGTGGGCATACAAGTACCTGGGCCCACAAACCCCATTCAAGTGCTCCATAGCTGAACTTCCAGACAAACCGTGCAGAGGTAAACCACACATCTAACAAATCCACTGTGCTACTGTTAATGTTGGTTTTGGTTTATGTTAGTTGTAGACCTTCCAAAGCTACCTTCTTCTAATATTATTTCATTAAAGATTAGGATTTCAAATTTTGGCTTTTGTAGGTATACAAGCATGCAGCATTATGTAAATTCCCTCTAACTATTCTCTTGAAGTGGAAATGAGTTAATGAGTTAGCATAAATAGTCAATTAGCATTTAGCATAATCTACCACGTTCAACAAATAATAAATTAGCAATGCCCCTTGCATAGGCTTAGAACATGTTAATTTTACTGGGACAGGTTTCCATGGATAGATTTTCTGTGTAGATCTCAATCTCAAAAGCATCCATACATTTGTACTTCAGTTTGCCAAGCTGGTTATTAACCATAGCTCATAGGGTTTGTAGCTGATAAGGCCTCCATATAATCAACGTATTGAGTATGTGATAATTCCTATTGTTAATGACAAGTAATTAATGAGGCTGGAGAGATGGCTCAGCTATTAAGATCAGTGGCTGTTCTTCCAGAGGACCAAGGTAGTGGCTGTAGGATCTGCCTTCTTCTGGCCTCCTAAGGCACATATGACACACAGACGTACATGCAGATGAAACACCCACACACATAAATAAATTTTAACACATTTTAAGTAAACTCTTTGGGTTATTACAAACACTCTCTCTGTCTGCAAAGATGTTGTAATTATAAGGTGATTATGTTCATCAGGATAAACCAGGTTATGCTGTTACAACCAATAATCCATAAAGCTCTATGATTTTATATGATAAGGACATCTTTCTTGTGCATCTCGTGCTCTGTGGAGGTAGCAGGCTGCTCTCCTCTGTGCTGGACTGGCTTAGCAACTAGATCTCAACAACAGGAATGTGCTGGTCATGAAGAGGAGAGGAGGGGAAGGGGAAGGAGGGGGAGGGGAGAGAAGTGTGGAGGAGGGGAAGAGAGGAGAATAGGGAGGAGGGGAAGGGAGGGTAAAGGGAGGAAGGACGGGGGAGTGGAGGAGGGGAAGAGAGGGAAGAAGAGGGGAGTGGGGATGAGGGGAGGGGAGGGGAAAGGCAGAGCTGAAGAATCTTAGATCTACCCGTGCTTTTGTACCATGCTTTTGTCTCTTCATTCATTCCTATCTTTCTTCCCGTCATCCAATCAATCAATCATAAAAGGGCAGACCCTGAGGTCCCAGTTTCCTTCAAGGGTCTCTAGGACATGCGTCTTTTTACAAAGATCTTAAGGTCATAGTCCCTCTCAGGGAGATTAATAATGCATATCGGTGCAGGAAGTGCTGAGAGAAAAGGTGCAGTTAGGCCGCACATGTGGCCGGAACACTTATGCTCCTTATAAGAAAAGCCACATTTTGAAATGACAGCGCTCAAGGTGTATGCTTAGGAGAAGCCTTGGGAGGGGTGAGACCACAAGGGCAGAGCCCTTGTTCTTAGAAGAGACCCCAGAGAGCTGGTGTGCCCCGCCTGCTGTGTGAGAGCCCAGTGTGAAATCAATTATCTACAGCCCAGAAGAGGGACTTCCCCAATCTGACCATGCTGCTACCTGGCCCTTGTCGTTCTCAGCTTCCAGAACTACACGAAACACATTTCGATGTTTATGAACTTTCCAACCGCTGGTGTTTTGTTACTGCAGTCTGTATGGACTAGGGGGCGTGAAAAGACAAATGCAGCCAGGTGTGGAGGTGCATGTCTTTGGTCCTCACACTTGGGAGACAGAGGCAAGCAGATCTCTCTGAGTGTGAGGCTATCCTGGTCTACAAAGAGAGTTTCAAGACAGTTATGGCTGTTAGAAAGAGAAAAAAAAAGCCCTATCTTGAAAAACAAAACAAACGACAACAAAGCAAAACAACAACAAAAAAGATAAATGCAGAATAAATCAAAGCACCCACTTAAAGAGTCAACCAACAAGCAAAAAGGATTAAATGCTCCAGGAACATGATAAATAGCCAACTGACTGGTCACAAAATGGGACATTTTTACCTTGTTGGTTCTCTCTAATCAGACCTCAAAATATGTGGAAGGAGTGATATGAATTTCAGAGCTACTTGAAAGCATTCTTCTACTATATCTTGATGGGCTGTTTCAAAAACCAATGACAACTCCTTCTCTTTTAATTTAAAAACACTTGTATTTCTGATAAGGTCTGTTTGAACCTTGGTATTAGAGTGGTAAGAACAAGTTTATCACATCTCAAAGCATCATCCCACTAAGACAGAAACATTGTTAGTCCTTTACTAAAGTCTGGTTTAGCAAGTCTTCACAGACATGGCTGCAGGCCAGTCTCAGGGATAAAAACCGGAACTGAGATGCTCAATCTCAGAAGGCTCTGGGCACACAGCTTAAATGAGGGCTTCAGTTGGCTTACCAATAGAGGTATTTCATTGCTTAGCTGTCTGGGAACACAAATTTGGCTTTATGATAATAGAAATGTATGCCGAGAGAGGCATATCCAACCCGTAGGTTAAGGACATCAAGGAACATTCTAGCTATAGAAACCTGAGTTCTGAAGAGAAGCTATCTTTCCTAGTCTATCCGACGCTGAGGTAAGACGGCAATGAGGAAACTAAGAACTGCTAACATACAAAGTGGCCACTCATGATCTCATCACCTCTGTGACGCAGTGACACTGTCACCAGCATTGCTTTTTTTTTTTTTTAAAGGGCACTTAAATTATTTTCTTTAAACTTTAGATCTGGTGAGAGGAAAGCCAGGAATCAAACCCAGGCCATGTGGCAGACTGCATCACCGTGTGATTTCACACTGCATCGCCATAGAAACCACATCCACTCCCTGGAAACCTTCATCAGATGTCATCTCTCATGCTAGAGGGACACCACTATTGACTTTCAGAGTTTAAAGCTGGCTCCTTGTCAGTCAGTAAATGAAAAGTGGGCACTGAAACTTATACCTTCCTGCTTCTCAAAGCCTCGTATTTGCACAGCAACTCCCAAGAAGATGCAGCAATACAAAGGGAAGTGTTTGGATGACTGAGTACCCAGCAATAACCATAAAAGCACATCGCTAGCCCTCCACACCGTCACCTACGTGCTTAGTAAATACTGTTAAAATAAGGTCTGAGCAATCGAGCGTCCAGGGGCTTAGTATAAATGGCCCAAGAGGGTGAGGTAACTTCAAGCATTCACTGGGTGCTGCTGACTGCACCGATTCTCACGCTCTCTGGCAGCATGAAGGGCCCCACTCTTGCTCTGTTCCTCTTCTCCGTCCTGTTGACTGCGGTGCAAGCGAGAAGCAGGGAGACCGTGAAGCTCTGTGGCCTCGACTACGTGAGAACAGTCGTCTACATCTGTGCCAGCTCTCCATGGAGGAGGTACCTGGAGGAGGCGCCCCCAACTCAGCGAGGTAATTGAGCTCACACACCTCACTTTTCCCCCGATTTCTCTCCCAGTTATTTTAGTAGCTATTTCCCTAAGAAATACTGATCTGCTTGTATATCAATGCATGTGGTTAATCATCAAAATACACGTCTGAATTCGGTCTGGGAAGAGGTGAACACGCTACTGTTTAGAAAGCATTGCACCGCTAGTCTTTAGTCTTCTGCCTGCAATCATTTCGTTGCATGGAACTTCAGCAAGCGTAGCTTCCATGAGCCGAGCAGTGAAGGCTACAGAGGCCAGATGGATATCTGCACACGGATGATTACGGAGTGCGTTAAGTTGGAATTCAGGTAAGGGGCAAACAAGGGTGATAGGATGGTCTCCACTCAACGGAGAACTTATAAAGTACCAGGCAGTTTCAGGGGCAACATTCGCCCCACTTTCCGATGAGAATCGTATGAAGTAATGCTGCTACTGTCTATCATTTATCAATAAGGAAACGGTCCAGCCACTCGGCAGCGGGACCAGATAGCAAGCCAGGTCTTCTATGTGCTTCAAGAGCCGAAGTCATTGCCATTGCATACTGTGCCCCAAGTGACCAGAAGGCTTCAATGGTTACTTACATCACGGAGAAGGTGGAACAGCCTCTGTCAAGTTTAAGAAGTGGCGGGGGGGAGGGGACAGTTGGGATTGTGAGCCATAGGAAATGTGTGGTCAGAATTCCCAGAGTGCCCGTCAGTGTGCTCTCCCAGCAGTGATGTGTGGGCTTCACCAAACTTCGGTTTTCAATTCAAATAACTTAGGAGATTGACTGGAATTCTTTCTGCTAATCTTGTAATGAATTATGAGGTAAAAGGTTGGAGACATGACTCAGTGGTCCATGTCAGGCAGCTCACAATTGTCTGTATCTCCAGCTGCTGGGGGTTTGGCTCCTTGTCCCCCACTGGGCACCTGCGTTCATGTACACACACACACACACACACACACACACAAACACACACACAAACACACACACACATACACACAAAATTAAAAATAATAGAAATTTATTTAAGCTTCTACTGTTCTATATTTTTAAATCGACAAAAATGGATTTATCACAAATATACCATGTTGACACTGCACAAAGACTAGAGCAGGCTAATTTGCATACACATTACCTACACTTTGTGTGTGTGTGTGTGTGTGTGTGTGTGTGGTGAGAACACTGAAGATGTGTGCTCTTAGAAACTTCAGGAATGCTCATGTTCCATTGATCACACCTGCCACATTGTATGGACGATCACTTGATCGTATTCTTCCTGGCTACTTGGAACTAACTCTGTATTCCGTGGCTCCCTTCTCTCCATCCCTGGACACCTAAGTCGTCCTCAGACAGCCACCGTTCTCCTGTTGCTCCTCTGGCCTCGGCTTTCCAGATCTCTCTTATAAGTGAGACCATGAAACATTGCTCTTTCTATGCCCTCCTAGTGACTCTGCTTGAATAATGGGTTTCATTGCTTTTGTTTTCTAATAAGGTCTTTGGAAATTGATGACAGGTAAATGCTGCAGCCACAAGGATGGTGCTAAAGGTTCCAGCTTGCCTTAAAATGACTTGCTAAAGAAGCCTTTAGTGAAGGACTAACAACAGTGAATATTGTTAAGTATATGTGAAGGATTAGCAAATATTCCTGTTTATTGGGATGATTCCTTAAGATGTGATAAACTTGTTCTTACCACTTTAATACCAAGGTTCCTACAGACCTGATCAGAAATATGTGTTTTTAAACTTTAAAAGAGGAGTTATCACTGATTTTTGAAACAGCACATCAAGATATAGTAGAAAAATGTTTTACAGTGGCTCTGAAATATACAGAGCTGTGGAAAGAATGTTTTATACATTTCTCTTTTCTAGATTTTATTTTTTAGTATTTTTATGTGAGTGCGTGTGTCTGTGTGTATCTATGACATCTGTGAACAGGCACATATACCACAGTACATAGATGGTGGTCAGAGGACAACTTTGTGGAGTCAGTTTTGTCCTTACATCTGTATGTGGATTCTGGGGATGAAATTTGGGTCCAGGCCTTCATTGTTGGATTGCAAGAACCCTTACCCACTGAAGCATCTCACTGGCCCCATCTTCTTTGGAAGTCACTGAAACCATAGCACTCAAACCTTCCACAGGTCTCCATCGTGTTTCCCTCACACTATTTATCTGATCAATTTCTAGTTGGCCACCGAACATTTACTTGTATGGTTTTTGTTCCCAGTGTTGTTCCATTGAGTCTGAACTAGATCAAAAGCCAGAGGGACTAGGGACTTGAGCACAGACATTGGGAACAGCATTTAGATTAAACAATGTGGCCCATGTTTCACTTTCAGATATGGAATAGAAATCCCATTGATCAGCCCTGCAAGGCTTACCCAGAGTTTTTGTTACTGTTGTTGTTCCGCTCCTAGCTAATTAATGACCTCTCCTCTGGCTAATTAGATAGCTTCTTGTTAATTATAACTAGCATCTTTGGAAACTGCTGGTCATGGAGCAGAGGCGGCTGGCAGCAGTTACTGCTAGACACTGATGCCTGTCAACCTCTGTAAAATGAAGAGCATTCACAAGCCAGCTCTTCCTGAAGGGCGGGCCTTCGGTGCTTTCTTTGTCAGGGTTCTTTCAGGTAGTATGGTGCCTTTCTTTTCTTACAGCCCAGCCAAGAAGCCACTTTCATCTCCCAGACAGACAGGAGACATCCAAGGAAACTCTTGAGCACAAGCTTCCCGAGATGAATTTCTCAGGCCAGGAGCTTGTTCAGGATCCACAGGCGCCCGTGGACAGGCTTTGGCAGTGGAAGAAGTACTCGGTGATGTACAAACGAGATCTGTGCTGCACGGAAGGCTGCTCCATGACTGAGCTCAGTACACTCTGTTAGGAAGTGCCCATACCCACGGGCAAGCTTCGGCATGTATCTAATTGGTATCCAACCACCTAGTCCCAGCATCTATCACTACAGTCATGGTTTAGGGGGTAGACAATCCTTTCTAAAAGGTCTGTCTATTATGGCTTAAAGCCAAGAGATGTCTCTCTTCCCCCTTTGCCAAGGTCAATCTACTCTTCTTTCTGAATTCTAACTTTTGCTTTGAAATTTTAAGTGCTGTGCAAGACTGCAATAAAATGCACGAATCAAAGTTCACTGTGATGCTTGTCCCTTACAAGATTGTGATGGCCACCCACCCTGCCCATCGACACCTGAGGCAGCTGGGAGAGCTGGCCCCAAGGTCATAAGGGCGGGAGAGTGGCCCCTGCCCACCACCACCAGCTGTAACACTAGGGAGAGCAGGCCCCGCACCTCACCCGAGCAGCACAATAGAGTCAACTCCAGTTGGTGGAGGTTTGGGTGAGCCAGCCCTGAAGCTGTGAACATGGCAGAGCTGTCCCCATTACTCATCTGTCATGTGGTGGCAGGGGTGGGGAAGAGACGCCCTCCTCACTCTGATCATCAAAGCCTGAGGCGGGTGGGAGAGCTGGCCTGGCCTCTCATCAGCTGCAGCGCTCTGTAGAGTGGCCCCTATGCCATGCCTGGGCAACAAGAGTAGAGCTTGCCTCCTCAGTCACCAGGCAGGCATGTACCGCACAGACATACATGAAGGAAGAACATATGCACACACAAACAAATCTTTAAAACCAAATGAAAGTAAAAGCCATGTGCCACTAAAAAGAATGGGCATGCCCCCTTGCAATCCTACATTCTTTAGCATCTGAGCCATGAAGGCCCAGGAACTAGAGTTACAAATAGTTGAGAACCACCATGTGGGTTCTGGGACACAGTTGGTTGAGCCATCTGCCCAGCCCCAATCTAGCCAGCTCTTACTATATGGGATCCAAAGCCTTGCCTTCCAGCGATGGGTAAGATGGGAGATACATTTTGCTATCTCCTAGGCAGGAACTATGCATTTCATAAGCATGGGTGAAGCCTTGAAAGATTGATCATCCCCCTGAAGCTCCCCTCACATCCCCCTCACAGCTCTTAGTGGCATCTGTGGCAGGAGAGCAGGACAGAGAGGGGGGCTGAAGATGATCACATGAAAGAGATGAAGATCAGAAAAAAAAGGATATCTGAGCAATGTTCTCCTTGTAGCCTAGGCTACCTTTATTTTGCCCCTGTCTTGCAGAGATAAAAGCACTTTCCCTTCTTACCCTAGCACTTGAGAAATCAAGCCCTAGCTGGTGAAGCCATTGTTACACAATTGGCTCTTTTCATAGATAAAAGGAGAAAGTGGGGCTATCTCAAAACGTTTTCATCTTTCGCGCTGGTTGCCGACCCTGGTGGGTTGTAATAATGGAATCAGTTCAGCCTAATGCTGCTCTTATTGATACTGTCTGTGAATGGTGCGAGCTACCTGTTGAGTGTTCACTGTGTGTGGTCCTGAAACATTACCATCACACATCAGCTGCAGGGAACCCGTAGGGAGTGGATGGTACTTCACTGTCAGCTTTCACACAAGACGTACGTCTAAATCTGCACAGCTGAGTGGGTGGACGGTGTTTCCAGACGTGCAGCAAACTGCTTAGTGTGGATCAAGGTGACGGTCTCGCCAAGCTTGCTAATGTTCAAAATTCCTATTACCATTAGGCAGTCCTAGCTTTTTCAAAGTCAGTTTTACCAGGTAGTAAGTTAGGTCTCAGCAGGTAAGGAGGCTTTTGGAGATGGCGACATTCCTCTTTGGTTTGGCTTACAAAAAAACAAAATGAAATTTCAATACTCTGTTTATTGATCAAAAGAATGGGATCTGAATCATAGTCCCCATCCTTAATGGAGATGTCATTCTGAACCATCTGGAAGAACTTTCATTGAGACCTTCCTAAACCTTATAAGCCTATGATCGAGGACTGGAGAGATGGGTCAGTGGTTAAGAATACTGGCTGTCCTTCAAGAGGTCCTAGGTTCAATTCCCGCACCCACATGGCAGCTCACAAACGTCTGTAACTCCAGTTCTAGGGGATCCAATGCTCTCTTCTGGCCTCTGTGGGCATCAGGCATGTGCATGGTATACAGACATACATGCAGGCAGACACTTAGACACATAAAATAAAAAACAAATCTCAAGAATACAATCTACAAGGTGTTTCCTTAAAGAATGTGAATACAGTTATCATTTCAAAAGAAAGAGAAACCCTGTCTCGAAAAACCAAAAAAAAAAAAAAAAAAAAAAAAAAAAAAATATTAAATCAAAGCAACCTTGACAATGACCTGGATAGGCAAAGTCACTAAGGAGAAGTTGCTTTAGCAAGAGGCTTTATTAGCAGTATAAAGCCTTCCAGAAATATGTCAGACTGATTTACTCTATCAGGCATAAATTTCCTCCTCTGAAGTGGGCCTTAAATCTACTCAGAAAGCTGTTAGTTACCTCCATTACACAGCTTGCCAGTCAGTCATTATTAGAGCCCACAGAAGTCTTAGCTGGGTAAGACTATTGATTAATCTCCCCCCCCCCCCCCACCCAGCACCTTCTGGTGCTGCGAAAGCTGAGACCAGAGAGTGTGCCGTCTTTGGCAATAGATCCTTACTCTTCAGTTTGGGTGGGCAACTGTATTAGTTGCCTTTCTGTTGTCATGATTTAAAAAAATAAATAAAACCCATGACCAAGGCATTTTAAAGAAGAAAGCGTTTACTTGGGCTTCTGTTTCCAGAGAGCTAAGAGGCCTATGGCACAAATCTTGGCAGTAGATGGCAGTCATGATGGCAGAAACAGCTCTGAGCTCACATCTTGAGCCCCAAACAGAAAGCTGAGAGTGAACTGGGAAGGATCGATGTCAGGTTTTTGACACCTCAAAGCCCATTCCTAGTGACATACCTCCTCCAGTCATGCTGCACCACCTGGGACCAAGGGTTTAAATGCCCAAGACTAGGGGAGACATCTCATTCAGAATCCTACAGCAACTAACATCAATGACAATAGCCTGTATTGTTTTGGGTGGTCTCTGGGACTGCCCCACCCCCACCCCAACCAGCAACTCCAAGGGAATAGCCCACACCTGACACTGGGCTTTTTATTTGGAACCTATGGCTTCTGAGAGGAACATTATTTCCAGTGCAGGGTAAATTCAACTTACTATATATTTAAAATACACACACACACACACACACACACACACACACGCACGCACGCACGCACAAATACACATGTATTCAGAAAGCTAATAAAATAGGTTTCCATACATCTTTTCAAATGTACTCACTGTTAGTTATTCCCCTCTCTACCCATTATTCTATCTGGCCAAGAACCCATGGCAAAGGAGTGCATAGGTTGCAGGGGTGAACCTACAACCATTATCTCAAGCAACCTTCTAAGTAAGTATCTACATATCCATAGGTTAGTGCTGACTTGGTACTTACCAGAGGAGCATTGTTGTGCACTGGGTGGCGGCTGCTTCAGACACAGCTGGTCAACATGCAGAGTAAGCCTGCAGAGTGCTCAGCTATCTAAATCCTATCCCCTCTATTCCAGGCTCAGAGACACCACCGTGGAAGACTATAAACACTAAACGAGCAAAACAGTGTTTTCTGGACGTGTCAGAACCATTGCCTTCACAGAACCTTGTACAAAATCAAAGCCACATGTACAGTGGCCTTGCTGTGTTCTGAGAGCTCTATTTCCTTACAGTCCTTTGTTCCTCTGCCTTGTGCCCTCTTTCCACCCTTTCTTCTACAATGACCCCTGAACCTTAGGAGGAAATGTGATTGTCAGGAGCCACCTTTATGGGGTGACTTCTGCTGCTACCCTAGCTGCCGTGGGTTCGTATGTTCCATGGTAGGGACGTGAGGATTAGAAGTGCTAGGTAGAGGAACAGAGATAAGAAAGAATCACAGAGACATAGGATAGTATTGGGAGGGCCATTCAGTCTCCTGCATACTGAGTTCTGACTTCTGAGTTCACCCATGTTTAATTTGCCATACACTTTTCTACTCTGCTACAAAAAAGGGGGGAGGCAAAAGATGCTTTAACATGATATAAGGGATAACTAGAGCAGTTACTTGCTTCAATACTTTGAGACTTCAAGCCATTAATTCATGAGAAAAACATTCTGTTGCTTAGGCAGTGAACCCGCCCTAGACCAAGTATTCTAAAGGCAGGCACGCCCTAGGTTAAAACTCCTAATTCAAAAGAAGGAGCAGAAGTACGCTTGAATTCTCCGACCTTTGGTCAAGGTGGAGAGGATACACCTCTACGGGCCATTTTAGCGTCTAAAGCACCATGTAACCACACCTTAGGTCAGGGTGTGTAGCCAGAGTTGTTGTCTACAACTTTGAGCAAGCTCAAATTCTCTGACCTTCAGAAAGGTGGAACAGGTTCACATTCTTGGGCCTCCCATATGATACAGATGTTCCATTAATGAGGGAGCATTCCAAAGTCTGTCATTCTCCGCACCTTGACCAGTTGTGTGTCTCTGTAACAACTGCCATCTACTGCACAAGTTTCTTTGGTGGGTGGTGGGAATTGAGAGATGCACTGATCTATCTATGGGTGTAATGATAAGTCATTAGGAATCAACACACACACACAAATACACACACACAATTAATATCCTCAGATGAATCTGATCTCAGACTGAGTTAGCCCCATCATAAGGATTAGGAAATATTTCATCTTAAATCCTAACCTCTACTTCATTAAGTGAATGGATCCTTATGCGTCTTTTACTTGTGTTTGTACATGGAGATGCAACCAAGCACTTTAGCTATGTTTTGAGACCATTTTAAATCTATATTATCAAAGTAAAGTAAACTAAAGAGAATGTATTTGTGTAATTAGTTGACAAGTATATTTTATTTTTTCTTTAGTTTCAAAATGATTTATCCCATATAAATTTATAAAGTGATTTCCCAACATCCGCTAAGCAAGATCAGACTGACTATGTAGTTGAATGATCCACTATCATCGTTTGTTGGAAACAGCATCTGTCGGTTATTATCTCAGGTGCAAAGGGAAGCCTGGGTCTCCCCATACTGGTTATATCGGTTTCTTGCCTTGGTAGGTAGGGAAATGGGTTGGTGGTAGATGGAAAATCCCGGCTTCAAGTTAGAGCCTGCATTTAAAGGAATAACGAGTATAGCACAGTTGCGGTGCCAAGGAGAGAAGCTGAAAGCTACTGCAGACTTAGATTTTCAGCATACTTAGGTCTCAGTTCACCCTCTGGAGGTTTGTGCTCATTTGTGAATGAACTCACAAATCCAAATGGGATTGAAGGCAGCAAGGAGTGGGCAGCCCTCAGCATCGCTGTCAAGAACCAGGAACGGTCCTGATGCAAGCTCCAGCTGTCTGCATGGCACAACGAGAGAGCCACAGTGGAGGCAGAAGTTGGGAACAGATAATGTCTTGAAGAGTGTGGCTTTGAAAAACTATCATTCAAAGATGGTAGTTTGAAAATTTGGGGAAATGGGTATATTATAGTCATGAGAAGAAACGTCAAACAAAAAATCTGCTCAATCCCACCTTTCTTTCTTTTTCCTCTTTACAGTGCAAAGTATTAAACTCCGGGCCTTGGGCTTACTAAACAAGTGTTCTACAGTAACTGGCGATATCCCCAGCCCTTGGTGCTTTGAGACAGGGTCTAATTATGTAGCTAAAGCTAGCCTGGGACTCCAGATTCTCCAGCCTCAGTCCTAGAGTACTGGGGTTAGAGGCTTGTCCAACACACCCAGATCTGCTTTAGGAAACACATATTGTAATAATTAGAGATCGAGAGGAAGTTTTTTAATAAGATAGATTTTTTTATTTGCTCAATTATTATCACTATCTCTATCTATTATTATTATTATTATTATTATTATTATTATTTTACTATTACTACTACTACTATTTGAGGAAGGGTCTTACATAGCCCAGTTGGTTTCAAATTCTGGTATAACTGAGGCTGGTTTTGAATTCCCAATCCTCCTGCCTCTACCTCCCAAATTTTGGGATTACAGGTGTGCCCTATGACACCGGGATTGACTCAACTATCTTTTTTGTTAAAAATTAAAAAAATGTTTTACGTATTTTGCTTGTATGTGTGTCTGTGCACCATGGGTGCCTGGTATCCAAGGATACCAGAAGGTGGCTCTGGATCCCTGAGAACTGTGGTTACAGACAGTTGTTATCTGCCATGGGTATACTGGGAATCAAAGTCAGGTCATCTGGAGTGTGGAGTAGGCAACACTCTTAACCATTGAGCTATGTCTTCAGCTCTGGGTTGGCTGTTTTATATACACCGTCTGTCCAGTCTTCATGAGAACACAATCGTGGCCTATTTTATTTTTCAGGAAACAGGCTGAAGGTGTTAGATGCTTGCTAATAGTTTGGTGCCTAACTGTTAAGTGTTAGAAGTCATAGATCTTCAAACCTATGCTTGAAAAGGAGAGGGAGGGGCAGGGAGGGGGAGGGAAGCAAGGAGTGAGGAAGAGGGAGAGGTAGAGGGAGAGGGAGAGGTAGAGGGAGAGGGAGAGAGAGAGAACTGTCTCTTTGCCCCTCAGCAGACAGGACTTGGAAAGCCCTGAGATGCCACGCAGGTGGAGCCGTCTGCACATCCAGCTTGGGAGAGCACTTTCAGCCTTCATGAAAGCCCCAGACTGGTGGGTGAGAACCAGACTGCTGACTGTGAGAACTTCAGAGAGACTCAGGAAGAAGAAAATGAAAGAACCGTTTGATGTTGAGTTTTCTTACCTATTTTTTATAGCTCCCAGAAAGACAGGTCAATTGATGCTCCCAAGAGGGAAAGTGCTCATTCGTTAAGACTGTTAAGTTATAAATGTCTGATTTATTGAAATTTAAAAAAAAATATTGACTTCCATACACCAATTCTCCAGACTTAAAAAATGAATTCACTGATTTCATTTTTAGTGAAAATGAAACTTTTTAGTGTTTCATTTCTGAACCTACGAGCTGTTGGACTCTGACCTCCTACTATGTTCTGAATATGTTGTCTCTCACTTCCTACTATGTGCTTTCTGAGGTCTCCCAATTAGTTGTGACCGCAGGCAACAAGACACACTGAGATGCTGGCTTATTTTTTAAGAGAAACTTTACATTTCCTGATTTCTGACAACAGAAAGGAATAATATAGGAAACTGTCTTAATGAAGAAAAAAGAAAAGAAAGAAAGAAAGATTGAAAGAGAGGAAGAAGGAAGGCAGGAAGGCAGTGTATAACTGACAGAACCCCATTGGTTTGGGAGGTGGTTTCTGGCTGGGTTTCTAGAGCCGGTTATTGGCTGTTTAGTACTGATTATACTTGCTGGCTGATGTATATTTTATAAGGCAGAAGGGAGAAGTGAGCTCTCATTTTGGATGGCTGCCAAGTCTAAATCTCTTCCCTTGACGTCCTGGCTCAGCTTTCAGCTGCCTGTGGCCGAAATGTCCCATGATCAACTTAACCTGGCATGCAGACTCAAACTCAGTGTTTTACGTCTCCACCTCTTGCCCCTGATGTCTTATTCCTGCGGACAGGACCATGCATTTTGCTCTAGGCGCTCAGGCTTTCTGCTGCGACCACAAGCCCTTCTCTTGGACATTAAACTGTGAGCCGTTCCGCAAGCATGCGTTAATTTTACAAAACCCTGTGCCTGCCGTGGCACCGGCATTGTCATTACTGCGTCAAGGAAATACTGCTGCTTTGTAAAACCGGTAATGTGTTTAAGGTGCCTGGGACAATTGAGTTAAGACCTAAGCCATCCAGGCACCCAGGACTTGAAACTTCAACCACTCTGTGCATTGCTTTAGCCTCCTAATCACATAGCCCTTGTTCCTGCAACGTCCCATATGACATAGCTTCCTAATGCTATGCAGCACTTAGAGAAAAGCTGCTAATGGCTCCTTGTAGTTCGAGTGTTCTTCCTTACCAGATAGCTGCCCTGCACCCTGTGATCTTTGTGCGACCTCTTATCCCTGGTAAATTTCTTCCTCAAGCCTTCCTTCCATCTTTTGACATTCTCCTCGTCCCCATCACAGTCTGGAGGAAGCCGTCATTTCCTTTCACAAAGCCTTCCCTAATCAGGTTCCTTCATTGGGTAAAGAAGTTCCGGAACTTTCTTGTGATAACATGTTGTAATCACACGGTAATCTTCCTGTCTCCACTTCGGGAGTTCTGGGGCTACAGATGCATCCTGTCGTCATGTTGTGGGACTCTCGTTGAGCTGCGCATTGCTATTTTCTGCACAGTTGGGAGTTAGGTAGCACAGTGCATAGGAGTCTTGCTTATAGGTAAAGAATAAGACGTCACTGTTAGGTGGTCTGGGCACTCTGTTATCTTCAAACAGGAAAGGAGAGAAAAAAAAGACTGTAAAAACTGGAGACTAGTCAAGAGATTAACAGAGTGGTCCAGGAGGGGAGTGGATGGAAGGAGATGGACAGAGAAGGACCTGGGGGAAGGTGAGCACTGTGCTTGCCGAAAAGAAGACAGGGGGTCCTGTTGTGAGTGAGTTGGAAGGCCGTCATTCACAGAGGGGAAGCTTGGCTGTTTCAAAAGAAAACAACTTCTTCAAACTTACAGTGGTGTTTCTTTGAAACTTTCCCATCCTGAGGCTTTGCGTGGTGACTAACGCTCCCCTGAAAATTAGTTATTCTGGGCGAGTTCTTGCCCTGTTCTCCTGGGCTGCCGTGACTGCTAGAGGCCATCACTGCCCTGACCTCAGTTACAACACACGGCAAGAGGCCTGCAAACCACCTGTTCTTTTTTTTTTTTTTTTTTTTTTTAACGGCCTTTGTCGTTTAAGGTTTTAATTGCCTAAACAACCTGGAATGGGCGGTGAGAAATTATTGTAATAACGAGAAATTAGAACCCTGAAAGGAAGTCCTGTTGGCAGCAGACTTTCTATATGGCCGAGCTGTTTCTTTGTTTGACTCATTCGTACCAAGCTGCCGTGTGATTTCATGGCCTTTGACTGAGAAAGAAACATAATCAAATCCAGATTCCAAACTGGTGTTTGCAGACAGGCAAGTCCTGGTGGTCATTATTCTATATAGACCCCGCACTAAAGCATCATCAGAACAAGCCTAGGAATGCATTTTAAAGCTACATTTGGTTTTAGGGGAAAAAGAAGACATCAAAACATTTTCAAATTGTGACACATTGACTGGGTTTTCCATTCGTTAAAATCTTTCTGATACGAATTACACGTAATTTCCCCCTTAAGGGGGCAACGCTGCTAATTCTCTCCATATGTGAGCAATTTGTGTCTGACCTTTAACAAATGTCCTCTAGGCAGATGACTTACCATCCCGGAGCGAGGCCACAGCGTCATTTCTCATGCACACAAAGACTTGAAAGCGCCATAAAAATAAACGATCCGTGCTACAAGGGGCATTAGCTGGCAGAAGAGCTATTGCAGCCCTGTAAACGTCAATGCCCATACATTCAGAAACCCCAGTGGCTCACTTCCGTGCTAGATTCATAGGAACAAAATGGCAAACACACATGGTTTAGTTGTTAAGCTGCCAGCTTTGAATCCTGGGTAAAGGTTAGGCCAGAAAAAGGTACTCAGAGTCACATGAGCAGTGTGTATTTAAGGGTAGTGTCTCTTTCCAATGCATGATCTTAGGCACTCCAGACACATTTACTATTAAGCATCATGTATATTTAATAGCATAATGTCTACTTTAGTGTCCTTAAAAGCCTGCATTCCACTTTATAGTTTCCATTATTGAAGAGCCAATGTTCGGTTCTCCTGCAATTTTGTAAAGTGCAGGCAACCCACAAGAGTGTCTAGATTTAGTTTGTGGCCCCGTGGGACTATGGTAATTATTATGAAATCATTAATTCTTCCTCGGCACTTTCAACTGTCAGGTACATGTAACCGTAATTGCAGTTAATGAACGCTGCTCAATTTATTAAATGTAAAATGAAAACCATATTATTTTATATGCAGTACTGAAGTATATTAATATTCATCATTTTTTTGTGTGCCATGTTAAATTATCCTGTCCTATATGATATATACCCAGAATGTCACCATATATTTCTAGAAATTTATCAAAAAAGCAATCTAGAGAATTCTATCTCTCCAACTAAAAGAGAAGTCAAAAGAATTAGTAGCCAAAGTAATAGTCAACATCCATGTTTATGTGAACCACACTCAACTGCGGTTTTGGAGAAACAAGGTTCTTTCTTGGGCTGCCCTCCCCTCACCAGTCCTCGCAGGAGTGATGGAAGCTTCCAGCTGTTTCAGTTGTTCATCTTGTTTCCTTCTCACAGGTGTTGCTAGCAGAACTTTCGTGGAGAGAGACTGACAGCCTGCTTCACGATTTGAAAACACCAGGAATGCAAGCCTCGTGTCGGTCACTCAAAGTAAACCGCATAGACATTTGCCAGAGCAAAGAGAGTAGAATTTCTGAGTGCGTAGGATGAAACGGTATCACTTTTAGGATTCCAGAGGCATCTGCTGCCGATAAGGATGCTCTGACCATCTTGTTGTCCTATGTAAACGGTCACAATTAGTTTATACCGGGGAATCATCAATTCTTTGACCTTGGCTTTAATAACCTAGAAATTGTTTAAAAAGAAAGAAAGAAAGAAAGGAAGGAAGAAAGAAAGAAAGAAAGAAAGA
The DNA here is from genome assembly GCF_014885135.2 of Alexandromys fortis. Classification (NCBI taxonomy): domain Eukaryota; kingdom Metazoa; phylum Chordata; class Mammalia; order Rodentia; family Cricetidae; genus Alexandromys; species Alexandromys fortis. Next base: position 9,355,504 of record NW_026067908.1, read on the forward strand.
AAGAAAGAAAAAGAAAAAAGAAGAAAGAAGAAAAGGGGGTGTTTAGTCACATAAACTTTCAAAATTGTTTAACATAAAAGGATACTTTGGGAAGGATGGAGGGGACCAAGAGGAGGAAGGCAAGGAGGACGGGGAGCACGATGGGAGAGGGGAGTGTGATGACACACGTGTGTGAAAAAGCCATAATGACGCTCATCACTTTGTAGGTAGGCTAACTTTAAAAACGTGAAAGAAACATTGTTTAAAGCAAACAGCATGGTGCATTGTAGACACTTTCCATATCTCACAGAACCGTAAGTTAACTTTCTTTCAAGTACCGTCCTCATGGGACCAGGAAGTCAGAAACAAAATGACAACATTAGTGATAAGCTGACCTTTTCTGAGATATACAGGAAGCTAGGCATCCGTTGAACTGAATTCAAGGGACTGTCACATGCTTTTAGTATAGATACTAAAAGATGGCCTCTCTTTAAGGAACGTTGTAACCAGGGTTACTTTGTGTTTTCAGATCTAGTGAGGGAAACATACTGTGAAATCTCCTGTAACATAACTGAATTGAGCATTTTTATAACCAGAGTTTGTTATAAAAACGGAAGCAGAAGAAACTATCATAAAATGCACTGTAGTTGATAAAACTAGAAATATAGTTAAAGACCACAATATGTATAATTGATAGCATTCAAAGAAGTTGCTGTGGCAAGGAGACACCGTTGTAAACATGTGTATTTTCCAAAAATAAGTTCTAAAAGTGAGATGGTTTTTGGTTGAGGTGAGGGCTCAATGGTGAAGCACTTGTACAAGTATAAGGACCTGAGTTCAAGTCCCCAAGACCCAAGCGAAATTCAGGTATAGCAGTGGGCATTGAGGATTACAGCATAGCTACAGGGACATGGGGGCAGAGACAGGACCATCCTGGCTGACTCGTCTTATGCTGTGCTGAACAACAGAAAGGCCTTTTCTCAAACAAGGTGGGAAGTGAAGACTTACACCCAAGATTGTCCTCTGAGCTCTCTGTGTGCAGTGACATGTCCATGCCCAAAGTCACACAGGCAAACATGCACACATACCATACATACACATCATACAAACATACAGGATGATTTTTTATTTTTAAGTGGCATGGAGCTGGAGAGATGGCTCTGCAGTTAAGAGCACTTTCTGCTCTTGCAGTTTGGTTCCCAGCACTCATACCAGGCAGTTCTAACTGCTTGTAGCTTCAGCTCTAGGAGATCTGAAGCCCTCTTCTGTCCCTTCAACCTTTGCACACACACACACACCTCTCTCTCCCTCTCTCTCTCTCTCTCTCTCTCTCTCTCTCTCTCTCTCTCTCTCCCTGTCTTTCTCTTAAACACACACACAAATAAATTAAAATACAATTTAAAAAAAAACAAGTGAAACAGTTTTGTACAGCAATAAATTTGCTACAAATTTCATACATAATGATGGTTTTAGACAAAAGCTTACCACATACACATGTACCTATTTGCATATGTAGTGTGTGATCTAATACCTATTTTCATAAAATCGAAGTATACCATTTGACTGATCTCAAATCCAATCCCTTCAGCACAAAGAAGAAAGGAAATACTGTGGTTCTAGCGAACACTGGGCCAAGTTCACTGTACCTCCGAAACTGTCTTAGTCATCTGTCTGCAGAACTCTGGGTCATATTCTGCTTCTTGTAGGTAGGCAGTTAGTACATCTTTCAAAATGCAATTGACAGCGGCCACAGGAAAATGCCTGGTGGGACCTGGACATAGACATGGAATTTCTTTAGAAGTCATTTCTAACCATATCCATCTACCCGATGGGTTCACAAAAGAATACTGAAACACGAAGGCCTTTAGTAACCTGGGTGAAGTCCAGCTAAGGAGGTTAGAGGTCTGAATTCAGGCCAGGCTTTTCTGAGAGACTGAGGGGATAGTGAGCTCTGAATTTACCAGGTCCCCTAAGGAGTGCGCAGTAAGTTCTGTTGCGCCTCACACCGCAAGCTCTTCCTCATCAATTGCCAGTGCTGGTGGCTGCTTACTTCAAAGCCTCAACACCTTCTAACCAGCCCCTAAGTGTTTACACCTCACCCACATCGCTCTGGTCCATCATCCACAGCCAGAGAACTTGCTTGGAAAAACCCAGATCTTAAGATGACATTTTCCTTATGGGGTCTACAGTTGTGTGCCTCCTGGTCCCATGCCCTTGTTCCAGCCCCCATAGCTCCCCATGTGCATGCTGTTCCCGCCTAGTGGGCTCCATCTGTCATGGAGAGATGCTCATGTGTCTTTACCCTCGTCCATTCTTCCAAATGGACCACCATCCCCCATCTGCTCAGTTAAGAAATAGCTGGTTTCTCACCAGAGGTACCAAACATCTCTCATTTATTCCAGACACACGGGTCGCCTGGATCCTAATCCTCCTGAAAGCAGGTAAGGCATACCTGCAATTCTCTCGAAGGGAAACAGGCCAGATCGGGGCCAGGGAGATGGCTTAGAAGGTGTGGTGCTTGCGGACAAGTCTGACGGTTTGAGTTTAATCTCTGAGACTCACAAGGTGGAAAGAAAGAACCTACTTCCAAACGTCTGCTGGCCTCCCCACGTGACTACCTGCCACACGGTTGTGTGTTTGTGTACATAAATATATACACAGGAATCGATGTAATAAAAATAATAAACTGTTCAAAAATTTAAAAGAAATGTAAGCAAGACAGGATTTATCCCCCTGAGAGTCTAACTCAATACTTAGGGATAATTTTTAGTTTTAGTGGACGTAAACATTTTCTAGATAATAATCACTGCACAAATAACGGTTACTATTTGATGACCACATTCTCTGTGTCAGGGACTGTGACAAGCATGGGTTAACCGTATGACATCTTCCAGAGCTCTTTGAAGGGACTCTCACAGTTATATCTGTCCCGCAGATGGGAAAATAGAGGTGGAAGCCCAGAATCCCAGAGGCACAGAACTAGGAATGAATGCCCAGATTTATCGGGGTTTAAAATTTATATTCGCAACCACATTTCAGCCATATTCGGATCAAAGCTTCGGATAAGTGAGTTTCACCCTGGTGTTCCAGGAATTACGTAGATTATCCTTCTGGTTTCTGCCCAGACAACTACGTGACATACATATGTGCTCTGGCTTGGTAGGTAGAGCCTGGATTATTGTTGATAATAAGGCTGGATTATTGTTGATAATAAGGAGGAAGAGTTTGAATCAAGAACGCTATCCAATCCTCTTTTAGTAGTTAACATTATTTGTTGGTATTTATTCATGTTCCTATGTCAGGAAACATAAGGGGAAAAGGTATACCAGAGTTAGGACAATTCCAAATGAATTTAATGAAGGTTCTCTTCTGGGACATCTGAGAGAGACAGGGAAGTCACAAGCGATAGGGTCATTCTTCTCTACTAGTGGAAACATGCTACCCCAGGCCTGAGCAATCCAGCAGGGAGCTCAGATTAGATCCCCAGGAGGGTTGTGTGGAGACGACTCCCTTAAGAGCACTACGTCCCTTGGCTGAGAGTTGTAAGCAGTCTGAGATGAGGCACCAGGGAGGTAAATCCCCAGGTCTCACACGGCTTTCATTCCTCCTGAAGTTCCTTGGCTTTACTCGAGAGAAGTCTAGGGCTACGACTATAGTCCATTGAGGTCAGTCTCCTGAGGCTCATTAAAGAGAACGTTTATTTTGATGATATAAGAATTGTTTAGTTCAATTTAATTCAGGCAGGAAAGCCAGACATGGTGGTGCATGCCTTTAATCCCAGCACCTAGGAGGCAGAGGCAGGCAGATCTCTGTGAGTTTGCAGTCAGCCTGGTCTACAAGAGCTAGTTCCAGGACAGGCAACAAAGTTACACAGAGAAACCTTGTCTTGAAAAACCAAAAAAAAAAAAAAAAAAAAAAAAAAAAAAAAAAAAAAAAAAGAAAAGAAAGAAAAGAATTGTAGCCCTAATCCGCACAAAATTAAATGGATTATGTCATCCAGAGAGATACCCCATCCTTCCTTTTTCATTCCCACGCCTCCTGCCAAGCACTCATCTCATATGATCTTCCTTGACCAGTATTATTCCCAGGGAACCTGCGCTGCCTTGCATTAACCTACCTGTCCTCACTGCTGCATTCAGAAAATAGAAAATTCTTCGAATGCAGATATATTGGTCAGCACAGTGCCCCCCCCCCCAATGGAAGCAGCATCTGCCCCTCTAAATGCATCCTCTCCCCCTTGTAGTCATGGAGCAGGAAGCTCTATCACTGCCACCTGTGAGCCCAAGTGCGGAGCATAGGTGATTGGCTCGGGGTTGACAGAGCTGTAGGCCTGGCCAAAGCACTTTCTTAAACGTTTTATTTCATAGCAGAGGTAGGCGTAAAAACAAACCAGCGTCTTGCTTGTAGCAAAGCGATGATTTCTAACCTCTAGGAACCGCCATAGGGCACCTCCAGGCTGGAAGGAAGGCAACAGTGGGAGAAGGAAGTTGGCACGCATCAGCCAAAGAAAGAGCATCTGTGATGCTCTCAGGGGCTGCTGCACCAAGTCCTTTCTGAGCACGGCACATCCTTTTAGCTCACAAACACGATTCCACCTTTAAGACCATTTTTCTACACAGTAACGAAAACTCATTCTTTATAACCTAATGGTCTTTTCCCTTTATGTCCAGAATCCTCTGTCACTGTGCTCAGATGGAGCCCCTGACACACAAAGGGACAGAGCAAGACAAATGCCCCAAGCTACTTTCAGTGAGAATGAATGCAATCAACAAACCCTGTCCTCTTCATTTTGAGGCAATTTTTTCCCTTGAGGAAAAGGTTTTAGATTTCAAAAGATCTAAAAAAAGAGAACATAACTTAAAAAATAAACAAACAAACAACAAAAAAACTAGATTCAAGGGAGAATAACGAAAGCAACAGACTGCCCCACAACTTCCCCCAACTGGGATAACAAGAATTACTCTAAGTTTGGCGTGGGTGGCACAAGCCTGTCATCCCATACTTGGGAGGTACAGGCTGGAGAATCAGGACTTTGAGGTGCCCTTGGTAATGGAGTGAGTCTGAGGCCAGCCTGAGCTATCTCAGACCAAAACAAAACCAAGAGTTACTTTACATTATCTTGTGCTAGGACTTAAGGAGATAAAAGAGATTTCAAATAGCTAGGACAGGGCATACCAAGTCATAAAGCACTGCTTAGGTAGTGGTTGAGGTTGTTGTTTCCTGAATGAGGTAAAAGAGGATTTGTCAGGACGTGAAGGCTGGAAGATGGCAGAGGATATAAGAAGGAGACTTGATGGCCCTACACAGGAAGGACCCTGAGAGATTAACAGGTTGCTGCAGAGAAAACTTGTTACCAGAGGTTTGAGAACCTCACAGAAGCTGAGCCCAAGAGTTTTTCTTTCCCTCTTTCTCTCCCTTCCTCTCTTCCTTCCTACTTCCCTCTCTCTCCCTCATTCTCACCCGCCTCCTCCTTCCCTCACCAATCAATATTTTCCATTATGTTGGCTTCATTTGCTGTCTCTGTGTGTGGTGGAAAAGTTGGCTACTGTGGCAAGTACTCTTCAGTGCCAACTTTCCTGGGTTTGGGCTCACCAGGTAAGCGCATCTCTAGACTTGTCTCTGAAGGTGTTCCCCGGAGGAGGTGAACAGAGGGAAGAAGATGGCCAGCTGAATGAATGGCACCATCCCATTGGCTACTGTCCCAGACTTAATAAAAAGGGGAACAGTAAAGATCCGCCAGAGCACCCGTAGTTACCTCTTTTTCTACCTGATCTGCCCAGATGTGAGCAAGCAGCCCCCTACTGCTTCCTCATCATGAACTGGACCCTTAAACCACGGGCCAACCAAACCCTTTCTTTCTTACAGTGTTTTCGTCCAGTATCCTGTCATAAAAAAGAAACTGAGAGCTCTTCATTGTGATACTCATAGTCGCCCCCTCTAAAAAATCTGCTATCTACTTTTAACCTGAGCACCTGCAAAAGCCGGGTACAAAACCTAGTCCATAATTTGTGGGAGTCACATTGAATCAAACAAGAGGTCTTCATGCTTAGCTTTCCCTGGGAAGGCCCTAGCCGTCCCTTTTAGCAACAGTTTTAGTGAATGGGAAGCAGACCATCATGTGATTTATGCACAAAGCAGCCAAGATCCCAGAATGTTTTGCTTAACTATCACCTTCCGGGGCATCCTTGAAACCTGCGTTCAAGCTCAGGTCAGCCGCTGCAGCCTGTGATTTTCTTCCACTCTCTCCTCTCTGCGGTTAGGGAGCAAAGGTAAGTGGTGCTTTCTCTAAGAAGCACAGCTTCCCTTTCCTATTCTTTTTTCCCCTCGTGGACTATATTCATGTTTTACTTCATTCATGACAGCTGTAATCATTTCCATAAAAGGACAAACACACCGTAACTTAAGATGTGTTTAGATGACGTGGACAATGATAGCGGTGGTGGTGACCTCTTAGCCACTGAGCCACCTCTCCAGCCTCGACGATGAAAGTCTTCTGCGCTAGATTAAATCCACTTTCCAAAGCAGCCAGTCCGCTCTACTAACAATTAAACTGTATTCCCAATTGTACTTTCTTTTGGGTTTATTTTGCCGTGAATCATACTCATGGGCCTTTAGTAAAGATCTTCTATCAATTTGATGGAGTTCTGGCCAGAAGAATGGGGCTAAGAGTGACAGCTGGTCACCTTTACTGGAAGGTCAGCACTTCTGAAACTTTTGTTTGGCTGAAGAAGTTGTATAACAAACAAAAACAAAAAACCCAAACAAACAAAAAAAATCAAAGAAATATAGGCATTTCCATTTAAACTGCTTTACTTTGTTGCAAAGGCATTCCAGACTTTTCTTCAGCACACAGTGACTCAAAGTCACAGACTACCGTGATTAAGAACCTCTGGTTGATAAACCAGGCGATGGTGGACCACACCTTTAGTCCCAACACTCAGGAGGCAGAGATATAGTTCCCCGAGTCTGAGGACACCCTGGTCTATAGGACAAGTTCCAGGACAGCCAGAGATAAACAGAGAAAACCCATCTCATAAAACCAAACCAAACCAAACCAAACACCTCCCAAAACAAAACAAAAGATAGAAGCTTTAGTTGCAAGTTGGAGAAAACTTGATCCAAACTCAGGTTGCTGACTGAAAGGGCTAAGGGCCAGTATTTGGAGTTAGGTACGCCACTAAAGTGATCTGGATGGTAGGAACATTTACTGTCCACCGCGAGCAGTGTGAAATACTACCGGATTAATGCTGGAGCCTGCAGAATTGGAGTGGGGGTGTCAGCCAGCACAACGACATTGCCATCGTGTAGATGCATCTAAAGTTACAGAGTGTTTGTCCTCCTTTTGTCTAAGTAATTACAGCTTCTCAAAATGAACTAAGAGTGTGGCCGAGGAGAGGGATGAAAGGGACAGCTGAGTTACTCACTCCGATAGTATTGGAACTATTGAAGAAAACTGGCTATAAAGCCTAGCCGGGTAGAGTGATGGGTTATAATTTTCCTGGGGCTACCAGGCCACAGGTGGAATTACCCTGGCCCACAGAGTCCTTTCTTGCTCCTTGGTAAGTCTCTATGGAATTTATGCAGGGCGGTAATTATGTATGAATTCAGATAATCACAGGCAGACACACCCTTAAAGCAAACAAGTAGGTCTGTGAAGAAACGAGAGTGGGAAAAGACACTTGTTGGGGACTCCACCTGGGAGCATAGGGCAGCTGTGACAATCTTGGTTTTCAAAGACCCCAAACCTCAATGGCAGTAGATAAACATCTCCGTCAACAGGGGACCACAGTCGTCTGCCTCTGCACGGAGGTATTTCTTATCCTCCACAGTCAACAACATCGGTTGGTTTTGAAGGATAAACATCAGCGTACATCACTTTCATACTCACGTGCGTATTCCATCCGGGAATACTCAGTGAGCTTGAACTGAATCGTATATTATTCTATTATATACATTTATGGCATTCAGAGATTCATTTGAGGTTTAGGAAAGCCCACTTTTTGTTTTCGATTCTGTTTTGAATCTTACAGAAAGTGTTGCTTCGATTTTAGAAAGCAAGACTGTAACTCTAATGTACCACCAACTCTCTCAAATTAAGGTCACTTATCTAGGCCTGAAGACCTATACCAGACTCCGGCTAAAGTGGCATAGGCCACTGAATTAGAAGTTTAGCACATGAACAGCACACCTAGCTGGTAGGTGTTTTCCATGCGAACTGTGAGGCGAGAGGCTTCATCACGCGGGCTGGGCTCATCCACGTGAGACACGGTGCTGACGGAACTGAAAGCAAAGGGGAAACAGTAGTTAGCATCATCTCAATGCTAACAAGACATAATATTGATTTAAAGGTGTATGCTTCCATATAAGAAATTCGCTGAAAGTTCCCAGTAAAGCCTACAGAAATAGCCCGATGACATATTTAAAGTCGGAACCACATTAGAGATGGGAACACTAAAATGTAGAGAAGTTACTGGGATGGAGTCTCAGGGTCATGGTGGCGTCTGGAGCAGGTGCTCCTGGGCTGATTTGTGTCTTTGGAGTAAGCGGAGTGAGTGTTCTAAATGCCATCGCCAGTGGAGTCCCTAACAAAGACTCAAAAGCCTATCCCACAGTAAACACAGCTCACAAATGGCACTTGGGGGTATAAAGAGCAGCTTACAGTGTTGGGAAACAAATCCCTACAGACAAAGGGTATTATACAAAGCTCATTGTGATACGTTCCACCAAATCCCGTCAGAATAAAAAAGAAATGGGAAACTCAGCTATCTATATGGTGAGAGAAACCACAAGTCACCCAAACTGTAAGAGTCAGTCAGTGTCAGCCGCCTTTTCAGTGTGAAGAATGGATCTCCAGGGCAATTTGAGCTGATCCAGGTGCTGAGTGAGAAACCCAAGCAAGGAAGAGCCCCCCAATGGGCACTGTGTAATTCAACCTAGCTCAGAGAAAACCAAGTGGGACTAACGAACCTACAGCGCTCTACCCCAAATTCCCTCCACCTGTGAAGATGGGGGTTAAGACAGGTGCCATTTCAAAGGCAATGATAGGCCCCTTCTGCCTCTCTGCCCCTCCGCTCTGTGTGCCTGTGTGCATGCGCGCATGTACACTTGTATCTGTGGGTGTGAATGTGGGTTCAGAGTGACTGTTTCTCTAAGTCAAGGCTATATTTTGGCTCTCATTGAATAAGAAAGAGTTATTTGGGTTTTTGTTTGTTTTTTTGAGATAGGGTCTCACCAAGTAGCCCTGGCTGGCCTTGAACTATGTAGACTAGGCTGCTTTTAAGCTCACAGAGAGTTAGGGTTAAAAGCGTGCAAACACCATGCCCCGCTTATTAGTTTTTAATTATTGGGTTTTTCTTTTTCTGCCTGTGAGAAGTTTAAAGTGCTTAGTTTGCAGATGTTTGGAACTAGTGAAATCTATGAACTGACATTTCAAAGAAATCACACTTAAGTCTATTTTGAAAAATCGTTCAGTACAGTACGGTTTATGGGACAAATTAAAGCTCACTCACCAAGTCCAAGAACATGCTGACATTTTGGCTGCCTTTGTCACAATGCATCTTTGTGGTGGCAATCCCGTTTTCTTCCTTCTAACACCTGCTTTTTTTTTTTTTTTTTTTTTTTTTTTCCTGCAGCCGTTTAAAGTAGCAACCAACCTGTTAGGCCATTGTGGTTACAGGTGCTGCTGTGGGCAGGCCCAAAGATGACAGGCAGCCTCTGCCTGAGAAACACACCCCTGCGGCATAAGCTTGGGATTTGGTAGTAAGTCTGCGTGCCCAGGATTGTGCATGCTGCTTTCGATCTGGCAACACAACCCCTGGCAGCGATTTCATTTCCTCTTTCGGTGTCCTCTGATACTGTAGAGAGGTCACCGTCCTGTCCATTTTAGAGAGAAAAGAAGGGAGGCCGAGGGCTTACTGTCACACTCGTAGAAAAGGCAGACTTCGATTTCAAACCTTCCATTTATCGTCCAGTAGAAAATTCTAATGTGTGATTACCCCAGACGAGAAAGGGGCGGGAACCTACTGGGGCTAATGAACGGCTGCAGTTCAGATATGTGTGTGTGTGTGTGTGTGTGTGTGTGTGTGTGCACATAGCACGCAGGAAGCCTCGGCTGAGGCTCCTCTGTCTTCTACAAGGGTCACATTAAAAATTCCCAGGAAACAGAGCTGATGCACAGCTCAAATTCGTGGGGTTTAAGGTTCAAAGGGAACCATCATCCCCATCATCGTTTGTCTCCGTGTTACTAAAGACTAGTCATCTGTGCACTTTGTGTTATTGCCATGAAGATGGTGTCTACTGGGCAGCTCACAAAACCCAAGGGCTGAAGTCTGACGTATAGTTTGCAAGTTTTACAGCCTGGTCTGTTTTTGAATTATTGAAGATGGTTTTTGTTTGTTTTGGACGTGTGTGTGTGTGTGTGTGTGTGTGTGTGTGATGAGTGTGTGTGCGTATGAGTAATGTGTGTATGTGCAAGTGTACACAGAAGCATGTAGAAGCCTGAGGTTGATATCTAGCGTCTTCCTTGATCCTCTCCCCCTTACTTATTTAGGCAGGCTCTCTTGTTGAACCCCGAGCTTCCTGACTCGTCTAGTTTGGTTAGGTAGCTTGCTGTGGGGGTCTCCTGTCTTTGTCCTCCCTGCCAGTCCCCTGGTATTACAAGATAGTCCTCATGTCCACCCAGCTTTTATGGGTTCTGAGAATCCAAACCCCAGTCCTTAGGTACGTGTGGTGAGGGCTCTACCTGCTGGGCTTCTCCCAAGCCCCCAGGGTCTTTGTCTTTGCAGTCATCATGTAAATGCTGTATGCACATTGTAAAACATGGAAAGCACATGAAAAGGGGGAGAGTAAAATTTCATGTTACTAACTCCAGTGCTTGGATAAACACTTATGTTAAAAAAGTTCTTGGGTATATGATGTTACATATGTGATCTTTTTCTTTCTTCTTCTTTCTTTTCTTTCGTTCCTTTCTTCTTTCTTTCTTCTTTCTTTCTTTCCCCTTTCTTTCTTTCTTTCTTTCTTTCTTTCTTTCTTTCTTTCTTTCTTTCTTTCTTTCTTTCTTTCTTTCTTTCTTTCTCTTTCTCTTTTGCTTGCAACTGTATCCTAGACCATTTCCATCCTCAGTAGTAAATATGCAGCCATATTTTATTTTATTTTTTATTTTTTGTTTTTTCGAGACAGGGTTTCTCTGTAGCTTTGGTGCCTGTCCTGGAACTAGCTCTTGTAGACCAGACTGCCTCGAACTCCCAGAGATCTGTCTGTCTCTGCCTCCCGAGTGCTGGGATTAAAGGTGTGCGCCACCACTGCCCGGCTTGCAGCCATATTTTAAATATCAACTTAATATACAAACGTTTTGCTTAACCATTACTTCTCAGGCCATTTAAGTTGTTCCCAATATCCCATTACTGTAAGGGAATCTATAATTATCATGTGGCAGGGACTGCCATTTTCTTTTAAGCATTGTTCCTCTCCTTTCTGGGTACCAGAGCCCTAAACTGTGGGAAGATTTCTGTCTAAATGAAAAGCAAATCCTCAGTCCCTTTCTGTGCTGCTGGGGCTCTGTGGCTTGAGAACCACTGTGAAGAACTGCAACTGTCTGGGTAGAAATTTGAGAAAGATTTCTCAAAACAACATCAGAACTCCAAATCAACACATTTTGAGTTAACCAATAGGAGTCTATCTTCAATTTCTCTTGTTACTAAATTGTGTTTGGTGGTAGGGTCACAGCAGCTTCTTGACCTTGTAGATTGTGGATCAGAGCAATGGGAGCCTGGATCTCTAAACTGCCCCACTGGGCTTCTTTTCTATAGGAAAACATGTACATCTAGTTTGTTAGGGCACTGCTTTGTATTCGTTTTTAAACGAATTACCAGAGACATTAGATGTAACAGATACAGTCTCTCGTTAAACAGAGTCTATTGCACAAGGCAGGAAGCTGTGTGAAAGAGAACTTGCAGTCATTTTTTGCTAAGGCCATAAAGCCTTGAGAAGATTGTAGGTGTTTTACTGGAAGCCTGGATATTTTGGCTACACAGAGGAAAAGGTTTGGGGAACCTATTGCTTTCTACATCTTCAGACTGACCACGTCTCCAGTGGACTACACTTTCGTGAAGCATTTTAAGAAACTTTATTATTATTTGAAAGTATGTCTGTGTGTCTCTGTGCATGTGTGTGTCTGTTGGTCTGTGCATCTGTGTGTGTGTGTGTGAGTCTGTGTGTGTGGTCTGTGCATCTGTGCGCACGTGTGTGTGTGTGTGTGTGTGTGTGTGTCTGTCTGTCTGTCTGTCTGTGGGCTCTTCTGGTAGACCAGTACATGATCTTAACCACTGAGTCATTTCTCCAGCCTGAATTCTTATTTTTGGACACTATTTTTATATTTGTTTTCCAGTATGAAGATTGTAGTGGCTTGAATGAGAATGTCCCTTGTAGCCTCAGGCATTTGAACTCTTGGTTCCCCAGTTGGTAGCTAGTACTGTTCGAGAGAAGTTAAGGAGATACAGCCTTGGTAGAGAAAGTATGTCACTGGTGATGAACTCTGCGAACGTAAGGCCACACATACTCACGCTTTGTCCTCTCTGTTTTGTCCTTGTGGTTCACGAGGTGAGCTCTTAGCACTCTGCTCTAGCTGCCACGCCTCCTGCTTCCTGCTATGCCTTTCTGCCATGATGGGCACTTATTCCTCTGGAACCATAAGCTCAAATAAACCCTTCATTCTGTAAGAGGCCTTGATGATGGGGTTTATCAGAGCAACAGATAGGATAGGAGGCAGGGTCTCCCTGAAGCTAAGTTAGTACTTTATTCATGGTAAAGAATCAAGGGCTGATAGTTTGTACATCAGCGTGCGATGGGTTGGAAATGGAGAAAGGAAAGAGAATGAGGAAAATATTAAAACAATATATTCGGCACTTGAGTGGAGACTTGAGGAGGAGAATTAAATATCAACAATGCTTGCAGTGTGAGCAAGAACCATTAAACAGGGGCCGGAGTGATGCTTAGTGGTTAAAAGCATTGACCACTCTTCCAGAGGACCCAGCTTCAATTCGCAGCCCCCACATGGCAGCTCACCACGGTCTGTAACTCCGATACCCTCACACAGACATAATGCAGGCAAAACACCAATGCAAATAAAATAAATAAATCATTAAAAAATTAAACTAGAACGTGAGCTAGGTATATTTTTTCCCTTTCTTTCTTTCTTTCTTTCTTTCTTTCTTTCTTTCTTTCTTTCTTTCTATTTTTGTTTTATGGAGAATTGTTTTGTGTGGATGTATGTCTGTGAGCCATATGCATTCTTACTGCCCACACAGGCCAACAAAGAAGAGTGTTGGGTCATTTGGAACTGGAGTTACAGAGTGTAACTGTGAGCCGCCATGTGAGTACTGGGAATCAAACCTGGTCCTTTGAAAGAGCAGCCCCTGGTTCTTACCCACCAAATCGTCTTCCAGCCCTGTGGTAAGGTTTTAGAAATCAAAGAGCTCCTATATTTTAAAAGCAAGGAGCTGCCAATGTCCTTCTGGACATTGACACCAGCTTACACACGAGTGACAGATTCTGTGTTGATCGGCAGCTCCACTCAGGCTACTTGAATTGCTAAAGACAATCATGTGACTTGCTCATTAGTGCATTTAAACTTTCAATGGGAGGTGTAGACACAATCACTATATCGATTACATGTCCCAGCGACACAAGTGGATGAGGTCCAGTTCTGTGATTCAAATTCCCCGTGATAATCCTTCCTGACACACGGTCTCATTGCCCAGAGAATGCTACAGTCAATTTTATCTTATTAACAATAAATTAATCGAGACAGGATCTTGCTATGTAGTACTGATTGGCTTGGGATTTTCTAGGTGGACTAGATTGGCCTCCAATTCTCTGTGATCCTTACATCTTTGGTCCTCAAGTTCTGGCATCAGGCATGTGCTGATCTGATCTAAATCTGATCTAAAAATTGGAATTTCTGGCAGGAAAAGAGAAAAGATGTATGCCTTTGCATCAAAAATATTTTTTAATGAAAATGTGTAAAAATCCAGTCAGTGTTTGGAAGCGGATGGGCTACTTTTGAGGACAGAATCATAGACAGGTCTCTTGATGTAAGAACTGCAGTTGAGAACAAGTATACGCTTATGAGTTATTACTGGTGGAAACCCATGCCCCTCAACAGCGCCTTCAGGAAGGGGGGGAGCTTGTCATCAAAGTCATGTGCTGCCCCCCAGTGGAAAAACTTCACAGTGCACAGAGAACAGAAGGCTATAGGTTCTGTGTGCTTTTTAAAGCCTTTTAACACGAATTTGTTGCTACAATGTGCCAGAAAGAGTCCAGAGGGATGATAATACAAAAGAAAGTTAGACTCCTGTGCTCGAGAAGCATGATGTACAGAGTGATGTAAAGTACACACAGAAACTGCTTCACTGGGGACTAAGAACATCTATGGATTCTTTTTTTTTTCTTTTCTGATTATGTTCAAGACCAAAAGCAGGCCAATTCTTTTTCTAGCAACAGATGGTGTCTCTTGTTTGGAAACACAAATTTTGTGGAAATTATGCAGTTTTATGACATTTTATCCCATTTGGTCCATCTTTCTAGAAAGAGAAAGGTTATAGTGGAAACAGAAGTTGGAATTTTTCATAAATTAGAGAGATAAGAGAACAGCGGGGGTATAGTCTCATGGGATGTATTTTTCAAGACTAGGAGTGGTTTTGAAGGACAAAGACTACACCTACCTCCCGAACAAAGCCTAGCCCTGGCCAGATGGAAGGAAATCTGGAGTGGTGATGGACAGAACAGAACCACGGTGAGTGTAGGCAAAAGGCTAGGACTGGATCTTGAAGCTGAGGGCCAGTGCTCATCTGAGAGGAAGGGAGGTGATGGGCAAGGCCAGATGATGGAATTCTCCTGCAGGCCCTGGATGCGGCATGGTTTCAAAGCCACACTGCAGTCAGGAGCCAGGGGTGATTCTGGGAGCATCTGAGCCCTGGCTACCACACCTCACTGTGAAGTCATCAATGAGGGGTGTGGCCATCACAGATGTCCCACGCAGAGGAAACAATTGCTCTCCTCTCTTCTCTGTCTTCTTTCTTTCCTCTCCCTCCCTTTTCATCTTTGGAAGAGATGCAAACCGACTTTTAAGAAGGAGGCTAAAATAAAGCTTGCTTTTGTACTAAGCACTCAGAGAAACACTTTCTATGAGTTGTAAAGTCGTCGTACAAGTCACCCTGGACTTAATGTATGCACAGACTCGTGAGTCCAGTTTGTGTGAAAGCAAAAGGATGTACTTGTTCCAGAATTCATGTAGTGTAGTAGTAATGTTCACACACTGATCAAAATAGCTACTGAAGGACAGTTTTGTGCCCAGGTCTGTCTTTGAGATGTCCTACCAGGAGATACAAAAGGCAATTAAACTTCTTGTGTCTATAGAACTTACATTTTTTTTTATTTTACTTTATTATTGCTGCCCATATGATGTGTGTGCTGAGTAGCCAGGTCCATTTTTATTCTCACTTGCCTCAGCATTGTCCGACATCCTCTCTCTCAGTGTTTCGCTGTCAGGACAGGCACAGAAGAGCACCTTGTTCTCAGTTACACAGCTCTGGTTTCCCTTGTGCTCTGGGCATCTCTTCCTGCTCTCCTTGTGCCCTTTGAGCTTTCCTCTGGACACCGTCGTGTCCTTTGACTCTGTTTAATACTGGCTTCCTTTTTTTTTATTGTTAACACACAACTCTATATAAGCAAACTCTAACAGGCTACTAACTCTATTACTATGGAGTTTGTTAAAATATGACATTTTATTGAAGTTCTATTTATGAAAAACGTTTTAGTTTTCTTCTGGATTAGGTATTTATGGTGGGATTTCCTTTAAGATAATTTTCTGCTAGATGTGGAAGTGGATAACTATAATCCAAACACTCAGGAGGCTGAAGTGGATTAGGGATTCCAGGGAGCACGGGTGTGTGTGTGTGTGTGTGTGTGTGTGTGTGTGTGTGTGTGATGGACATCCTTCTAGAACAGAGAGGTTCTCCTGTGCTTCTTCTGTGTGCTTTATAGCTTTCCATTCTCCACCTTCCATCTGGAGTAAATCCGTGTAAGTGTAGAAGGTACCAGATCAGTTTCATCTCCCTCCTTGCAGTGAGAGAGTCTTCTCCTAAAACAACGTCAGACACAAGAACCCAAACCCTCAAACGTCCAAGGCCATGGTGATGCATGTCTCTTCTCTCAGAGCTAAGAAGGCAGAGAGGTGTGAGGATCACTGCAAATTTGAGGTCAGCCTGGTCCAAATAGTGACTTATAGGCTAGTCTGCCTTAAAGAAATCATTTATCATTTCCCCATTTATAAATTGGGGTAAAATAGAATCCTCTCTGTTTAATCCATAGTTTCCCACAAGAGGCACAGGGAGGCCATTGTGTTTCACTAAGAAACGTGACATTCCAGCTTTTCCATCTCTCTCTCTCTCTCTCTCTCTCTCTCTCTCTGTCTCTCTGTCTCTCTCTCTCTCCCTCTCTCTCTCTCTCTCTCTCTCTCTCTCTCTCTCTCTCTGACGAAGCTGTTTCTCAGCTTGATGCAGAAGGCTTTATGCCACATACTCCCCCTTTGGTTTTCTATCTTACAGCGTTTCCCCTCAGGGGTCAAAAGAAAGGATAGCCTGACCTCACTTCTGATGTGAAGGTTCGTGGGTTGTAATCTTAGAATAAATTCATTCCATGTAAAATTATTTGTCCACTGTCTGCCCAAGCAGGCTTTTACAAAGCCCATGGGGGCAATGCTTTCCAATTGGATCTTTCACTGATCTACCTAGCTGCTATGGAGCCATTCCCAAGTAACTCTCTGCTGGCTGGAACGACAGAGTTCTCTATGTTCGATTTTGCTACTTCTCTATGCCTGATGTGTGTGATACAACAGCAGACACATGCTAGAGGCTCACTGTATCCTGGATAAACAACTGAAGGAAGTCGATACAGTGTGGCTGACCTGCTAGGCTAGATAACGCCAACGCATTTTGGTGGAGAATGTGGGGGCCACACAGTTTTTGTTCCATGAATCATGGGAACTTAGGTTTGAGGCAAGAGAAACACTCTGTAGTTTCCAACATTCACCCAAACGTACAGTAGAACTGTACAGGGGCATTCATGTAAATCACACACAGATTGCCGCTTTCTGTGCAATGAAAATATTTGGCTAATCAACGTCTTTTTTTCTATTTGCTAACTCTAAGGTTTTAGAGTCTCAACTTACTTGAGCTGCCATTTCTTTATCTGAAAAGGAGGATGGTGCCCACACCTGTTTAGTAGAGGAGACACTGACAAACCTTTCTGGAAGAGGTCAAATAGCGGGAACTTTGGGGTTTGTGGGCCTTAAGCTTTTTGTTGCTGTAGCTTGTCTCTGTTGCTGTGGTCCCTAAGCCGCTGGAGACACTGCATGGAGGAGGCAAGCCACGATCTAAAAACTGGATTTATGGAGCATGGAGTTTGGGTTTCTACCAAGATTTGCATGCCACAAAACTGTGCTCCTTTAGATTTTGATTTTAGCTATGGAGGAAGCACTCCTAGATAGGAAGCCATACCCAGCCGTGTTTCAGACTGTACTTGGTCCTTGGCCATTGCTTCCCAGCCTCTGACAAAGCTTCAGATTCTTAAGTGGTCTCGATAAACAAGTAAACTGTATATAGGTGGCAATTATTTTTAAGCATATTGTAAAAAGAGCATGCAGCTGCCTTGGTGACTTGGGTCTGTAGCACCAGCAGCTTGGGTGATGGAGCAGGGTGTGGCATGTTTAAAGCTCGCTGTTGGAACAGAGAGGGCCCACGGCCATTCTGGACGACTGAGCAACCCTGTCTCAAACTAAAGCATAAAAGGAGGGCTGGGGTGTAGCTCAGTGGCAGATGCTGACCTAGGGTGCAAGAGGCTCTGGGGTTAGTCACCAGTGCCTGGCCCTCAGTAGACAGAGAGGGCTCACGGGAGAGCACAGCTGGGGATCAGAAGCAGGAACCGATCCCTGCAGCGCCCTTCCTTCTGACTCAGGCTGGTGCGAACAGAGGGAGATTGTGTTTGCAGCCTACGAACGTGTAGGCCTGAAAGGGGAATGGTACGTAACTATAGGTGTAAATGGAATCACTCTGGCGATCAAAAGCTTCAGTTTCCACATCCCGCATTCATTCTGGTCTGTTCTGCAAAGCGTTAGCACTTCCCAGCCACGGTGTTAACATGGGGGCGTCCTGGAAGTTGATTGACCACTGCCTCAGGTAATCTGTTTTGTCTTCTTGCCATGATGGCCCAAATGGAATGCCGTGGGAATATTAAAGATGGATTCATTTTTTTTTAGGAGTGCAAATGCTACAAAAGAGCCACAAAGTGTTTGTGACCTTTGACTCGCTAACTATACTGTTGAGAACCACGCAGAGAATTATTATACAGTGAAAACAGAAAAAAAAAAAGAAAAGAATTTGAAAATGTCCAATAGTTTGCAAGTGATTACCTGATCCTGATCACAAATCCATAAATATTATATGGCCATTTAAGAGGATGTGGACAAAGATTGAAAGCAGTACAACATTTGTATTAAATAGTTGCGTTGTATATGTACATACAATTACAAGATGGGCAAACTGTGAAGTTTTAAAATATTGAGGGGAAATTAAGGGACTTGTGAGGGCAGCTGGAGCAAGAGGAAGTTTTCAAAGCAGTAAACGTGCTGCTAGGATCCACGTAAGCCTCCTCCCCCACCTTAAATAACAGCACCGAAGACCAAGGGAACACTGTCTTGCCTGTACCCTCCCCATAACCACTTCCATTCCTAGGAATATGTTTTACCTGTTGGTAAACATTCCTCGGAGTCGGAGGCACCAGACACCCAGGTACTCACTGTTTAGAGCGCCAACGACTTTCCTTCTGTTGGGACTCATGATTACTTGGGGAGCACACACTCCCTCTTTTCTTCAGTGCAAGAAACATTTTCTCTTTAGCCAAGGCTGACATCATAACACGCTCTAGGAAAAAATACTGTGAAAAAAAAAAAAACAAAAGAAAGCTATGAAAATCATTTAGTTTCTGTAGCTCAACATCATCCCAGCTAGAGGACCCAGCTGCTAGTGTGACCCTTTTGGATGGGGATGGAGGTTTTCTGAGAGCAGGAATCTGCAGTGTAGGTGACTTTGTTGTGCCTATACAGCTGGGAATAGGATATTTTTTAAGCCACAGTGTACCTAATTCACACAAACAGACATTACTCTGTAGTCAGGATGCTTAACTGATGGATAGGGAGAGAGTTACCGCGGAAAGATGGGTGTCTGTAGAAAGATGCTGTCCTGTACCCCACGTCAATATTTTTATTACTGCTCTGCATCTGATCTTGATACACATTTCCGAGTTAAGCTTTGCCGTTTTCGCTGTGGAGGGAAATACGGTGCGCAGGTGTGTGCTTGGATGAAGTAGACAGACTGGAGAGGCATCACTGGGAGAACCCAGTTCTACAGAGAGTTGAGTGTAGGCTACCAGTTTGCTGTAAAACCTGGCCAGATCCTTCAGTGAAAAACCTCAACTTAAAAATAAAAATGTCTTAACAGACAGAGATCAATCATGGGCCTAAAACAGTCTCAGAAAGGAACTAGAGGTGAGTTAGCACGGCATTTTGGTAGCTGAGTCTCTGATGGTCAGAATTCTCCTTATTTCCTCATCAAAAAGCCAAAGCATTAGGGTGTCTTCATACACGTGCGCACTAATGAAGGCAGACACACAAGACGTGGACTTCTTGTTTTGTGGGAGCTTTTCTAGAAATCATAAGAAGTGCTGAGCGGTGGTGGCACACACCCTTAATCCTATCACTCGGGAGGTAGAGGCAGGTGGATATCTGTGAGTTCGAGGCCAACTGGTCTGCAGAGGGAGTTCCAGGATAGGCAACAAAGCTACAGAGAAACCCTGTCTTGAAAAACAAACAAACAAAAAGAAATCATAGGAAGAAATTCTCTAAAAAAAAAAAAAAAAAAAAAAAAAAAAAGATCCGGTTTACTGTAATTTGGGAGAGAGAAAAAAATGTTTGCCTTATGCCATGAATATGTCATCTATCTCATAAATATTCATAAACTTTAAATTCCACTATGAAGAGCCCACTGCGCGGCTCCCACCCCTTGAACAGCCTGAGCCCGTCTCTCTTTGGAGTATTTGCTTTGCTTAAAACGTGACTCCACTGATTCTTCCCTTCCAGAAGAACTAAGAACTGCACTCCTAACGGGAGTTAGGTGCCTTCCAGAGAATTAGCTAGTCTCAACTCTGCTGGCAGGCACACCCTCTCCAGAGAGACCCCAGAAGGAATTGAGAACTATCAGCGATGCAGCGAGTAGGGGAGACCGCTGACGACCAGCGCTTGGTAGATAAGTTGAGCATCACCCTTTGAAGCCAGACTTGGGATCACTTTTTCTGATTTTGTGGAACTGGGAGCAGAGATCGCAGTTATCCCACATAAGCTGCTCCCTTCCCAGCCTCCGCCTCCTTTCCTGAACCTTCTGCCACCCCCCCCCCCCCAAGCACCTGCACTGACCTGCTGTGCGCTGGGTGGCAGGCCGGACCGCCTGGACCTGGGAAGTCCTCAGTGGAGTTGCAGAAGCCGGGCTGCTGCTTAGTCTTGCAGTTCCCGTAGGAGCCCAGGCCCCGTCTCCAGGGTGACCTCCTCAAACACTGCCCAGGCCGCCCCTCCCCGGCTCGGCTCGGTGGGCCTTTGAGCCGCTCTTGACTAAGGCATCCCATTATCACTGTCTCCAGGGAGCCTTCCCAGCCCCGCCTTGTGGGATTGCCACGATCTGACTGTGAAGCTGCGTCCCCGGATGTCAGGGGCGCCAGTGGGAAATACCGAAGTTTTCCCGGACATAACATCGAGATATGAAGATACTTCTGACCCCCTCTCTCCCAGATGCTGACAGATGCTGCGCAGCGGCTCACTTTTATTTCGTTGCCCCAACAACTATGCCATGAAATGATTGCTCTCTCTTTACAGAATTAGTGACCCCAAAACTGATGTTAATCGGCACACCTGGGGTGTAAGGGAGCATAGGGTCTTTAAACCCTGCTGTTACAGGAGCAGGCTGCCCTCCCTCACTTCCTCCGTGGACAAGGAACTACTAAAGCTTAGTAAGACTAGACTCCTGAAGCTGAGGAAGTTAGGAGTGCAGGCTGTTTGGGGTCAGGCTACTGTGTGGTCCTTGACAAACGTCCTCCTGGTTCTCAGAAGCCAGGATGGAAGCTGAGCAGCTGGATTCCAGCCTAGTGTTCAAAGAGCCCTCAAGGCCATCCCGACCCACGTTTTCACAAAGAGCAGGAAATTACTTCTTGACTACTACCAACGAGGTAGCTCTATTTGGTGATCAATAGCCGGTACCCCATTTAAGCTGCTTAAAGACCCCATGATGTAGAGACCCCGTTATTCTGTTTTATTTTTGTGAGGATATATTGAGAACTATGATGTAACCTGCTCAGGTCTCTAGTCAAATCATGAAACTGTGTTCCTCCCACTAGAAAGCCCTTGACTTTGCCAGACAGTGGGTCCACCAACCCCTCCCTTAATTATGTAATTATGTTTTCCAAGAATGTAGCCAAAATTTTAAGATACAGGAAATAAAAGGTTCACGGGTCAGTTTATTTTTCATATTTTTCATTTATTTTCCAGGAAAAAAATCACATTTCGATAACAACTTACATTAAACTGCAGTTTGAAATGGGAACCCTATTTGCAGTAATACATCATGATGAGTAATTGCATATTCAAGATTTTGTGAGCTGGGTGACTCGAAGAATCATGGAGGAAAGAACAGTTATAAAAATCACCTGTTACAAAAAGTGATAGTCACACTTTTACTAACTCATAAGGCGAGTGACGTAAAGATGGTATCATGATTATTTTCAATCTGTCCAGCCACATTCCTGCCACCCTTGCCCAGTAGAGAGAGAGCTCCCAGCTGTCCTCGGAGGGAGCAAGCCTCTGCTGCTTTGTCGGTGTGGGCACACAGGAAGCACTAGAGCTGGACTGCAGATTAGGCAGTAAGGGTCAGGGAACATGGGTGGACTGAACAGGGTGAGAAAAAGACGAGACATTGACTTGTCGACTCAATTTAAAATACACCTTGAGTATTTGAACGCACAGTTTCTTCTGTAACTATTTTATGTCCAAGATGTTTTGCGTGATGATAATATTCAGTACAGAATTATAAAGAGAGTCAGTGTACTTTTGCTACATGGATCACAGATAATTTGAAATAAAGGCCACTACCAGGTCAAAGTACACATTTATAAACATCTTCTTCACTGACTGAATGGATTGCATTATAGATAGAAACACAGCAAGAATTCTCTGTGATGCCTTTCCTGGTTTTTTATTGTTAAAGAAGAGTAAAACACCGATGGCTTACACTGCCTCTTAGTGGGATGATGATTCAAGCTGACCAACAGGCTTTGCCCTATACACATGGTAAACTAATGAGGAATCTTTTCACTTGAAACACACTGGTGTTCAAGCAGCCAGAACTCAGCCCTAGGAATCCCTGCCTGGCATTCAGGGTAGCTCTGTGGTAGGTAAGACTAGAGGGTCACCACCATATCTCCTTCTGGTTTCCAAAATAAGCACTCAACATCAATTTTCAAGTTCCCTTTGGCAGAGATAAGGGGCAGGGTGGGGTGAGGTGGGTGGGAGAAGGATGCAGGGGAATGGGTGGGCAGGGGAGAGAGAGAGAGAGAGAGAGAGAGAGAGAGAGAGAGAGAGAGAGAGAGAGAGAGANAGAGAGAGAGAGAGAGAGAGAGAGAGAGAGAGAGAGAGAGAGAGAGAGAGAGAGGCACCAATCTCTTTTATGCATATTCATTTTAAAAGCAGTAATCAAAAACCAGTCCTTGGAATCAATGCAGCTTTAAGAACTGTCATCCGAGGGACCCCTAAGAAAAATACCAGGTTTTGGATCTTATGAGATAGTCATTTGATAGATTATTTTAAATAGCTTAAGGTGATGATGAATAAATGACATTCAACATTCATTTTGCCAGAAACGATGTCACGATGTCAATAAGTTAATGGAAGTTCAATGAGTCAGTTGGTGCTAATATATGGATGATATACTCAGTCTATGAAGCAGGAAACTTACAGAGATCTGAATGGACAAAAGGCTGGATTGCATTCAAAAGATGTAAATGTCTTTTCTGTCTAGTATAAACAAGTTTAAATAAAGGAACATTTTATAATTTGACTTTATGTTAGAAAATTAGTTTAAAAAAAAGCAAAAGGCAAAACAAAACCCGACACTCAGGGTTAGCCCTCTGACTTTGCTGAGAAAGCGGTATATTGCTCTTGGCCTTAACCAAAGTGGTTTCACAGAATTCCAAAATTCATGTAAAAATACTATCAGTATCGCTCAGACATGATTTGGCTTCTTGAAGCTGTTTAGTCAAATATAACTGAAGATTCTTCACTAGTGTTAATGACTTCAAGAATCTGAAATCTTTTCAACAAATAGGGGCTTGAAGTGTTGATCACAGACTCAGGTCTTAAAAAAATTAAAATATTTCCATGTCGGGTTAAGAGTTCTTTAGACAATAAAGTTAAAATTCACTGAAAGATACTAGTGAGCCCAGATAACAATTCATGTCCAATGGCCAAAATCCCCTTAAAGCTACAAGCTTAACCTACCCTTCCTTCTTATAATATTTGACTTACACGTCCTCCAGGGGAGCTGTGAACTAGAATTAAAAGGAAGGTTTCCTGAAGTTCCTCAAGGTATCCTTATAAATAAAAACACCCTCTTCCCAGTTCCGCGACATTCTAAGTTCCATGAACTGTGACAGTTATTGCCCATATCCGAAGAGTGACGATTGTGGCAAAGGACCGTGTGTTTCACAACACAATGAAAGCTTGCTTGGGCTCGCAAGCCACACGGTTTGGAAAACACCAATAAGTGCACTCCTAACCTACTATACTTCCTTCTCTTTACAACAGCAATAGGGGTCACTTTCGTCTGTATTGGCTTTGCGCTGAAACCTCTTTTCTCTAACGAGGCTAACGATGTATATTTAGCACAGGCAACGTGCTCCAGGAATAAAGGAAGGAAATCAGAAGTGAAATCTGGAGGCTAGATTATTATACTTATGACACATGTCAACAAGCCTCTTCTTTTTGTGCAGCACTGCCTGCTTAGGATAGAAAGCAGAAACTAAACCTGGGATCAATCAGAAAGGCCAGCCTGACTCATCCTCTCAGCTAACCAAAACCTGAGTCATTCACAAAGGACTTTACTTCGGTTGGGTCCTAACGATGTAATTCTGCCTTGCGGAAGATAACACAGTCCCTGAGCAGCGATAGGCGAGAAAGGTCAGTGCTTTCCATATGTTTCCTTTTTAACATAAGGAGTTGTAGAGGGTGCATGTCTGTCTCGCTTCTCACGATTGTATGGATTAACACAAAACATGAGAGAAGCCATATTTAACTCATAAGTGAGAGAGAACGGCTTTCTCCATTGTTTGCCAAAGGAACAAACAAAGCCAACACAACACAAACAGAAAGCCAAAGGAGTGAGGACGGTCCAGCAAAGCTCAAGAGATACATGAGCATGGTAGAGAGGGGCATCAGGTGTCACTCGGCCTGAGCTGTTTATTTATGCCAACAATTTGACTGCTTGGTTAGTGAGAACATCCGGGGGCGTCACAAGAACACCACCCTCCCGTATATTAAGTTTCTAAGCTGTATTCTGAGCCTACTTTGATATTACTAGTAATTTTGCTTTTGGTGTTTAGAAGCTGCCAAACAGAAACTATCCCATGACAAACTGTATACATTTTCACTGACTGTGATTTTGTAAAATGCATCCTCTTTGGGGGAAAAGAAAGCTGTAACATACACACACACACACACACACACACCTCACAAGTGGATATTTGCATATTTTACTATCATTTAACATTCATTGACAACTTGTGATTGCTTTGAGAAAAGGCAAACATAGGAAAAATTGATACAATTATTTTTGGAAGAGGCTCATCTATGCTTAGGAAGCCAAGAGTCTATGAAACAATGTCAATTTCCAGGCCAGCGCTCCAGAGTCCCTAGTAGCTATTATTAGACTGAATTGAGGAAAAACACTAGGAAAACGGCATTTGCCTTTGAAATTAATATTCCAGTCTGCTATTTTGTGAGCAGTAAAAAGGGCCCTAGAGATCTATCAGAGTCGTGATGCTCAGATTTTGGATGCTTATCAATAAACATATCCCCAAGTACTATCCCTAGAGATTTATAAAGACTTGATGGTATCCATTTGCAGTCTGTCTAGGTTCTGAGACAGGGCCCCAATTGAAATCATTACTCGAAGTAAGGGTGCCACATAGCATCCTCTGAGAGACATCAGTTCTTTTGAAATAACATTTTATCAGGCCCACCTGTAATCCTTTCACAGTGCCTTTTATTTTGACATCCAACTCGATTATTCTCCCAAAAATTAACCAAATGAAACAGCAAGGTACTCATTCTGTCGCTTAGGACAGTTGGGGTTCTTTGGGTCCTGTGGTGTCGCTCTGGGGAAATAAACCTCATACCGTCATTAGGAAAATAAGGATTGAAAAGAATCTTTACCTCTTTTTTTTTTTTTTTTTTTTTTTTTTTTTGAGGTTGAACGAAGCATTATCTGCAGGGACTGGCAGCTGCGGTGCACTCGCTGCACAACTCTTTTTATTGCGTGGCCATGAACCACTGTGAATGCGCATGTTCTTATTTCTGGGTGGTTTATCTGGGTAAAGCAGAACGGCCAGTCCCTAGAGTCAGAAGGTACTTTGAAGCCCTTTAGGTATTGTGAGTCTATGTTTCAGTGTCTGGAGGAGAGCCCCTCAATGCTCGGCAACATTCTGCTTTCTAGGATTCCAGGAACAGTTTTATTATTAGAAAAATAAAAGTTCCATTACAAAAAGCTCGAAAGCGACCTACGGATCCCGTCGCACACTACAGGTGAGAAGGGGGCAGGGACTCCTCTGAGCCCGCACAGCGGACAGCAGTGGTAGCTAAGGTAGGTTTGATCCCTCCAGAAGGAGACTTCAAAGTGGAAATGTGCGTAGCTACGGCTCTCAGGCTTTGCAGACTGGGAGTGAGAAGACGTTTACAGAACAGCAAAAAGCACTACTATCTCCCTTTGACCTTCCCGTCACTCGGAACCCTCTGCACACGGACAGGTAAACTGTGTCCCAAATATCACACAGGGAATGGTCATTTGAGCCGTGGGTGTAGCACTCGGAGTTTTAGATTAGTAATTGCAAGGCCAATTATGATAAAATTCAGACCAATGTAAACAGGAATTTATTTTTTAAAATTTCATAAAAACAGGGAATTTCTTTGAAGAGGAAAAACAGACTTTCTACGTGGCCAAAATAAAACATTTACACTTCCTATCAGCTTAAGAACAAGCGCTTTTAGGAAACAGCTCTGTGGCTAACCAGAACTTGCTCTTAATTCAGCTCGCTGTCCTGCAAACCATCTGTTACCTGCTAACCCACTTTCTTTGGACAGAAGGGAACCTGACTCCATGGATACTGTTAACTGAAACTTTGCCTTGATGAGG
Organism: Alexandromys fortis; assembly: GCF_014885135.2. NCBI lineage: Eukaryota > Metazoa > Chordata > Mammalia > Rodentia > Cricetidae > Alexandromys > Alexandromys fortis. The sequence continues at coordinate 9,382,041 of NW_026067908.1, forward strand.
ACCCCTATCTCAGAACATGAATTCTTATCCCACAGTGCTGCAGATACCAGCTCTGACAGGAGATGGAAGCCTGCAAGATTAAAACCAGTTGGGACACCAGTCCATTCCTGGTGTGGGCATAGGCTACTTGACCCAGTTTCTGAACTGGAAGGAACCACCCATTCCCCCACTGAAGCTCGGAATATTCAAGCCTTAATTTTGAGATCACCAACTGCCATTCCATTTTGCCAAAGTCAATTAAGGGATTACAGGATTTCTTCACAGTTTTGAATTTGATTCCTGGAAACATTTGAATAATGTTAGAGACTATTCAAATCTCTATCTCTTAAATACGTTTTTACGATATCCATAAAATTATTCTTTGGGAAGAAACACCATGTATTTAAGGAGCAATTCATTCTAAAGCGATATAAAATAAGATATAAAGAGAAAGACATGAGAAACAGTAATATTTACACATTTTTAATATGCTTTCTTGTTAATATTTGATGTTTTTCCATGAATTGACTACTTAAAAACATTTTATAATCACATTGTAGATAGATTTCATTTTTCTGCTCCTTACCCTCCATTGGCTTAAATTTTCATTTCCCCATGTTCCATAAGATTTAAGTTTTACATTTTATTTCTCTATTTTTGTTTCAAAACCAAACTTATTGTGAACAAATTAGTTTGTTCAAAAAAAAAAAAGACCAAAAAAAAAAAAAAAAACCAAACCCTAAACCTTCAAAGCCAGGCTGCTTTGGGGAAGAGCCTTTTTTTTCTTTTCTTTTTTTCTTTTTTTTTTGAATAGTTGAATTATTCCCAGGTAAAACAGATCATCTTGGACTGGACATTCTTCTAGCAAGCATTGACTGAAGAGAACATAGACTAATCTATGGAGCTCGCCAGAAACAGCTGCCAATTGAAATCTCACGGTTGAAGTAAGACTTAAAAAAATTTAATCTGATTTTAGAATTGAAGGGAGCTGAAGATCTTTGTCAAATTTGAGTGAATACAAAATGAAATTCAGCAGCGAAGGCTACACACCCCAACTCAATTGCAGGATAGTCCGGAACAGGAACTGCTCTGTTGAAACAACTGGCGGCTTCCTGGAAGACTGAATCTTCAGACCTCACAGGACAATGCTCCGATCCTGTCCTGTGGGGCATACCCCCCACCCCAGTCCCAGAACTGTGGTATTTACGGAGCTTCAAGGCAACTGCCCTGTGCTTCCCATTCCCCAAGAACAGCAAAGATTCATAGTTTTATACAATGAATCTTAAAATCATTCAAAAATATTCATAGGACAACAAGATTAATAGAATTTAATATATAAAGCTTATTTCTTCCTTCCCCAAAGATGTACATGATAAGTTTAAAATTCTCTTTTTGGATCAAAACAGGCAACTTTTTTTTCCCCCTCTAAGGTCCATATTCTCAATGTTTTGATTCTTGTGAGTAAAGAAGGAACGGGGTACTCCTGGATGCTGGAAGAGACAAGCCCCTCTGCTCTGAGCAATTGTGCAAAAATATTAACCAGTTCAGCTACAGAAAGTCTTGAAACTTTAAAAATTATGTTGGCTTTAATCTGATGGTTTAGCAATCTCCACATCTGCTAAACTGCAGAGATGGGGGCATGGGATCAGGTAAAATTCCAACATCCTCTGCACTCTTGGATAGAATTTAATATACTTAAACTTTAAATATGAATTGCTTTTCCCCTTTTTACACAAGTTATAAAAATAAGAGGCCCTGTTTACACAGTTTGCATTTTTATGAAATTTGCAGTTTGAAAAAAAAGCTTTTTTTTAAAAAGTGGTAATTAATGCTTCTCTTTGAATATGCTGTAACTTTAGAATTTTTTTTTCTGAAATAGTTTCTGAGTTTAACCCACTAAACTGAATCTAGAAGTTTTCTTTAGCACTAGAGGAAAACATAGTAAGGAGTGAAGAAAAGTAAGTTTTTTTTTTTCTGGTTCCATTTAAGGTTCTTGATGTGTGGCACCCCCTTTATGATAACTATCAACATTATATTTAAATTTTATATATTGACAAAATGCACTCTATCTTTGTAAGCACTGTGCCGTTCCACAGGACTACTATTAAATTTACATACCACAATTTAAATTACATCCGCTTCAGGAATGGAAATTACTAAAACTCAAGTGTCTAAGTGCCTGACTGGAATGAAGGTACAGTTTACAAATACAATAATTACATTTTAAAACCGTTAACAATATTACACCTAGAAGTAAATACTGTAGAATTGATCATCATAGGACTGTGTGTGGGAAATCACTGCTGAAAGCCAGGACCTTCCAGTTGCTGGACCCCAAGTATAGATATCGGTTGGTTTTCATCAAACCAGATTAAAACCCGTCTCTCATACAACAGTTCTCCAGGACATGGGTCTTCCAAGTCCTTGCATGAGATTTTATTAGTTATCTGCCAAGTATTTTCCTGCAAAACAAAACCACAGATCAAAACGTTATCCACAAACTCAAGGGTGCGATGACCTTTTTCCTCCTGCCCAACCCCTTGGAGCCAAACACTGCATGTTTGGGGTTCTATACTCCTACAAAGTGGTGAGGTTTTCAGGTTTCCTAGTTTCCCACATCCAAACTCACCCCTTCTACTTCTGTGGACAGACAGTTTGCTGAGCATGCTGCATCCTGCCCAGGTGGGTCAGGGATTTGTCCCTGAATATGGGAAGTTCTTCATATTGATTTCTGACTTAGTTCATTTGAGAGTGAAAGGGATATAATTAATAATTGCATCGGAACTGCAGGTGTAAAAACCAGGACTCAGAGGGAAAAAAAGCGGAGAATGGTAACATGCTTGGTTCATATGTGTACGGCTCTGGCTTTACCCCAGCAAGCCACTGACAAGGGCAATCATCTCCATAAGAGCATCATGGTTTGTGCCATACTCAGTTTGGCAAACAGATTATGTCTGTAGACTAGACCTTTTCTTTTCTCCTTCTTCTTCCTTCTTTCTTCTTCCTTTCTCCTCCTCTTCCTTCTATCCTCTCCCTCTCTCTCTTCTCTTTGAGAGAGGGAGAGTATATATGTGAACATTTGTGTGTGTGTGTGTGTGTGTGTGTGTGTGGATTTTTTGAGACAGGATTTCTCCATAGCTTTTGGTTCCTGTTCTGGAACTAGCTCTTGTAGACCCAGGCTGGCCTCGAACTCACAGAGATCCGCCTGCCCTCTGCCTCCTGAGTGCTGGTTTTAAAGGCATGTGCCACCACCGCCCGGCCTATATGTGAACATTCGTACTTTGGCAGATGTGTGCGAGTTAGAGACAACTTGTAGGAGTTGTTTTTTTCTTTTTATCATCTGATTCCAAGACGTCAAATTCAGGTTATCAGGCTTTATTGCAAGTACCTTTATCCACTGAATCACCTCACCAGCTCAAAACTAACACATATTCTTTTTTTTTTCTTAAAAAAATCACTGTGTGTGTATATATGATGTGTGTGTATGTATGAGTGCATGAGATAGCATGTGTGTGGAGCTCAGAGGATAGCTGTTCCAAGTTGGTTTTGTCCTTTCACCTGTAAGTGTGGCAAGTGTCTTTAAGCACTGAGCCATCGGGCCACAGATACATTAAAGGTTGCTTTTAAAGTCAAAAAGCAGATATTCCAAGGCCTCAGCTTAGCCAGACAATTCTAAAATTCAGAAAGTCCAGATGTTGAACAAAAACCTTCCAAGGAATCTAATGCTTCCATACTTAGGTATGTTACACATTTTTTTAATGCTCTTTCTCCTGTTTAAACAAGATACATTTTCAGGTCGGAGAGCGAGTCAAACCCACGTGTGTCCATCTTGTTGACAACACAGCTGCAGGACTTATCCCCCTGACTTTAATATACAAATCAGTCATGGGGGATGGCAGCTCAGTCCAACATAAGACACAGACCCAGCATACCCAGTCAGAGCCTTCCCACTGGGATTGCCGGTTCATCTGTACTTCATTCAAATATCAGTCTGCTTTCTAATGGGAGGTAGGGATGGGGATGAGGAAGCAGGCGATGAGAAACAACACTTGGTTCCTGCTTGAGGAGGGGTAGCAGCACAATTTCTGCCAGCGAAACCAAAGCTATCCATTTACCTGCGGCAAACCTCTTCTTGATGAGTGAAAACCGGTACCCTGCTCCAACAAGCTCGATGTCACAGCCAGACAGTGTGCTTCCTTCACTCGTGAACTGCACAACCAATGGGGAAGGTTTGCTTGGGCCTTCGGATAACTGAAATCTTGCCAGTAGAGAACCTACGCCTTTAAAAGAAGAGCATTATTGCAAGATAGAGATGGGCAGCGCCACTTTGCACATAACCTTGAAATTGCATCTGAAATCAACTGTGCAAAACTGGACAGCCTAGAAAGCAGTATATGTTCTTCAGTTACAAAATGATGGTGAGTAAAAGCATCCTTGGGTATTATGAGTTGATGTGGGGTTCCCCTCTGTATGCTGTAAATTATTTTTATTACCACTAGTTAATGGTGGGAAATCTAAACATCTCTCTCTCTATATATATACATATATATATATACATATGTATATTTAGTCTCTCTATATATGTATATATACATATATATTCTCTCTATATGTATGTATATATATATATAGAGAGAGAGAGAGAAAGAGAGAGAGAGAGAGAGAGAGAGAGAGAGAGAGAGAGAGAGAGAGAGAAGGTGGAGACAAGGAGGAGCCATGTAGCTACTAAATGAGAAAGATACTGGGAAATCTAACAGCCTTATGGTGACACACAGATTAATAGAAATGGGCTAATTCAAGATATAAGAGCCAGCCAATAAGAAGCCTAAGCTATTGGCCAGACAATATTATAATTAATATAGTTTCTGAGTGATTACTTTGGGGCTGAGTGGCTGGGAAATGAAAGAGCAGTCTCCGATTACAAATGGCACCAGCATGGGGCAACTACTGATGTGGGAGTGTCATATATCAATCTGTTGATTTCATTGGTTAAGTTATAATAAACCAGCTGCTTGGCCTCATGGCTTGGAACATAGATGGGAGGAGAAAACAGAATAGGATGCTGGGCGGAAGAGGAAGTGAGGTCAGACTCTGCTCTGCTCCCAGAGAGACCCGACAGCTCTGCTGGAGCAGAGACGCCATGCTCAACTCTCCCAGGATGGACAGAGGCTAGAATCTTCCCGGTAAGCGCACCTTGGGGTGCTTACACACATTATTAGAAATGGGCTAGTCCAGGTGCGAGAATTAGCCTGTAAGGGCTAGAGTTCATGGGCCAAGCAGTTCTTAAATGAATACAGTTTGCGTGTTGTTATTTCGGGCATGAGATAGCCAAGCGGCTGGGGTGTTGGGGATGCAGCCCCGCCGCCGCTCCATATTTCAACAAACTACATCTACATTAAAACTGAAGAGAACTTGGGAAGGAATTCTAAACACAAAAGAACAGAATTAAGCATAGCTTCTTGGTAGCTGCATTTTTTGTTTCAGATAGATTCTGTTTGCTGGTGGCAAGCAGAAGCACAGTTCCTTTTTTTAAAAAAAAAGTCTTCCTGGCTCTGTTAGTGGCAAAAAAATTGCATGGCTTTACTTTAAGAGATGGCTTCTTGGTACATGCTGGCAGAAGGAATTCTGGCTCTTTCAGGAGGTTCTGCACTTAAATGGCGTTTGTGAGAAGCGTGTTACAAATTACTTAATGGCAGCATATACCTGCTGTGTCCCTGGAGTTAGGGTGGTGTGCATGGCTCACGGGGCTGGCAGTGAACATGCTACATTGGACTGGGCAGAAAAACAGGCAGGGCTGTGGAGCTGGTCCTAGCCACACTCACTTAGCATTTTTTTTTTAAAAAGCACTCCTAGTCAGAAAATGATTACAAATAGGCAATAAAGACAGATTCAGACAGAAATAGACCTCTAAATGGGTCTTAGTGTGTTTTAAAAATGTATGTAGGCTTGGGAGAGAGAGGAGAAAGTGTTGTGGGAGCTGTGGGCCGCTTCCCTGCCGCCCCAGCTCCCGGCTGCCTGGCTAGCTTATGCCCCGAAATAACAACACACAAACTGCATTCATATAAACACTGCTTGGCCCATTTCTATTAATGTGTGTAGCAACCCCAAGGTGCGCTTACCAGGAATATTCTAGCCTACATCCATCTTGGGTCGGAGCTTCATCGTGTCTGCCCTGGCAATGAGCTGCATGGTGTCTGTCTGAGGCGTCTTACCTCACTTCCTCTTCCTCCTGGCATTCTGTTCTGTTTACTCCACCCACCTATGTTCTAACCTATCAAGCAGTTTCTTTATTTTTTAACCAATGACCTTCCTCCATCAAGAAAGAGTATAGACAGTTATAAAAGAAAGCAAAGTCTTTAAAGAGACACTAAAAGTAATATGAAAGAGTACAGACAGTCAGATTAAAGGAGTAAAGAAAAATAAGCCACAAAAAGATAAAAAAATACACTGAGAGCCTGAGTTATACATATTATTGTGTTTTCTTTGAATTTTTTGACTGCAGAGAGACATTTGATTCAAGGGGATGCTAAGCTAGACCAACATAAAGGTATCTTGACTTCAAAATTTGAGTCTAAGGATATGTTACTTTGGAAAAGAGGTTCTGCTTTTGATTTCACAGAAGATGAGAACCTGTGGATTTCTTCCAGGCTAATGTGGTTTGATGGAACAAGACCCCCTGAAATGTCTCCATGAACCCCTAAAAACACTTCACCCAACAAACAGCAGGAAGCAGTTTGGAGAGACCAACTCCCAAATTTCTAAAATAACTGTTTATGAATGTTTATTTTCATTTAAAGGGGGTTGGTTATAAATGGTTAAATGGTCACAGTCAATGTCTTTCTAAAAAAAAAGAGGTGGAAGATACGTATGGAGATGAATACATTGGTATGGATTCTGGTCTATTGATACACATTTAAGGTTGATTTTGTTATACCGTGTATATGTATATTTCTACTCTTCTTTAAGGTATTATGCTCATGCAGCTCATTTGAAATGTAATATATATTAAGAAATACAGGTTAATAGATAGTCATCTATAATAATTAAATTTCAATTGTGTTAGTTAGGTTTTCTAGATGTACAGAGATATATTTCAGATGAATAGGTATTCTTCAAATCTTTCAAAGATATACATAATATGGAATTTAAAATGTTTTAAGAACTTGGACTTTTCTTGACAGTGAGACATGTCTGCTTCTGGCAGCACCAATTACTTCAGAGAGGTTGATGGGCATTAAAGAAACTCCTTATGGAGTTTGCCTTCAACGTGACAAGGCCAGCCATTTAGGCAAGAAACTGCTCTTGCCTGGACTGCTTGATGGTATTCTGTATGAACTGCACATGCAGGACCCATAGAAAAGTGACTGCTGAACATTCCAAAAGATGGGATGGTCCTTCAGGGTTCCTGATTCACAGAAGAAACTGCCAGACATTCTGCAGGACACAGAAGAAAGCAACTGATGAACTTTGCCATTACAAGGCAGAACAGATCTTCAAATTTCCTGCTTCATGGAAAAGTCTGCCAGATACTATGGGCCTGTAGGCTGAAGATGGATACCCCGATGTTACAGAAGAACTTTGGGTGACTGTGCAGGCAGCAATATGTCTCTGTCAATTCTAGAGTTTTAGAAGTTGCTTACAATGCAAATCCTGTTTACGCAGGTAATTACATCTTTTTGGGGTCTTCGATGGAGTTGAAGATTAGATAATTATAGTTTTTCTTAGTTATGATAAAAGATAAATTAGGTATAAAACTTTAGATTCACAAAGATAGGATGGATGACTAAATATTATAACTGTAATTCTTGCTTGATACCTATTTTGTTATATGTAATTTTACCATGTTAAAGTTAAAACCTTCCTTTTTAATTAGACAGAAAAGGGGAGATGATGTGGGATTCCCCCTTATGCTGTTTTATTACCATTGGTTAATAAAAAAGCTGTTTCGGCTAATGGCTTAGCAGAGTAAAGCCAGACAGGAAATCCAAACAGAGCTATATAGAGAGAGTAGGAGGAGTCAAGGAGACACCATGTAGCTGCCAAAGGAGATGCTGGAAAACCTTACCAGTAGGCCACAGCATCATGGAGATGCATAGATTAATAGAAATGGGTTGATTTAAGATGTTTAGTTCTTAACATCCATAAAATCAAGGGGCTTTTAGTGAACCTTCCTCTTTGGTGTCTCGCCGGGGGAAAAAAAATTAAAAGAACTAAACAAACATTCTGCTTCTTTCTAGGACTACAAGGATTTGGGTTCACAGTTGGCCGACACCTGCAGGTTATCTCAGATTTAAGCCTGTGGTTACATTACCTCCATTTTCTGACTTCTGGGAGATATCAGGAATTTTCCATAATATTCTTTGTTGTTCAGCATTCCTGAAAATAAAACAAACGGCTTTTTTTTTTTACATACCAAGGAGATGCGACATTTTCAGATAGTGTTAATTAAAATAAAATGGGCCTCGAGATGTGTAGCTCTTCCTAACCTCATACATACCCCTACATACATAAATGTTCTTCCTTCTCCTTATTCTAACCAGCCACAGAAATGTGAGAAAAATAGTTAGAGAGTGATACAGCGTTTAGAACACACCTACCCAGAAAATAGATATGAAGTGTTTGTTAATCACCTAGCTTAGGTAATTTCCATTGTAGTCATTGGTTAGCTCACATTAATTTTAAATAAGTATTCTTTATTTTGCTGTTGCTAGTGGAAAGACTGGTCCCCCAACTCCTGCCCCCACCTCCCCCCAGATTTGCTGAGGTCCCTTTCCACAGTAAAAACCCTGGTGCTAAAACTCTGCAGTCCCTTAACCAGAAGAAGCCCTTTTAAGGAGCAGAGAGGGAGGAAGTTTTTTTTGTTTTTGTTTTTACCAGACCGCTGGAGGAAGCACAGCCTGGAGCTTGGTCACTCCTCCGTCTATGGGGACCAGGAACTGCACGTTGTTAAGGGCCACTGCGGTGGTCATGGCGTCCGTGTTGTATTTGTAATCTATGCGCAGGTCAGTACTCGCAGGCTCACACCGCCAGTTCACTGCCAAGTTCAGAGGTGTGGACTGAATGCCCTGGGCAGACACCTTACCCAAAGGATAGGAGAGAGAAGGCGTGAGTTTCAACTGTCAATCAAACCAAACCAGAGACCGTGATTGGCTCCCACTGTGACTGGGCTTATAACCCCGCATGCTGTATTATTATTTGTGCTGTTCCCAAACAGGGTTCCAGGGTAAACTAATGAAGTTCAGGCTCCGGGTGGGAGTGCTGTGTCCTTGAGGAAACTATTAAGGTTACAATCACATATCCAAGGTCAGCTGTGGAAACCCCTACAGCACCTCAGAGTGCATTTTCTGTCCTTAGGGAGGTGAGGCAGCATATTGGTTAAGGGCTGAGGCCAGGAGACTGGACACTCTTGGGTGTGAGTTCTAGTCCTGCCACTTAACAAACTGATTGGTCTTAGACAAGTTAGGTGTAACCTCACTCAACCTCGGCTACTTTCTCACCTGCTAAATGGGGATTGTAACAAACAGCGTGACTCCTAGGTTGTCAGGAAGGTTCGAGGAGAAACAGCCCTGTGCCTAGCTTATAGCTAGAAAGTGTCTCCTGAACAGGTTGACTGTTAATATGCATGCCATGTTTGCTCTTCACGACAAACCAATCAGGCAGACAATGCTGGACACTGTCCTTATTCCTTTGGGGTTTGTCAACATCAGGACCGGAATCCAGGTCCTCTGCTTGGAAGAACGACAGTGTCTGCAGTCTGGTTAGAGTCAGTAGTAAACGAGCTAGGACAAGAAAAAGGTCAGGCCTGACTGTGATTAAGAAACAAGATATTCTCTTCAGACGGTGATACCTGTTTGAGTTCCTAGTCTGTCGTGCAGAATTCACCTCCTTACTCCCTCAGCACCTGTCAATTGCTAATAGCTCTCTGGCTAGGGTGTGGACCCTGTGGGTTCATCACTGAATTATTTACTAGCAAAGGCTTCATTAGAGCTAGTTCATGAAGCTGTCGCAGTAGAAAACAATCCAGGTTATTTATACCCAATCCCTTCAAATTAAAAGTATTAGAACACTTGTGATCTGACCATGATTATGCTGATCTAACTTATTAATAATCTATCATATTTAAAATAGATTTATTTATTATTTGTATGTATATATGTGTGTGCTTGTGTGAATTTATGTACACCACATGCATGCAGGAGCCAGCAGAGGCCAAAAGATGGCCTCGGGTCCCCTGGAATTGGACTTACGGGCCACCATGGAGTTGTGAGCCACAACTTGGGGACTGGGAAATGAAGGCATGTCTTCTGCAAGAGCAGTAAGTGCTTTCGACAGCTTATAACCTCTGACATATTTTTCCAGCTCTAACACTTACAATCTTGATTAAGTGTGCATGTGTGTTTTCAAGTTCCTTTTTTGGGGGCATTTGTTTCTATAATTTAAAACTAAAACACCTCACTTTGTATTTATGGGTATTTGATTAATATCCTCATTCGTCCCCACATGGTTCTTTAAGGCTTAAGGTTTTTATAACTACAGCACTTCAATAATATTTAAAAAAATGTTGCTTTTATAAAATAGTAGGCCCTTTAGAATGTGAAGTAGGATAACGCTGACCGTACCATATGCTTACCTGATATTTGAGCATGTCCACATTATAATATGTAGCCTGGGGTTTTTGTTCAGAGACTTTCTTTAGGTGAGTCATCAAATTTGGCATGTTTACCCAGAATTCCTTGGTATTGGCATCATTTTGTGTATTATCACTATGAAGATGGAAAGGAAAATCAATGATTAAGTAGCATCTCTTTGACACCATCTTCTGTACAAGAAGCATTTTAGAAGATGGTCTCTGATTTCTCCATCTCCTTTGACAATCCGAACTCTTGAGAGCATCCCCCAGGGGGGTTTTAACACGGTGCATGGTGTGGTGTCCCGTACGCCTCCCAGTTCCCACAAGGAGGCTCTGCTCTGCTGCCAAACAGTCCCAAGAGCTCCTGTCTACTAACCCAGCCGAATAACATCTGGGTGCTTTGAAGTGGTAACTAGTTCCTCATCCGTACTCAGTAGCTCCCCCTGCATTCTCTCAGTTCTACCTAAACTAATCAGCCAATGCAATTAAGGGGGAGTAAATAGATTTTCCTTTGAACTGCTTGTAATAACTTTCAGAAATTAACCAGTTAAAAGACTCAGAGGTGCACACACGTAATCCTAGCTTTGAGTAGGCCAAGGCAAGAGGATCACAAGTTCAAAGCCAGCCTCAGTTACACAGTGAAGGAGCTTATCTGGAAATGAAAACAAAACACAACAAAAATGAAAAGGGTTGGCTTAACTAACTGAAAAGGATGTAGCCACCACCACCACGCTCCTTTGTCAGCATCCAAGAGCATCTAAATAAAAACCTCAATTCACAAACAAGATGGCCTTGGAGTTTATGGTGGTAGTCACAGTTTCTTATAGTGGGACAGCAGAGTCTTGGCTCTCTGAAAAGCTTAGCATCACTGATAGCAGGTGTCAGCAGTCTGTTTAAGGACCACTCGCCTGATCTACATTGCAGCTGCTTCTTCATTCATGATGAAGGGCCAGCCAAGTGGCACGCCCTCTGGATGGTGCTATCTCATGGGGACAGGGTGGCGAATGAACAAACAAATAGATCGAAAAATTTCAATGGAAAGGATGGCGAGTTTCCAGAGAAAGACAACGAGACATCGTTGACTTTGGAGATGGTCAGTGCGGCTGGAGAGGGCAGGGGAGGAACAGGTGAGACAGAGGAGCTGAGACCCCCGAGGAAGAAGGGGAGGGTAGTGTTACAAGATAGCGACGTTCCTGCCAAGCCCTGATGTGGGGCAGAACTTCACTCATTTTTGATAGGTAGGGATTAATGAGGAGAACAGACACATAGATTTGGGTAGATGCTCAAAACCAACGGCGACAAGTTGAGATTCTGGGGCGTGTGTCATGTGATGCCACTGGTCAGTTGTGAGCAAAGAGCAGTCTCCTCAAGGTCAGTGGCTGTAAATGCGATTGGAGCAGGGCCAGATTGGAGCCAGGGAGGGAAACAATTGTTACCGCGACAGTCCGGGGACATGGTGTTGGGACTAACTCAAGGAAACATGCTGAAAAGGAAGAGTGTGGGCACTTTAGAGAGAGACTTCTAAACAGAATACCCACACTTTGTGATGGAGAAGAAGTGGCCAAGAACGACTCCTTTTGTCACCCCCACAGTAAGCCAGGAACACATGCACATCCATGCCTAATACAGACATCATTTCAGATTTGAAATGAGAAAGTGTGCATTTATGGGAACAAATCCACATAACCTTCCCTGGTGTGAGCTGTGCCAACAATGACCATTATAGTAAAACTGTGGGCTTCACTGAAAAGGCTTGTAAATTTATGTGGAAAAAATAGCCCACAGTTCCCATATTATTTCACTTAAAACAGTGTTCATACCACAAGAAATTTTTCTTTTATTGGGCTCATCACCTACTGTTCTTCTTTACTGTTTATTAGTAACAAGTGAAACAGGCATGTCTATGTTGTCCCTAATATGGACTTGCCTTAAATGCCTCTTTAACCCCTTTAGAAGTTGGCCACTAAAACACACAAACGCACACGGAATTACATATTCGCACACAGCACCACACACAGAAAACTTGACAGCTAGCACACAAAGCCGCTGTCTGGGTGTCAGATCTCTGTGCACATCTGCACTGTGGGGGAATCAGTCACGGCGCTATTCTTGCAATGGAACTCTCCTCAGGCAGACACAGGGTGCTAAGCTAATCATCTCTTTAAAACTGTATGCAGAATCATATTTACCAGCAGAGAAGTTGGGGGTTCGGCAGGACGTGCTCTAACCTGCTGGAATTTATCACCCGAAAAGTCAGAGCGGCTGGGGATGGGTTGTTGGCAAAGTGTCTGGTGATGCCGGCGGGGAAGGACAAGACCATCTCTCCCGTAATCTTGACGATGCACCTGGAACACCAAGCACATGAGAGGAGAGAGAAGAGACACAGGGTCAGTGTGCGGGATGCTGGCGGTGGAGGAATAGAAGAGGCCGGAGTGACAACGTAAAACACCTACAATTATGCTCCCAACCACCAAGTCATTTCTAGCTCACCTGAGAATTTGAGAACTGTTTCTGTTTTTTTTAAAGAGCTTTAGTTGTAAGGAAATAATATATGTTTCTGCAATGGGTGGCAATTTCAAGAACTAGAAATTTGCATTTATCATTTTGACTATCTGTTTTGGGGAGTAACAAGTACCCCTCTACTAAAGAAAAAATCATCAAGAAAAAACTGGCCTAAAATGTACTGACTGTGTGTGCGTGCATGTGCATGCATTTGGGGTAGTAAGAGAACAACCTGGGGGAGTGGGTTCTCTCCTTCCACCAGGTGGGGCCTAGGGCTGGAGCTCAGTCCAGTCATCCATCTTGGAGGCAAGAGCGTTGACCAGTTAAGCCACCTTGCTGGCCCCAGAGTGGCTGGCTATATTGTTGAACGTGTTTTGGAAGACCAGCACAAAGAATATTGGTGGGCTTCACAAATCGAACCATTTAGTCTTGCGTTTTTGCTTATTTGGAGATAACCACCTGCATTTTATCATCATACCTCACTAGGACTCACTTCAGGTCTTTGAACAATGTCATCAGTGTCTTTTCTGTTCTCCAAGGGAAAGTTCTTACATCTTCATTTATTAGTTCTCTAGTCCATTATTTTGACTAGTTTGTCACAACTAAATTAGTCATAGAAATTAAAACATGGTGAGATGATAGTTTAGAAGAATCACCATTTTTTTCAAGGCTTCATGGAGGTATGAATATGATAAAGTGTAGCTACTTTTAAATTCTACACATTTGTATGATATAAAATCAATACATAACCAAGCCCCATGTTTCCATTGTCCCCAAACATGTCTTCCTGACTTTCTGTAATCCTTTTGGCCTAGTTTTGCAGTCCTCCATCCTAGGTACCTGCTATGTGCTTTCATCACTCTGCATTGTGTTGCACTTTCTATAAGTTAATCTAAAAGGTGTGTGCTTGGGGGCGGAGTCAGACTTTGTTCCCTGGAAGAACTATCTTCAGATTTGTCCCTGTAATTCCATGCATCACTAGTCCATTTATCTCTAGTTTGAGGAATGGATATATCATTTTTAAAAATAATAAACCAATTTAGCCACCAAGGCATATTAGAGTCCTTTCCTGCCTTCATCTGTTACAAAGGTGTGGGCAATGTACACAGATAGGTCTTTGAGCGGGTGTGGCTCTAATTCTTTCTTGCTAGGTATGAGGGATCACTGGGTCATGTGTTGGGGATATCTTTCACTTTTTGTTTGTTTGTTTGTTTGTTTCTTTTTTGAGACAGGGTTTCTCTGTGTAGCTTTGGAGCCTGTTCTGGGACCAGCTCTGTAGACCAGGATGGCCTTGAGCTCACAGAGATACACTTGCCTCTGCAACCCCAGTGCTGGGCTTAAAGGCGTGCACCATCTCCTCCTGCCACCTTTCTCTTTTAATGAAACAGCCCACCTGTCTTTGTTTCTTTCTTTGCCATGACCCCCCCTCTGTTTCCTTATTCTTTCTTTTCCTCCTTTCTCCCCTCTCTTTTTCCTTTCTTCTTTTCTCCCAAGTGTTTCCTAAAATGGAAAATGCAGCTGTGTGAATCTCTCAGCATTTCCACAGCCTCACCAGCACTGAGCAGAATCCATCTTAACTTTAACTATTTGGTGAGCAGTGAGGTCTCATTTTAACTTGACTTTTTTTTAAAGACTGTCTAAGAATCTTAAGATCTTTAAAAAAGGTTTAATTAATCAATACAGTCTGTAAGCATATCAGATACTTCTCATTCCTCTCATTCTACATGGTAAGATTTTCTAAGCCCCATTCTTGCGAGTGAAAAAAAGAACTATGAACAGTCCATCCCTCACTTAGGTTTTCTTCTGTTTATTGCTGGAACTCAGGCCCAGAATTACATCAGTGGATATACTTGGCAGTAGTGTGGTGTGGGTGTTTGGTGTGCCGGGTGGATTAATAGTTCCTGTCAGTGGTTCGGAGTCAGGATTCCCTTTGTTACTGAGTGTGAAAAACTGTATATCTCTCTGTGGGGGAAAATGCACACATAGGACGTGGTTCGTGTCTTTAAAGTGATTTCAGAGAATTTGTAGAATTTATGGATCTGATCCACAGAACTCCTTCTCAGCAGGTAGGATGGTTATGTTTAGAGTGCCCCCCCCAACCCCTGCCCACTAGACAGGACAGGTTTTCAAGAGGGATAGGGGTCCTTATCCCACCCAGGCTTACTTGCTCGGGTCTGCTCCTTTGAAGTAGGCGTTGACGGTTTCTGTGAATGCTGCAGCAACTGGGAGGGTGTCCTGAGCCCCCATAGTCAGAGGACTGGGTCCCCTGGAGGAACCTGTAGGAGATGGAATGCTTCCATTTATTTGTGACTTACGTAAAAGGCACGGGCACATTGAACTAGAGCTCGCTAAAGGACTGGGGGCAGGGTCTTTTACCCAAAAACCCACGATCACACAGTAGCTGTGTGTTCAACACAAGCACAAGTATTTAAAGGAAATATTTGGCCGGTTTATAGACAAACACACTTGACATCGATTCAGCTACTTGGCTATGGGAGAAAAATCCAAGCAAAGAACGAAGCCATAGGGGTTTCTCCACGGCCTGCATAAAGCATAGGGCAGTATTTGCATGACAGTTTGTGCGGCAGGTGGTTAAAGGAGAGACTTTCCTATTTCCCCGCTAGAGCCTTCCAACCCAATCAAGTATTCAGCCTGAAAACCTGCATTCCTTCATTAGGAAGAGATGAGTCACGTGGTGTTCCATAGCTCACAACCCTTTTCTGAGTTATTTCCACGTTAAAAAGCCCAGTTGCTCTCGGATTTAACAAGGTCAAGCTCCTTGCCTAAAACAAATGCTACCAAAGCTACGCTGTTGACTTGGCACTGACAAAAGAAGGCGCTGCTCACTCGATCACCTCCATCAGTATCTCTGTGTTCATTGCACACCTACTGTGTGCCAGCAGAAGCAAGGCATGCCTTCTGCCAGGTGCTTCACCCTACCTTCCCCTCAGCCTGAGGGATAGGCAGGGAGAGTCACATTTTACAGAAGAGGAAGCCAAAGTTTGAAGGGCCGTATCCAAGATGATACATTTATTGAAGAGTGAAAACAAGAATCCAAATCTAGATTTGCTTTCCTGTAAAGCCTGTATTTTTATTATCACGCTGCATGGTTTGTCTGCAAGAAAGACTTAACTACAAAGAGTTGCTGCAACATGAAACTTCAAAAGCATAGAGTTTAGTTTGCTGCTTTGGTTATTAGTTTCTAGGCTTGGTACTGAACATGGTATCTATGTCCCATGCTTGCTGCGTCACCTTTCTACCAAACGAAGACGTTTATTCCTCTTCTCTTCTGGCATACTTTACACGCACTGGGGTAACCCATCCTTTATATGTCTTCCTCCTCAACATAACCTTTCCTGTTCATTCTAGTTCATCACACTACCCCACCCCCAGCTTTTTCTATCTTAATTCAGTTCTTACTATCTTGTACTTGGTAATAGGTCATCATTTTTTAAAAATTTTATTTATATTTTACATACGAGTGCTCTGCATGTACACCTGACATGTATGTCGGAAGAGGGCATCAGATTCTATTATGGATGGTTGTGAGCCACCCATGTGATGGCTGGGATTGAATTCAGGACCTCTGGAAGAGCAGCCAGTGCGTTTAACCACTGAGCCATCTCTCTAACCCGTGTAGATCACCAATTTAACATCTCTTTGTTAGTATCATGTCTCATGCCCTAGTGTAGATGTTGAGGATGCTCAAGATGAGTTAGACATGGTCTCTGTTCCCCTGGAGTTCAGTGTGCAGTTATTGCTGTTCTCATACTCAACAGCATCCCCACCACTACCACCATTACCATTCACACCAGCACTGACCTCTGCCATCATTGTTTACTCACCATTAGTATGTGCCCTACGTAAGTAATAAGCATGATATTCACTTAGCAGACCACCTATGTGTTACATGCATGGCTTTCAGTCTGCAGCGCTGCTAGGAGGTGGTGGAACATCTAGGTTATGGGGGTCACATGGAAGGAATTTAGGTCTTAGGTAGTATGCTCTCTGGTCCCCATGAGGGAGACATGTCTCCTCTATTACATATACATTTCTGACATGATATACTTACTCTGTCACCATAGGCATAGAGCACAGGGCTAAGGACCTGTGACTCCAAATAAACTTTTCTTCCTTTTAAGTTGAATATCTTTTTAAAAATTTTTATTTATTTTTATTTCATGTGTATTGGTGTTTTGCCTGCATGTATGCATGTCTGTGTGAGGGTGTCTGATGCCCTGCAGCTGGAGTTCCAGACATTTGTGAGCTGCCCTGTGGGAGTTGGGAATGGAACCTGGGTCCTCTGGAAGAAGCCGCTTGTGCTCTTAACCACTGAGCCATCTCTCCAGCCCCTACAGTGAATACCTTAAACATTTGGTCACAATAACAGTAACCAGTCGACACAGGACTCACAGCCAAAGAATATTAAAAATATCAAGTATCAAAAAATGGTCTACAAATTGCTCAGTCTTGCCTAGCGTATAACGAAGAATTTTACAGTCGATACTGAAGAACGTGTGAATTCAAAATTTAGGTTCCGAGGTCTCTATTATTTTGTTTCCTTGGGTAATTAGGGGTCATATTGGGCAAGAAAACAACTGAGGTTAATTGGAGTGTATATATGCTAAACCATGGGGTTGCTGACTTTTAAAGAAAGGAATTAGGAATGAGTCACTTTTGTGCAGCTCCATTCTTTCTCAAACAGAGCCAAGGTTATACCAACCTTTCCTTAGGAACCTGTGCCATCACCCACTGTTAGCCCAAGAAAGGCGATGTTTACACACATCTGTGAAAAATGAAATAATGAACAGAGAAACAATTTGATAATAGTGTTGCTCAATTCCTCTGTTTCCTCATTAGCTCAGACATTTATAGAGTGATCCTGGAAAACAATGGCTTCCCCAGCTGATGGCAACAAGTGGGTGAGTGGAGTGGGGCTAGGCTGTTACCATGGCAGCAAGGTCATGGTTCCCACGTGACCGGAACTTGGGAGTTTGGTGAGGTAGTAACACAGAAAGTTTATAGCCAAATAGAGTAAGTCAACAAATACTTTAAAAGAATGGTATGAGAGAAAAAACCAAAACCAAACAAAACTGAATGGATGGTTAGGAATTACGTGAGAAAGTATTTTATACAACTATTTTGGGAAATTTTATATGTGGAATCAAATACACTCTTTTGAGAATATATATGAAAATCTTGAGAAATGCACATATATACAATGTTTATATAATCTAAAGTAGAAGTATTGATTTCTTGAGGTTTTGGGGGTTCTTGGAACTGAGATTAGAACAGTTCCCTAGAAAATGAGAGACACATGAGTTATCTGATATAGGGAAGGTTCCACATTTAGAACATGCTATGATGTGGGAGTGATTTCTTATTAATAAAGAAACTGCCTAGGCCCATTTGATAGGCCAACCCTTAGGTGGGTGGAGTAAACAGAACAGAATGCTGGGAGAAAGAAGCTGAATCAGAGAGTCGCCATGATTCTCCCACTCCAGACAGACGCAGGTTAAGATCCTCCCTGGTAAGCCACCTCGTGGGCTACACAGAATATTAGAAATGGGTTAGGTCAATATGTAAGAGCTAGCTAATTAGAGGCTGGAACTAATGGGCCAGGCAATGTTTAAAAGAATACAGTTTCCGTGTAATTATTTTGGGCATAAGCTAGCCGTGCGGGCGGCCGGGTGCCAGGAACGTAGCCCCGCCGCTCCTATCTCTACAATGCTAGCTATAGTGTTGTGCATAATTTAATGAGGAAGATGATAAGGTGTAGGAGGAAACTTGTCTGAAATGTGTGTGTGTGTGTACTTGTCTGCGCATTTGGAGACCACAGGTTGACACTGGCATGTCAGCTTCTTTAGTCCAATTTTCTGCTTCATTTTCTGAGACAGAGTTTCTTCACTGAACCTGGAGCTCACTGTTTCGACTAAATTATCCGGGTACTGAGCCCTGGGATCCCCCTGCCTTCACCATCTGCATCAGAATTACAGAGGCATAGGGAGCCATGCCTGACTTTTACCTGGGCACTGAGGACCAAACTCAGGTTTGTAAGCATATGTAGCCAAGCACTTTACCAACTGAGCTCTCTCTCCAGCCCAAGGACATGCCTTAAAAAGAAAATAAAATTGGCGAGGAATGCAGGCACTAGCAGATAAAGAGACTATCATGGGCACTTTATTTTTCAGAACTGCAAAACATTTTGATAGACATGATATTTTGTGAATAAAGTGGTGTGGTTTATGTAGCTAGTGGTCTTTTAAAGTGAACTGGCTCCTGCGTGAGTCAGACAGTGCATGCGCCTGAATCAATGGTAATGTTTACCGAGAAAGAACTCTCTAGTCAGTGGTCCAGGGCTCTGTCCACAGATGAGACATTTATTATCAGAGTTATAAGAGGTGGTGGTGCTGATGAAGGTGGCATCAGTGCAGGGGATAGAACATTGCACTGGGTAGTGGCTGCGAGAATGGGGGTTGGCACTGGGTCAATGGGGGTTGGCAATCAGCCTGGGATTGCTTCTTTCTCTGATGCTTGCCTAAACTATCTTTGGCAGTAATGATACAATCATAAGCATTCTGTAGGCCTATTCTGAGGGTTAAAAAGAAGTATAACATTTAGAGTAGTGCTTGGTCCGTAACAGCATCAAATTAGCTATTTTGATGATGATTAGTGGAATTAAGACAAGATGGAGGTAATCTGAATAAGACAGGCTTTTCGATGTGCTCAAGAATTTTTTTATAAGTTTGGAATACTGACCTGGAACAACTGAGGAAAAAACAGCAAAAGTAATTAAGAAATTCCTACATATTAACATTGAAAATTGCCGATCAATCTGGTGCATATCTATAATAGTAGCAACCAGGAGGCTAACCAAGAGGACGGCAAGTTGTGTCCAGCCTGGCTACACTCTGACCTGTCTCAAAATTCAAAACAAAACAAAACCTTGAAATAACTGTGATTTTGGGAAAAAACCTAGCTAAGTAGATGAATATATATGTATAAAATAAAATCAACTGGGGGACTTAGTTACTTGATTTGATTTTCTGAGCTTGGGTTCTTAAGATCTCAGGTAGTTTGGGCTATATTAATGCATATCATTAGAAATGATGGTTTTACTGCTGTTTGTCTAGAGTGTGCTTTGTGCTATAGCTCGTGAGGGAGCATCAGACACTTCAGTATTAATCTCTAATTTAGCGTTCTCTCTCTCTCTCTCTCTCTCTCTCTCTCTCTCTCTCTCTCTCTCTCTCTCTCTCTCTCTCTGTCACCTGACTCCTACTGTCCCCAATATTTCTGCCCTTGCTGTGTCGTGTACTGACCACTAGAGGCAGTAATTATCCCTGTGGATTTAATCAATAAGGTCATGAGATCAATATTTACAGAGAACCCGTTTACCTTTACAGATCTACAATTTACAATTCTAATTCCCTCATAGGGTTGTACTTTGCAACGAATAGAGCATTTTGCATTTTACTTTATATTTTACATATTTTTTGTCATTACAGTCTGGTCATTTCTTCAACCTATTTACTACATTACAAAGCTTTGTCAAGCATTAGGCCATTTCTAGTTCATAATCTAAATTTATCTGTATATTATTTGATCTTTTCCCTTTTCACAATTTCCTGAAGATAAGAAAAACATGTTCTTATAGAGTAGTACAACCAAACTAAATGAAGATCATTTTTAATTGTGAAGAGGGCCAGGGTATATCACTTGGAGGTTTGCTCAATGTGGTTGATCATAAGTGAATGTTTCTGTGTCTCCAATAACACCTCAGGGTTTTTGTTTAGGAAGACTACTGACTAAAACTAGGGTAATTTCAGTGACAGGGAGAGCATCCAAACACAGCCTGAGAGAATGAAGAAGAGATTTGAAACCTGAAAAATATCTGAAATGCTCAAGGGTTCAGATATATATATATTTTAGACAGGGTTTCTCTGTAGCTTATGGAGCCTGTCCTGGAACTTGTAGATCAGGCTGACTTCGAACTCACCGAGATCTGCCTGCCTCTGCCTCCCAAATCCTGGGATTAAAGGCGTGCGCCACCACCGCCAGGCGGGATCAGATTTTTTTTAAGATAAAAAAAATCTACAAGAGAATAGTGTTGTTGGTACAGGAGAATTGTAGGTATTCTGTCAATCATGTTTTAAATAAATGCTGATTGGCCAGGCAGGAAGTATAGGCGGGTCAACCAGACAGGAAGTAGAGGCAGGGTGACGAGAACAGGAGTATTCTGGGAAGAAGGAAGAAGAAGGAAGCTCCCTCCCCAGTCCTGCCCAGACCACCTAAGAAGCAGGATATGACCTGCCCTACTGGAAAAGGTACTGAACCATGTGGCTAACATAGATAAGAATAATGGGTTAATATAAGTTACAAGAGTTAATAAGAAGCCTGAGTTAAGGGGCCAATCAGTTATAACTAATGGAGAATCTCTGTGTGATTCTTTTGGGGCTAAATGGCTGTAGGAACTGGGCAGGACAAAAACTCCAACAAGCAGACCACCATGTTACACGTTGTGACTATAGAGAACTCAGCTAACTGTACTTCCTTTGGAAGCGGGGCAGACAATGCACTCTTGGCTTTCTGTTCTATAGTATTAGGTAGTTTGTAGATATTTAAGGTTGTTACCATGAGAATAACGTTCTTTTTTATTTTATATATATATATAATTTTATGTGCATTGGTGTTTTGCCTGTGTGTATGTCTGTGTGAGAATGTCAGGTCTTGGAGTTACAAACAGTTGTTGGTTGCCATGTGGGTGATAAGAATTGAACCAGGGTCCTCTGGAAGAGACATCTCTCCAGCCCCTGAGAATAACTTTTTAACAGAGTACAGATGCCTTGTAAGTAGTGTCATACAAAGACTCTGCTGTGCACAAGGTAGAGGTAGGGATCCAAATATGTAAATATAAGACACAACCAAATGAAAACCTAAGCACTCATGCGCACAATAAGAGTGTACAGCCATGGAACATTGAAAAGCTTAGCTGACCGCAAGATGAACTGCCTAGTGATCAGGAGATTAACAGGAGGCCTGGGCTCCACAGTCAAAGCACCTAGGTGTGAAGTCTCAGTTTCCACTAGAGACAAGGTATTCAATTTCTCTGGGACTCAGTTTCCTCACCTTCAAGACAGCATCAACAACAATAGTATACTAACAAGTTATCCTGATTTTCGAAGCTTTCAATATGGTGTAGACTTTGAAGAGCACCGTGCTTTTGCTGCCTTGATTGCTATCATTGTGAACATTGGTTAAGACTATTGAACAGGTTCAGTCTTTGAATTAGAATAGACCTTTAGATAGAAGATGAGGGAGGTTTGGAGGTTTTGGTACAAGGGGAATTTGCAGATTCCTTTCATCCTTCAGCTCAGCTGGTTTTATTTTGACTATTTCTATGCATACATGTTTACCTTGGCATAGCTTAGTAGGTGCCCAGTGTATTGGTGCAAGTTGCTTGGTGTAGTATTTGTATGACATAGGGGCTATAAAAGTTGTTTGAGTGCATGCTTGCTTTATTAAAAGTAACAGATAATTTGAATAATCAAGACCTTTCATTCAAATGTGAGTGTCTGAAATTATTATTGTGCTAGGAACTGAGAGATGCCCAGGAATGCATGAGGCATGGACCTTCCTTTGAGGAACTTACAGTAGAGGGGATGCAATAGTAGCTAAAATTCCAATGAAGCAATGCATGAAAGGAGAGAAGCATTTAATACTACAATCATTATATTGCGATTAGCACACAAGGTAGTGCAATATTTGTTATTGGAACTCTTATATCTGCCGTTCAATAACTTCGAATTCCAAATGCCAACATAAATTTATGCTTTTTATATGCTTTGAATGGGTAAACAGGCTCAGCATAGTGGCTGACTCTTTGAGATGCGATAAATTTAGCCCAGGGGGGCCTCAAGGTGGCTGATGTGGAGGATGGATTTGGATGAATCATCCTTCAAGATTCCACCTCTGGGGTGTCTGGGATTATAGGTCTGTGTGCCTTAGCCCCCACTCTATTGTACGCAGTACAGGGGATCAAAACCAAAGCCTCTAGATGTGAGGATGGCCCTTGACTTTTGCACTAAATTGCTGGCTGATGATCTAGTCTTATCCTGACAACACATGTCAGGGGAAGTACCATGATGTCATAGATGATAAAACAGAGTCTGCGTCCTTCAATGGCATTATGGGAAAGGACAATGGTCATTCCACCAGGCCTGCTTCAGGTTGGAGGCAAATGACTCTTAGACCTAGCTAAGAGGCAGCGGGGAATGACCCAGCATGTGGAAGACACGGAAAGACTCAGTGCCTAACAGGAGAAAACAAGTCCCTAAGATTTAGAGCTACTGACTGCGCAATGTTGCAGAAAGGCAGCAATCTAAACAGACGCTAATAAAGGACAGGTGTGTGTACACTACATACCACAACACCATTGAAGTGATTGTGTATATGGCTAGAGAGACAGCAAGGGGATGACATCAGAACTTGTCCAGTTAGATTGTTTCATTCATGGTTTCTCCAGAGCAGAAGCAAAACACTGAAAGAATGATGGGGGGGGGGTAGGGGTGAACTTGAACTTGAAGACTAATAACAGGCAATGGTCAGGATCGCTCTGGGCGGAGTTCCTAGAGTGAGGGTAAGTAGTAGATACAGATTCTGAAGACGCTATGAAATAAGCCCAGCTTGAGAAGGGGATATACTTCACAAACCATACTGCCGTGCCCCCTTTAAATAAAACGCCAATTCAAACTCTGTCATAAAATGTGATAGATTTTTTTTTAAAAATCAAGTATCAAAGGAAAGTAAAAAATCAAGAATTTTTAATTGTTATTTAATGACTTTTTTGGCCTGCATTTGGAAGTGGTTTACGACCACCACAGTGGACAGGGAGAGACACCAAACCTGTCATGGGGGCCACCGCATCTGTGTTTTGATGGGAGTTATATTTTCTCCTAAAATATGGTGGTAGGCTTGGCTTAGTCACTTTGTGTTTACTTTTAAAGTTGTTGCTTCCTTACTTTTTTTTAAATGTAAATATGATTCTGGGTATAGTCTCTGTAATGAACTGCTGTCATTTGTGGAAGAAGGGTTAGGTTTCTATGTATGCCTACGTGGATGTAGTCACTAAATGCAACC
Organism: Alexandromys fortis; assembly: GCF_014885135.2. Classification (NCBI taxonomy): domain Eukaryota; kingdom Metazoa; phylum Chordata; class Mammalia; order Rodentia; family Cricetidae; genus Alexandromys; species Alexandromys fortis. The sequence goes on from NW_026067908.1 coordinate 9,406,288, forward strand.
AGTTTAAAGGCTACTGGGAGGTTTACAGAGCTACAGTTTATTAAACTTGCTTTAAAATCTCTGTAATATTTTCCTTAGTATCAAAAAACATACCTGTTTAAACATTTTAACAGTATGCATCTTGTAATCGATAAAAAACAAACAAGGGGAACCTTCCCACAGAGCACTTGTCCCCACTTTTATTGCCTGTAAATGGGCATGTGACCGCAGAGGGAAGATGTGGGCTTCTCTCATAGTCTTTTCAGTTGAGTTTCTAAAATTAATTTCCCTTAATGTGCCTGACTGAATTTTACTACATTGGGATTTTATTTCCCCTGAATATGCTTGGAAAAGAAAAATAAATGTTGTGCTTTGCTGCAGTAAGAATGTGAAAAATTAATTGCCGTGGAAGACCAGCTCATGTATGTGGCTGTGCACTTCTTTGGAATTTCAATCCTATAACTTTGAAAGGTGGGACAGATAGGCTGACTGATACACATTATGGAATAATGCCCAGGTATGAAAATGCTAACGTTCAAAAACTTCTGACTGGTTTTCAGGGAAGCTGTTTGTTTTGCAGAAACTTAGAAATAAACTCGGAAAAATATAGATAAAATCCTGGAGTTTTTATGTATTGTAAAATTAAACTATCTATCCAAAGCAGCATACAAAGTCAAGATTATAAATATGTTTAACAAAACCAAATCACTGTTTCTTTAAAAGTTTCCAAAAAAATTTTTAAAACGTTACCTGTATCAATCTCTGAAAAGTGTGCTTTTGGGGTGAAATTTTTAGTTCGTGCTTTTCGATATCTTTCAGTTTTTACAAGTAAAGTGTTTAAGTCAATATAATGATCACAAGAAAGCAAACTTCGAGCTATTTTCAAGTGCTTTGTAATGGCCCAGAGGATATGTTCCAAGAGGAGGGAGGGCACAGAGTCATGCAGGGTTGGATCATAGACCCAAGCCATGGATGCCCAGGCACTCGCACGGACGGCATCAGAACTAAAGCGCAGCAACATGATAATGGTGACCATGGCCATTAGATCACAGACGACTTCACTTTTCTTAGGCATTTGCTTTTCCAAGTTTTCTATAGTGCCCATGAGCGATGCCTAAACACAGTGGGAACTATTTGGGAATTTTACACTGACACCTCTTTATTTCTAATTTGTATCTCTTGCATGGTTCCTGACAGTTCAGAAATGGATACGGGTCATTTTGAGCCCTATTGAAGGTTATTTTCCCAATGGGACTGACTCGGAGGAAGGGAGAAAGAGGAAGAGAGCTGCCTGGACCTGGTGGAATCCCTGAAAGGCCACTGTTTGAACGGCCAGTTTCATTGGCAATAAGCCGTGTTCAAGAAAAGCAAAGTCTATGGGTAGGAGGAACCATTACTAATAGTCACTCTTCCTGGCCTCTCAACAGCACAACTTCACGGAAACATCCTTCAGAGATGACCCCTGCCCTGCTCCCTGCCAGGCTTCCCCAGAGTAACCTTTGTGCATTACCAGAGGCCTGTTTCAAGCTTCTCCCTTAGCGCTTAGGTAAACAAAGGCTTGGGATCTTCATGCTGAACATCAGACGAAGAGACATTAACTGTGAAGACACACAGTACCTGTGTAACTACTGCCTGCCAACAAGAGAAGTAGCCCCGTTCCTTCTGTGTTTCCTGTGTCCTGGTGACTCTCCTAAGCGGACAGCAGAACTGGAAAGCAATTCTACCCCATGTCCCATCCACTGAGAGCCTATGCAGAGGACTGCCACCTGCATGATGGCAAAATCGCCGATGAAATCCTCACAGCGATGACTTAAAATGCCTTATGTTGAGGATGCCAGAGAAATCTTAGACTTAATGAGTTAGTGCATAACTGTTAGTACATGCCTGCTGGTTATGATGCTCTTCCCCATATTTTAAAACGTTTATGTTAATAATTATTATAAAGAATAATTATGTTTGTGTTTCACTTTACTTATTGAATGGACCATTCATAACCATCAGTCTGCAGTTAGCTTGGAGGTAATGCTAGTTAAATGTATCTAAAGCCCAGATACATGGAAGGATTTGAAAGGGAAGATTCTCAAAGCCTCTACATCTCTTCATATCCCTAGTGTCCCTTCTTATTATTAATGTCACTTCTAGGGCAGCTAGAGGGTCATAAAGAAGGTTTTTCTCCCCTTTTCTTTTGTAGTGCTGTGCCTCAAACAGGCAAGGTATGCAGTCAACCGCCGAGGCACACCCCAGCCCTTAAACTGTGGTCAGCCCTTCCTAAAAGACTCATAGCAACAATAAAAGCTATTACTGGCCTGCCATTATCTGAAGCAGGCTCAGGTTCATTAAGAGGGAAGTGGTTTCCTACAATTTCCTACAGTTCTTTCATTTTCTTCTGGGGAGGTTGGTAATTACTTGTCAAATCTGCTAAAAGCCATGATTTACAAACTAACAAGATGCAAGCTGTTTTCTTGCATGTCTTTCAGGAGTTTTAACCTGAGAGTGCACCATCAGCTAGAGTATTGGTCTCAAGGGAGCTTTAAGGACTGGTTCTGGTGGAGGCATCTGCAGAGGAAGGTGACATTATGTACAAGGGGTAATTCCCATGCATTGTTGTACATGGGAAGGGAAGCCAGGTAGCAACTCAAGGCAGATCATGTTGTGGAATGATTTATGTAGAAGGCTGAAATGCTAGAAACTTCTTGAGAGCAAGCAAGGTTGACACAGAGACAGCCATGTCACAAGGCAGGGACATGCGAGGTTGGGCAATGGTAATAAAAACCAGTATTTTCTGAATGCTTCGCATTAGCAGCGAACCCATGGCTGGGCTTTGATCCTGAGAAAGGTGCTGTTATTATTCAGTTTCCAGGGAAGGAATGCAAGACTTAGGCTATAACACATTGTGCTGAGGCGGGAGCTCCAACCCTGAAGGGCTCTTACAGAGCTTAAACAGTGCATGCACGGGCACACACACACACACACACACACACACACACACACCCCTCTTTCAGATATGAAATCCACCTATTTCACTTCTCCCTTATATTTGTAATTGCACATATGCATATGTAAATATGTATTACAGAATACACTGATATAAATGAATGGAGTTTTCCTTTCTAATATCTAGGATAAAGGCAACTTAGTTACAGCAACATCGACCTATGGTATATAACTACATATCAGATGCTAACACAGCAACGATTAATAGTATTCAAAGACGACTATCTAGATTTAAATCACTCCTGTTTCCTTCACTGCCGTCTTAGGTTAGTGAAGGAAACAGGCTAGGACACTGACGGGCACCTCCAAAGCACACGATCGCCTTCATAATCATATTCTTCACACGTTAGTGCCACCGTCCATTTGATGCCTGACTTCTGTGCACTGCGGAGGCAGGGACACGCTTTTGCTACCGACTACTGTAGCCCAATAGCTGTCTCAGTACCTGTGCACCCAGCAGACACTCAGTAGATAACCACTGGCTGATTGAGCACAGGTATCATCATCATGTTGGTAACACGTGAGGTACAAAAGCCAAGTTCTACAAACTCGATCACTGCTTTCCCTACCTGACGCCTCCCTATTACAGTTATTAAACATGACAAATCTCCGCACAAGCATAGCCATTATAATTAATTTTGAGAACCTACATAAAACATGTAAGAGAATCCCTGGCTCTGTCCAGGGACAAAATTGTGAACAAGCTAGAGGCATTTACATGCTGAATCTATCTTAGAGAGTATGTTAGCCAAATTTTATATTATTGACAACCTTTTTGCACAGCCAATTCCTTAAACATGACTTTTATATTCCTAAGATTATTATGGGATAGGTGGTGGACTTAATTTTTTTCTCAATAGTTCCCGCTACATGGAAAAGAAAAAATGAAGTACCATGTAAAAATAACTTCCTTACAATAAAGAAAAAAGTACACAATTTGATACTCAATCATTTTTAAGGCTTCTGTGAATCATTTCATTTTTATTTGCTATGGGCAAACAAATATAAAACATCCCTTCAGTCCCATGCACGACTTGGAGTTTTCATGTGTGAAAGTCAGAAGAAAGGAAAAGCAGAAACAAAGTAAGATGATTTAACAGAAAGGATACACATTCGAGAGAGTGTGAAGGAATCACCATCTGAACTTGTATTTGCCATGACAGCCATTGCGAAGCTGGTGTTTGTCTTCTGCAGTTTTCCTTTCTAGTGGTCAGGCTGTTGCACTTGGAATGTCACTAAGTCCATCCAACAGACATTGCCACGGGTATGAATGTCACTGCGTCCATCCGACAGACATTGACATGGGTATGAAAAATAGCAGAGAAGAGGGCAAGGCATCTAGGCCCTTAAATAGTTTCTACAAAAACATAGCTGTTGAGTGACCCATTCAAAATTAATCACTGGTTAAAAAAAAAAAATAACGCAACGGAGCAACTTCCATTTTGACTGCTAAGTGCAGGCATACCCCAAAGCTAAAACTTCCTGTACATGGATGCTGAGCCTTTCATTCTCAACAGACGGCCTTAGACTTTTTGGGGGCAGGGAGTATCTCTGTGTAGCTTTGGAGCCTGTCCTGGAACTCGCTCTGTAGACCAGGCTAGCCTCGAACAAACAGAGATCCACTTGCCTCTGCCTCCCGAGTCCTGGGGTTTATAGTGTGCGCCACCACTGCCTGGCTTGCCTCCAGTTTACAGTCCATTTCCTCTCGGACTTATTCTTTATGTATGGTGCACAGGAACCTCGATCCTTCTTCCTGATCACATCACTGTTGGCGATTTCTTCCTCCAGATTAACAACAGACTTCTCCCTGATCCCCCCAGCCAAGTACTAAACAAGTTGGACCCTGCTTAGCTTCTGAGAACAAATGAGCCTGTGCAGAGTCAAGGGTGTGACTGTCAAAGGCTCCTTATGTTTGAAGGTGGAGTCAACTTTCCCTCCTTGCCCTGTCCGATTAGGAATAGAATATTGCTGCTTAAATGGTGTTTTGTGAGATCTTCGAAGTAGAATCAAGTCAGTTCATTCCTGTTTCCTGGACTAGACAGTCTGCTAACTTCTCCCTGATTATAAGTGTAAATATCAAAAGATGCCCAGACCACCTCTCCCCTCAATAAGTCCTTAAAATTCACCTTGTGCAGGGCTTGCATTTCAAATTCCTCCCCCCAGGCATGCAAAGCGCTTCAGAATATGGTCTTGATTTACTTGGCCCGTCTCCTCAGACATTCGTCACTCGCCCAGGGTTTATCAGCGCGGAATACAAGCAAGGTGATCCTCATCCCACTCCTGCTCAAGTGACTCTTACAAACTAGAACACTCGGCTTTCCAAATCCTGGTTCTTCAATGTCAGCTGGGGCGAGCCCCCTTTCCCAAGATGTTCCAGATTCTTTCCAGTCAATCCCTGTGCTTTCCTAGAGTTTTGCAGTTACCCACGCATTTGCCACAGTGTGCCTTAGGCGAAGTGCTGCATTCCTGTCTGCGTTTCTAGAAAGCAGACAACATTTTGTTTGATCGTCATAATTCCACCAGAGGGACTTACATCCAAGATGAGCCATGGAGGCTAGAAACACGTTAGTGAACCTTTAGCTTTTTTGATCTGTTAATCATGGGCTGTTTCTTCTTGCCCTAGGGAAGTGTTTAACTCAAGCTTCAGGTTTCAAGGCTGTCTCCATGAAGGAACCCTGCGTTTAGGGCTTATGGCTTTGTGTTCATCCTACCCTACAATTGACTTCTGCACCCAGGCAAGAGGGATGAGTGCCGCCCACTCAGGTTCGTCTCCTCTCTGAGGAATGAAAGTTTCAATCTGCCATAAAGCTGAGGTCTCCTTTGCCTTCGGCATATTTCCAGTTGCAGACTTGCGCTCCGTTTCTTTGGAGCACGACACAGTCCAGGGATCTGCACTTGGGACCATCATGGTCCTCAAAGGAGGAAAGCACACCACGGGACTGAATCTGATGGAGACACGAGAAGATCCTGGCTTAGCTACCACCAAAGAACGAACAGATCAATTAGAGAGAAGAAAAACACCAGATTTGGCCACTTCTCTTAATTCTTCTCTCCCAGTTTGAACCGTTTGAATCATTGAAATCTTTTTCAGGTGATACAGTACTTTAATATGCCCCCAAAAAGTTGATTTTGTTTGTTTTTTCTTAAACCAAACTGTTTATCCTTTGCGTTTTGAAGACTAAGTGACAGTAGGTGCTCAAGATGGGGAGGTTTTGCAGGGCTGCTGGAAGCATCACTCTGCTGACTTCACAATAATTCCCCTGTGAAAGGATTTAATTGCTGACATTGTGTTATCTTGAGGAAGGCATCCACATTCCTGCACCTCTAATCACTGTTTGAGATGTGACTAATAAAAGCACCCCTACAGGTGGCATGAACAACCTGAGCTGTGGTACTGGGGGGTTAGCTCAGAAGTGAACTGTGATATGGGTTACCTATGAAGTCCTGCAGCCCCATTACCGGAAAAGGCAGAAGTACCTAGATATGATGATGATGATGATGACGGTAATAATAATAATATGATAAATAACTCACTATTTCACCATCCAGGTATGGCCTGACTGGTGTAGAAGCTACCACTCATTAAGCTTTTCCACAAGCATTTAGTCAGAGAGATTCTAACATGAGTTCTGGACCTTCATGTCTGCCGAGGAGCCCTCATGCATATTTGGCCTGGACATCTTACTCGAACAAGATGAATGGAACACACCCTGCTGACCAGCCATTCTGTCTGCAGGATGTCTGTGTTACAGTAAACATGAGTGAGGTAGGGCGATGCCTTCAAAGACCGGGAAACCAAGCCAACATCCAAACATCCACATGCTCATGCCGAGGGAATTTCCAGACCCAGGCAACTCGTTGATTATGAAGAGAAAACAGGAACTAAATCCTCGGCAGATCTCCCTGGTAGCACGTTTTGCAGATTCCAATTGCACTTCCATCTTTTAGACAGATTTAGTGTGTTGAAACAAAGAAACAAATGCTTCTCGGGCTTCCGTTACTATTTGAAAAGGTTGTACAATTCGTATGCACGCCACAGTCATCACAGTCTCAGAAGGGCGAAGATTGAGCTTTCATTTTGAATGAAGACGGACTTGAATTGCTACTTCTTATGCTCCTGCGTTGTTTCACCGGCCCGATAGCTCGATGCTGTGAGGTTTTCAGAGCAAGCACTCATTAATCTTAATGTGTTATTGATGGAAAAGGGCCTGAGTTAAGTGGCACAATCAGAGGGCCCCTCCCACCTGAAGAACACTGGGAATTAAGCAAGGCGATTATTTCCCAGAACACTGTCCACACCTTTCAATTTTCCTTTCTTTAATGACTTCCAAGTGAGTTAATCGGCCTTCCCAAACTCTTAGAGGATTTTCTTACAAATCAGGACAAATAAAAGGGAGTGAGTGAGGTTGGGGTGTAGCTCAGCGACAGATCACTTGCCTAGTGGGTGAGAAGCTATAAGTTCAATCCCTAGAACCATGGAGAGAGACAGAGACAGACAGACAGACAGGAGAGAGAAGCAGGGAGGGGGAGAGCTGAGTGTTATCTACATGCAATTAGGGACATTAGAAAGCGTGCTTGCATTGGTGAGACATTGAGCGTACCTTTTCACAGAGTCAACATAAATCCAGAGAGAAAAGAAAGTCTTTTATTCCAGAGATGACCAAAGTCCTTCCAGAAATAAATTTTTACTCTCTGGGGTCTAATCAGGGTATAGAAAAGAACCCGATTGGATGACTGGGCTGGTGGGTGGAGTCAGAGTGGGAAGGGTGGGAGAGGAGGTTCCAGTGAGGCACAGAGAAGCTGTGTCTGGGAATGACAGAGTTGGAGGGATGAGGGAGAGAGAAAACCCTGCCCTGAAGATGAGACTGTGTCTACAGTGGGCTGAGGGAGTGAGGCGGGGTGTCTTCCACACGGTTTTACATCCTACTCTGCCTGGCTGTAAGGCTCTGGAAAGCCATCACCCAAATCTTATTTTCTTCAGCAGTGACTTGTGTAGAGCGCTCAGGTTTCCCGTACTCACGATTCATTGCCTCATTTCTCCCAGTATGCTCCAGTCTCCACCAAGTCTTATTTTTCTTATAGAACTCGCTACATTCTCCACATATATATGCTGCTTATTTCCCCGTTTTTAGCCCTGCATGTGAGAACGTAAGCTCTGTGGCCACAGGGATATTTTTTTTTTCTTTGCTAGTGTGGAGCGGCCAGCACAGCCCTCAATGGATGTTGTTGAAGGAGAGAATCATCGCTTAACCGTTTCTAGTATGTAAGACGCACGGCCAGTTTTAGTTATGAAATAGCTAAGCTGAATGAACCCTGTCTGCAGGCACTGATTCCAAAGCACTGATTCTGAGTAGAGCCGAGGAAACAAGTGGAGGCAGAGGCAGCCTGAGATGCCCTAGAGAGTTGGATGAAGAACCTGTGAGGGATGGCGCTTGAAAGTGAGCGTGATTAAAAGGAAGTTGCTGGTACTTGGAGTCTGTAGATCAAGGCGGAGGGAGGCCTGGAGGTCAGTGATCAATGGCAATAAGGAGGGAAGCCGGTGGAACGATTAGATAGATGATCGATGAGTGCTGTCTAGAGTCAGGAGGTTTTGAAGGGCAGAGCAGAGCCCTGAGAATTTAAAGCTGGCTCTCACGTGACACATGGCCACAGGAAAGCGAAGAACGTTCTGTGGAGACAGCCTCTGGGAAATGTTGGTCCTTGCAGAGAGCTGGGGTGCAGTTAGGGAAATGAGTCTATCAGAGAGGCTGAAGTGTAGGGAAGGGGTGCTGAAGATGCTCGCCAACAGGAGGAAGAGGAGCATGCAGGGTCACAGAGGATACGTGACACAGGTGACCGAGACGGTCCTAGACACAGGGAAACTCATGGCAGCAAGGGTTTGGCTGCTGTTTGATTTCCGTGCCAGATGCAAGATGGTTTTGTAGTCTATGACGTCATTCAAGGAGAGAGGCAGTACGTTTTTGGAAACATCTTGACATTAAAAGGCACTGCGGAATTGAAATATTTATTAGGCACCCCGATTTGCTACGGAAGTATCATTCCCTTCCACCTGAGGATGCTTGATGCTGAAGGCAGATATACTGTGTGTATGGTGTGTGTGTGTGTGTGTGTGTGTGCGTGTGTGTGTGTGCACTCATGTGCACGTGAATGTTCATGCAGGTGTGTGCCCACGTGTATGGGTGTGCATTCACATGGCTAGTGGTCAATGCTGGGCATCTTCCTCAATTGCTCTGCATCTTACTTTAGAGGCAGGGTCTTTTCTGAACTTGGAGCTCACCATTTGGCAAGACTGGCTGGCCACTGAGTCCTTAGATCCTCCCGTTCCCACCCCTACAGTGCTGGGATTACAGTGTGAACTGTGACACCTAGGTTTTGAGGTGACTGTTAGGTCCTCATTCTTGTGTGGTAAGTCTTTACCGGCCGAATCCTAGTCTCAGCCTCAGGATTTTCTTCTGGTTGACTTAAAAAGTCCCTAGCAAGAAACCCTGACTCAGAAAACCCAAACCACAAAAAAGTCACTAACATTTGAATCATGTTCCTAATAAGCCCAACGTAAAATACATTAATTTTTTAAATAAAATACTTACAAAATATATTTTTAGAAGCATTGGGAGTCTTGTAATCTAGGACCCTGATCTAAGGTTTGGTACCCCATTTGTTAGTAAGTGTGAGGTACTTCATGTCATTTCAAACTCAACTTACTTATCAATGTTCACTGGTTACTTCATGGTTACTGGTCAATGACTTAAATGTTGCTGAGTGACTATCAGATCCTAATCATCATGAAGAACAGAAAGTGAACAATGAAGTCATAAACACTACAGAAAACATCGTTCAGAAGTCAGTAAATACATGAAAATCTGCTTAGAACAAGTGAAGATCTGGACACGAGAACCTTCATGCTCTTCACTTTCTGGATGAAGCATTGAAGAAAAGAATAATTAGTAAGAAGAAGTGTGAACAAACATGAGCGTCCTAGACACTCTGTTCAGATGCTATTCAACAGAAGGCGCTGAATGGCTGTCCATTTGGAGCACAAGTGGTGAGGGGAGGCCATAGTCTCCAGGAGTTCTACAATGCAGACATTTCTGCATCATTTTATCAGATCAACAGAGGACAGTTTTCGCAGCCTTTGCAGGTTTCCCTAGGTAAAGACGCCACAGACTGCTCTATACATATGATGCGCTATTATGTTAATTCATTTCCTGGCTTGCTTAGCTGAGTGCAGACTTTGCTACTGACTGAGATGCACCAGACTTAGAGCCTTGGCAGGTACAGGTTGGGGCTGTGCTTTAGGACTTCCAACCCATCACGAAGCAGCAGCTTCTGATGCTCTATGGATGCACCTATCAGTAAGAAGAAGCCTGGATGTATTTTGTCTGGATGGTTTGGGACAGGTTCTCTCCAGCATGGAGCTTGCTACTAGCCCTGACTGGCTTCAAGAGCATCAGGCTTGGCATGCTGGGATTACAGGAGAGAAACGGTCCAGAAGTCTCACCTGGACCCTTTCACTTCTGCTGATTGGAAGAGAAAATTTAGGCAGTCAAAAGTTTGTGGGCTTAGCATATTTCTTATTACTAAACTACGGTCCTCAGGTGATAAAGTCACGTGGGAAAAGGCATCCTCTCAGGAGAATCACCTAGCATCTGTTTTATATCACACCAGGAAAAAACTTCAGGACTTCAGAAAGGCTTGAAGTCAGACCATGTTTGCTGCACCTGCGCAAGCATTAAGGGCTTCTGTCTTATAAGGAAAAGTCATTGTTGGGTGAATTTTGCTGTTATATTTCATCCTGTTTTATATTTCGACCATTCTGATTTTTAAAACACACACACTCAAGTTCCTGTTGTCTTGAAACACAAAGACAAGTTCAATACTGGTATTTAATTCTAGGGAGAGAAAAATCACACGCACACACACACACTCGTTTGTGTATGTGTGTGTGTGTGTGTGTGTGTGTGCGTGTCACTTTTATATATAGCTTTTGACCCCGGAATAAATTTCACTATTTAAAACTGTACAATGTAGGACCTTATATGGTAAATATCTACGCATAAAATGACTGATTAGGTAAAGTACTTAATTCTCCTCTCCCACTGGTAGTTTAAGTGTGCCATTTACTCAGATGTGTGGCCTGTGAAGATGAGTTAGAAGTTTCACGCAGAACAGAAGAGTGTTCACCCTTAGTGGAGAGTATAACAAATATCAAATGTCGAGCCTCAAAACTGGACATTATTTTTATGCATTTCTCTTAACCTCCTGGAACGGCAAGTTCCACAGTAGTTGCCCATTTTACTGCAGTCATTACGGTTGTAGTTCCCGGGGAAGCAGAGCAAACCTTCCCCTCATGCTCCTTGTCTCTTCTCCTGTTTCTCGGACACCCCCCCCCCCCAACCCCATGGAGCATTTACACACACAGGCACACACATTTACAGTTCCCAGGACTGGATTCTCCCTCTGGAACGTCAGGCTTTCTAAGTTAGGCTAAATGTAATCCCAATCCCACCTGTGCTCAAGTTTGCCACAACACACTTGCAAAAGGATTAGGCAAGAGCCTGGTTGACAGAGTCAAGTTCCTTAGCCAAAGAAGGTTCTGTTTTGTTCTGCTTTTAATTGGCCATCGTTAATTAAGTAACCAATGTTTTCTGCAAATCAGCTTTAGTTTGTTCAACATGAAAGATTGGAGAAGAGATACCAACCAAATTCATGAAACGCTTTGCTTTAGTACTTGATGCTTTCCAAGTAGCCATAGCATTTTTTTAAATGGAGAAAGCAAAACCAGAAGTTTGAGGAAGGCTGGGAATTTTTTTCAATGAGAATAAAAAACAGCGAAAAAAGAGGAGACTAGAAATTAGAATCTGGTATGCTATGCACTACTTACCTTCAAAAGTCAAATAAAACTTTCCTCTGTCAAACCAAACGAGGGAAGGCTGTTCATTCTCTGTTTGGCCAGGAGTTGAAGCGGGATGGGGAAGGTTAAGGAGAGGGAGAGAGAAGGACACGATGTGAGTTACAGAGCAGGTCATTAATCTCACTACGGGGAAGGGCAGAGGAGGCACTGCATGCCGTTAGCGTGCAGGAAACAGGGAAGCCTGGGAGTCTGGAGTCTTTCGTTTTGTCTCTGTTTTAATTGAGCAAACAAGGCAGAATCAAAGCTATGGAGACTGGAGGGATGGACACGCGTGGAGGTAGCTTGAGGCTAGGCACTTGTATGCACAGAGCGGATGTCTTCCTGGCCATGCAGGGGTGTTAGCATAGTTTAACTGCATTAATTTGGGCAAAAAAAAAAAAAAACTGCCATTCAGCAATTGCTGGATCCTTTTTTGTCTTCAAGGTCACCCCTTTGCTTATTGGCACAACCTGGGGTTGAGGTTTATAGGCAACATTTGCTTAGCTTTTCAATGACAACAGCATGGCATTGTATATCGATTTAAAGTTCACAGACGATGTCAGTGATCTCCCAATCCCTCTGCTGGCATCACCTTAGGTGTCCAGCCACAACACGCCCTTTACATCTGTACCAAAGAGAAGAAAGATTTCCAATGGTGCTTCAGCAAGTTTTACACTAGAAAGCAGTCAACAGATTCTGGGCACTGAAATGATTTCTCTCTCTGAACTTCGCCCAGCCATGGCATCTCACCTGCTCTGAGGAGCCTTTTCTCTGAGAAACTGTCATGCAACCTGCTGCTCTATAAGTATGTCCACTTAAAATCGGGTCAGTGGCATGAGTCCCACGATGGACGGGACACGTCCGGGGTGCCTCTGAGAGGCACGGGGACTCATGAGGTGAGGAGCATGTCCGTGAAGCTTCGAGCATTCAGATGGAAAATGGCTTGGATTTGGAACAACTCTACGTATCTAGATAGCGCTCGGCTAGCACCGTACCTGCAGGCGTGTCACAGCGCCTTTCAAACGAGGGCAGTTTGTCATAAAAAACATCATCTTCCGACACTACAAACCAAAGAAACGTAAACGAATGGAAAACAAAAGCACAAATACAAATTCCAAACGAAGCCGAGAGAAGCACAGTTTACTGACCGAGGCGGGAATGTTTTTCACGGAGAAAAAGGAAAGAATTTAAGACACTGGGATTCGGGTGAAGATATGGGAAGTGATGAGCTTACTTGAGATGATTCTACGAGGAGAAACTGAACCAAAATGGAAAAAAAAAAGTCAGGGTTTAGCATCTGTCAATGTGGTGGGAGTCAGTTACAGAGAAGGAGTTAGACCCTCCCACCTTCTCAGGGAGCCATGAAAGGCTCAGCTTTTCTTGTGTGAGAATACTTCACTCCACTGCAGTTCCCAAGGGGTCAGACATGTGTCCATCAACACGAACCTCAGTATAGCCACGACAGTTCAATGAGATCACCCGGCATATATATTCCCCCGGGAAGAAAAACATTAGCTTTTAACCTGTCCACAAAACAGCAGTATAAATCCAGGGTTCCTGCATGCAGGGTGCCATTTTAACTAACGTGTACCTGCCTTTGAGAAAGGTCACTCATTTTGGACAGTGTGATCATACTAATATCTTTGACCATGGTTCCAACTGCGACTAGATGTTGGTCTTTGGAAATTGGCCACAGCTTTATGAGCTGAGACACCAATCCTTAACTATTTCTGATCTTAACTCTGTCTCCTCACCAAACAACAAATACAAGGAACTGCTTTTTTACTCTGTGTGATTAGAAAATAATGCTCCCGTTTTTAAAGGTGCTAACACAACCTTAATAGATAATCAAATAAAATTAGTGCTGGAGAAACCTATCCTCATAGTAAAGAAGTTAAGGACTGAAACTAGGATCCAATAAATGTTTCATAAACAGATGCTTTGGAAGACATTCTAATGACCTGATGGCTAGGCTTAGGGTATATGACAGGGGAACTTTCCTTTTTCAGTTATTGGCATTCTAAGATTTAAGGAAAAAAGTGTGTGTGTGCGTGTCTGTGTGTCTGTGTATGTATGAGTATGCATATGAGTGTGTATGTGTGTGAGTCTGTGCACTGTGGGGGAGCATGTCTGTGCTGGAAGAAGGCACTGGATTCCCGGAGTTGATATTATAGTCATGCACCACCGGATGAACTAAGTTTGCTTAGTACTAAACTTGGGCCGTCTGGAGGAGCAACAGGCACTTCTAAACAAATTAATCAACCTGTTAATCAATATATTTTCATATGATTGGGTGTTTTGCTTGCCATGTATGTTTGTGCACACATGCTGGTGTCCTCAAAGGCCAGAAGAGGGTGCTGGATTCCCTGGAACTAGGTTTTCAGATGGTTACGAGCTGCCATGCAGATACTGGGAATCAAATGCAGCCAGTGCTCTTAACCATTTAATCGTCTCTCCAGCCCCAGGTTTTGAATGTTATTTGTCAGTATTTAACTGTATTTACAGCTTCCTCGAAGGTGGAATAATTTAGTAATAATAATGTAGTGTTCCATTGAATGGGCATAGTAGATACAGACATTTCACAAATTATAGCATCTTTCGTTTCTATGCAGGCTAACTGAGCATGCACCCTCCCCCCCCGAAAGTTAATAGAATTTAGAATTGCTACCCACATCGAAGGAAATATTGCATGTTGCGCTGCTTTAGAACGAGTCACTTGGACTCAAGTTATGGACCGAAGGAAACATCAGCGTCCACCTGACACTAACTTTGTTACCCAGAGATGGTTGCTTTTCACTTGCTACAGATTCCTGCCACACGAAAGATGTGAATCAGAAAGCACAATTACCAGAGAAGGATTAGAGCTAACAGGGGAGCCGAACTGCCTGCCTTGCCATCATCCAAACAAGCAAACAAAGAAACAAACAAAACAGGAGACTTCTCACGGTCACTGAGATAGGAAGCAAGTACTAAAGTGGGCACTCGCAAGGAGAGATAAGGCCCCATTATCTCTTCCGCTACCTCCCATCTGATTCTTAGGACTTCAAACACTTTCTGTGCTCCATTAGCAGCGATAGATTTCCCCCTCCCCTGAATTGCACAGCGTGGGTGCCATGGGCATTCTCTAGCACAGAAGCCGTCACCGGGTTCCCTCCCTTTGTTCTAGATGTGCATCTTCTCTTCTCAGCGGTCTAGAATTAGAGGGTAGCTCGGGCAGTAGGGAAAAAGAAAAAAAGTGTACCCTGACGCATATGGAAGCCTTTCGTCTTTCTTTCTCATATATAAAATCATGGTGTTCTTAAAAATCGAGGAATTCTTAAGTTAAAAAAATATATAGCTATGTGAGAACTCTTCATTATTTGAGGGTAGGGATACATAAAATTTCTACCTTCTCATGCTGTATTGGGCTCTCTACTCTAGACTCACAACTCTTGTGAAGTTATTCATACTTAAGGTTGTTTATGGGTGTTTTCTTATATGAATTATTGTGTAGAGAATTTTGACTTGCTGTTATTTTATTTTTGGAGAAAGGGTCCATGTAACCCAGGAGCTTGTGATCCGCCCCACCTCGGCCTCACGAGGTGTACTATTAAATGTGGCACAGATTCGCTTTAAAAATTTTTAGTTCATGCCTGACTTTGAGATTGGCTCATCAGTTCCCATGGAATTGCTCCAAGAACAACACAGAGGGCGCAGGGAATGGCAGGAAAGTGTTGTGGAGGTGGGAGGGAGCTTGCTGTGAATTTTCAGCCTTCCCCAGTCCACCTGTTTCCAGCGAGTTGTCATTTTAAGCAAGGCAGAGCCTTTGGAGAAAAGCAGAGACAACAACACACAAGGCTGGCTGGTCATGCAGAAGCAGAGTGACTTCAGAGAGAAATGGCGGTCATGTGACCAGGTGGTGAGGACTTCAGTGGGCAGAGGAACCCAAACCAAAACAACAGAACCTAACAGAGCAGATGGGGGTGCTCCTCTGAAGGAGGCATTATGACCAGCTTCCTATAGGGGTCTATCATATTTTTTCAAGTCCTCCGTGGTTCATCTTGAATGAACACACACTAGGAATGATGAGGATCAATGTTACTGGTTGTAATTGGAGGTTCCCTGTGTGTTCAGTTTTCTCCTTGAGTCACAGCGAGCTGAAAGAACGTGCTGGATGGCCCATCTGAGGCACGGTGTTGTCACTTTTTGAGTGACAGCTCTGATGTGGGATGCTCTTCTGCATCTTGTGAATATGTTTTATTGTCATTGGTTAATAAAGAAGCTGATTTAGCCAATAGCCAGGAAGAATAGAGTCAGGTGGGAAATCCAAACAAATACAGGGGGGAAGAAGGTAGAGTTTGGGAGATGCCAGCAGCTTCCAGGGAAGCAAGATGTGAAGTAAGAAGCCACGAGCCTCGTGGGAAAATATAGACTAATAAAAATGGGTTTGTTTAAATTGTAAGAGCTGGCCATTAATAAGCCTGGCTAATAGGTCAAACGGTTTGTAATTAGTATTAAGCCTCAGTGTGGTTAACTTGGGAACTGGTGAGTGGGAGAGAAACCTCCAGTTACACACCTCACGCTTCCTTCTTCATCCAGCAAAGCAAATCACACGGAGAGTGTGGAATCAATGATCTTGAGGAAGCTTAACACTCGCACACGATTTGAGCAAGTGACTGCCCAAATCAAGGAGAGTAAAGAGACAGAGGGTGAAAAGGGCTAGCTACCGCAAAACATCAAACACAAAGAACCAGAGAGGAATGAGCTAACATTAATATGCACCGAAAACCAGGAAGTCTCAAATTATTCTAGTCAATACAGAAAAAGAACAGAGAAGGCTATATAAACAATGTTAAAAATCGGTCTATTAAGAAGTTACATGAGCTGGAGGTACGTGTGACTGTCTTGAAAAACCAAAAGGAAAAAAAAATCCCATGAAATTGGGAAAGGGGCTACATTTTTAGTTTATTAACTTAACCCACATTGAAGGTGTGTGTGTGTGTGTGTGAGAGAGAGAGAGAGAGAGAGAGAGAGAGAGAGAGAGAGAGAGAGAAAGAGAGAGAGAGGTGGATGATATGGCTTAAATTATAGAATATACGATAAAGCTAAAAAGTTCCCTTTATGGTTCTTAGAGGCACAGCTTCACTTGTTCTGGAGAAAATGGGCAGTGGTTTTCTAGGAGAGCGTTTGGATTTTTTTCAAGCTACTTCTCAGATGGGTGAGTCTGTGGTGTGCTCTTCCATAGATGGTGGCAGGAACTGATTGAGCCGAGTGACTGATTCTCCCAAGCAGTGCAGAATGGGCTGGCTGGTTTACAGCATGGGAGAACTGGGGACTGAGGTGATACAGGGAAAGTGTGTCGGGAACGTTCCAGGTCAGGCAGCATGCAGTAAAGGAGAGAGGCAGTGGTTGAGGACGGGAGGTGATGGTGGTGAGCCACCCTCTGAGCAGCCATTCTCAACCTTCACTTTCATCACCGGGTGCACAGAGAGGTACAGGGGCATCTACTGAAAATGACTGCTTTCCCCCTCCAGGCAAAATGGACCTCACAGGACAGAAAAGCACTAGAAAAATAAAGGCTGAAAAAATTCCCACGTATCTCAATGCCGGTGCCTGTATTTGTCAACCTTAGACAACCAAAAATGACGAAGAATCGAAAGTTTCAAAACAGTGAACATTCCAAAAAATTTTTTTTAAAAAAAATATTTCTGATCTAAACATTTTCTCTCAAAAGAGAATGCTTTTCATTACAAGAAATATCCAAATACTAGCACCTTCCTTGGTGACTTCTTTTGTGAGTCGCTCTGCGGGGGACAGTGTAAGAAAATCCCTACAAGACACACGTTTCCCCATTCTGGAGACGGTGACTTTGTACGGCTGGAGCGTGGCCTCCTTAGCCGAGAAAGTGCTTTCAAGAGAAGAACCAGGTGATCGTAGCAAACACACAGCAAACACGGTTACGACTAGAAACAGGGCCGGGAAGCTCAGATCGTAAAGGATAGCCAGTCAACAGCCACAGACACATGGAAAGAGAGAGAGAGCATTTTACCAACGGTGGGAGTGGTAGCTGCGCTCAAGGAATTGGTCGACGATATTGAAGAAGTGCTCTCAGCCCGGGCTAAGGGAGCTATCGGAGGAGGACTGGAAGAGTGGATGGGTGGACTAAAGGGTCTGGCCTGCAGGGGGAAGAAAGATGAAGGTTAGACTCAGCCATGATACACTGTTTCGGCATTTTCAAACATTTGTTACATTTTATTTACTTTGCGTCCGTGTGTGTGTGTGTGTGTGTGTGTGTGTGTGTGTGTGTGTGTATACATGCCATGAAGTACACAGGAGGGTCAAATGACAACTTTCTACTAGATGGGCCACAGAGGTTGAAATCAGATTTTGGTAGCAAGGGCCTGCACGGCTGAGCCATCTTGCCAACTTGGTTTCCTCACCTTTCTTGGCCCTCAGCTCCGGATACGAAAACTCAGGTTCTTGATGGCCATGGTACCAATTTCCTGGAACTGGCCTGCACTTAAAACACAGCCAGTATGCTGGGGTAAGAGCAGCCATAAACCACAGCTCGTGAGCTCAGGAGGCACTCCGGCTTAGACCGGTCATTTTCATGCCTCTCAGGAACGACACTGTTGTATGCCTCCACAGAGAGGTTTCGAGACAGAACCTGAGTGTTATGGCGACATTTATTCAGTGGCTGTTGAACAAGGGTCACTGAGATTTACTTCTGCCACATGCCTCTGAATCGACCCACTGAGAAGACTATTCCCACACCTCAATCTTACAATAAGATCCAAGGAAGTACTGGTAGTTCACTTAGAGGCCACCGCTCTCTGTATTTGTATCGCTGGATTTCTGCTGCTGATTTATCTGGCTTCTGGGTCAGAAACCAGAGTTTTTCTTCCCACCATTTTTAGACCTCAGCTTGAAAGCTGGGGGAAATCTGAGGGTAGAGAGACATCCTCACATGACAGCGACCTTTTTTTTTCAGCTGGCCCCCGTGATGGTCACTTGTGCTGTGATGCTTAGACCTGAAGTCGAGATGGCTCGTATAAGGGGACTTGGGGATCTTGTTCCGAGCGTGCTAAGGCAGGGAGAGACATACCACATCGCCGACTCCAGGTTTTCCTGGCGGTAGCTTTGGCCGGGATGGAGGCCGGGGAGGAGGCGGAGGTGGAGTGGTACTGCAAGGAACTAAGGGGGTGGCTGGCCTCGCAGGAGACGATGCACCTGGAAAACAGGCTGGGCTTAGAGGCTGCGGGAAACACGGAGGTCCGGAATGCATCAGCGCCCAGCAATGCCTGACGCGGATGCGAATTTTTCTTTTTCTTTGCAGTGGCTTTACCTAAGCCTCCGTTTGCACAGAGCATTTTCTTTTTCTTTCAATAAAGAAAAAAAGTACTCAGCTGGACTATGGTTGATGGCAGAAGCTGAAGCTATCACCTTGCTGTCATGTGACATCCAATGAAAGGTAAATCCTTGATGGGAGGTGAATTCGGGGGACTCTTGGCCGGGCAGTAGGGGTGGTTCTTTTTAACAATGTACACATGGGACTTAAATATATTTCTTTTAATTTTTAATTTACGTCCAGAATTTGTGTCCAAGATGAAGATGAAAGTTAAAACTTGAAGAAAGATGAATGCTTGTTCTATGTTAGATTTTTTTTTAAACCCAGGGAAGAGAATTATGCTGTTGACTGTATGTCAACCCATGAGCGCTAACTTCATTCCTATCTTGAATAGGCAGTGTAAGCAAAGGACGTGGCACTACAGGCCAGGAGTCCTTTGTGTGTTGGGTCTTTATGACAGAAACACAGTAAGGGCTTCCTTCAAAAGGAGTGTCCTTGGGAGCCTGCTAAGGTAGGGTTTGTTACTGATGATCTCTTGGGTGGTTTTGCAAAAGCTTCTTGGATTTACTTTTCTGGCTGTCCATGACAAGCATATGGAACACAGATGGTACACAGAGGCTGGCATGCACACTGAGCACAGTGCTCAGGGACCTGTCTGTCCTCAGTCATAAGTCCGGGATGCATGGAGAACTACCTGGCCCCGAACCTTAGGAGGCGAAATCCATGTCCAGGCAGTTCTTGTTCACTTGGTTAGAAACAGCAGGCTGGGAAATCATGCTTCAGAAAAACACTCCCCTGCCTCCACAACCCTCCCCAAGCTGCCTCCAAACCCCCCCTCCCCTACTTGCTATATCGACATGTCCCTGCTTCCACATTCCCCATCCTACCAGTTCCTGCGCACCCTGCCACCTCCACATCCCCCATCTTACCAGCTCTCTTTATACCCATCCATCCCCATCTCCATATCCCCGCCCCTCAAGCTACTTCCTGTACACACCAAAACACAAAACCAAGACCACTAGAGTCTGAGACCGGCACCTCAGCCCAGATTTTGAGATTCTCAGAAGAACTTTGACTCTGAAGGGTAAAACCCATCTCAGAACCATGAGAGTTTCTGAGGGTGCACTTGGCTTCTCTTGTTTAAAGAATGAGATCTTGACTGGGTCCTGACACTGTTTGTACCTCCTAAGTGTGAAGACGCCATTACTGCCTCTCCTAGATATCCTTACTTGCCTCTGCTAGTACCAACTGCATTCTTTCTTTTGTTCTACTCTTACGTTGTTTTACTGAGCCAGGATCTAAGCTAGTACTTTCCCTATGTGGCATCATCCTCACATTTAGTCTTGAGAGTAGACCCTGCTTGAACCTCGGTGAAGACGGACATTCTTTTAGTTGTCCATGATCACAGAGCACAAATGGTTTGCTAAGCCCAAAACACATACATGTCCTGAAACTTCAGATAGACTATGGACTGCC
Source organism: Alexandromys fortis (assembly GCF_014885135.2). Taxonomy (NCBI): domain Eukaryota; kingdom Metazoa; phylum Chordata; class Mammalia; order Rodentia; family Cricetidae; genus Alexandromys; species Alexandromys fortis. The sequence goes on from NW_026067908.1 coordinate 9,426,954, forward strand.
ACAACTTGTATACAATCTGTTTTTATTCCAGCATGTGTACGTCTTTTGTAATCTAAATGTCCTTAGTATTTGGCCAACACTCTTTTAAAAAAACAAAGTATGATTGACAGGCCCACTACAAAGATTCTTTTGAGTATTAAGTAGATGTTATGCCCAGCATACTTTTAGAAGACAGACTTGTGAGTATAGAGATAGGAAATATATTCTTAACAGTGCAGTTTTGTCAGGAAGGTTTCGTGGGATTTTTTTTTTTTTTGCAGGGGTCACAGGGGCGTTCCACTCAGCTTTAGGACTATCTTGCTGTAGGAGTGTTCCAAAATGTTTGCTCATGTACCTATTATCCTCTGAATGGAGCTCAAGCTAACATCACCTTTAGAAGAGGAAGTCAAGACCCCTCTTCCAGGAATGCTTGGACTGAGGACGGTCTCCAGGGCAATATGACGGGGTGAAAGACTGAATTTTGCTCCCAATTTCCCTTACTCAGCTGTGAGTGGGATCTTTCATCTCTCTAAAACTCTCTCTACCATGCAAAGGTACTGATAACAACCCAAACTGAACGTGCTTCTGAACTTGCTTAACACCGAGATGCTGTATAACACAAAGCAATTGATACCAAAGAGGGTGCCAACAGCTGCCTTGTGATGCAGGTAGAGCTAAAGTAATAGAAAATGCTATTAGCTGAAAAGTGAGTTATTTTCCTTTATAGACTCCTTTCTTACGTCATACTATTCTTATCAAAGTAATGGAAGTAATAGATTATGTAGGCAGATAGTCAAGGGATGCATAGAAACTAGAAGACATAGCCTGGTGGTAGTGGTTCATGCCTTTAATCCCAGCACTTGGGGGGCAGAGGTAGGTGGATCTCTGTGAGTTCAATGCCAGTCTGGTCTACAGAGTGAGTTCCAGGACAGCCAGGGCTGTTACACAGAGAAACTCTATCTTGAAAAACAAAACAAAAAACAATAAAAACAAAAACAAAAAAAAATCAAAAACCCAACCCCCCCCCAAAAAAGGCAACCAAACAAAAAAAACTAAAAGACACATTGATTATTGATGAACCCCTGTTGGGCAGAACCACAAGGTGCAGCAGGGGATGTGCAGGGCCTGGTGAGCACCTAACAACTGAACCAATGCTCCGCATGCTTTTGTGACATTTCTCACTGGTTTCAGGTGTAATGGGTGCAAGGTCATATTTATATATCCCTATTCTCTCTGATTTTCAATCATCCTTTCATTTTACCCCTAAGAAGGATGGTATGAAATACCCTGGGAAACACACTGCTTAAGGCTTAAATTGTGAGCCCCAGGCAACGACAACCTGGGCTTGCTCTCGGCCCATTTACTGCTCTCAACCTGCAGTGTACTGGCTTTGGCCCTTCCCATGTATCTGTTTGTGGATAGGGTTGCAGGCAGTGGAGGCAGCAGAGTTGAAATGGCAGAGTTCCAGGACATGGAATCCAACACATCTTCAGCAGATCTAGCTGCTGCTACTTGGTGTGGAACAATGGTCTGTATTCTATCAATTATATTTTAAATAAACGCTGGTTGGCCCGTAGCCAGGCAGGAAGTATAGGCAGGACAACCAGACAGGAAGTATAGGCAGGACAACCAGACAGGAAGTAGAGGCGGGTCTATGAGAACAGGAGAATTCTGGGAAGAAGGACGCCCATTCCTCTGCAGTCCTGGCCCAGCCACAGAGCAAGCAAGATGTGACTGCCTCGCTGAAAAAGGTCCTGAGCCATGTGGCTACCATAGACAAGAATAATGGGCTACTATAAGTTCTAAGAGTTAATAAGAAGCCTGAGCTAATGGGCCAATCAGTTTATAACTAATATAGACCTTTGTGTGATTTCTTTGGGACTTAACAATTGCGGGAACAGGGCAGAACAGAAATCCAGACATCAGCTACTCGTAAGATTTGTGACCAGGGCCAAGTTATCTGTCAGATGAAGCTAATCACCCTTTCCTTAAGGTCAGCAATCAATGTACTCATTTCAACCTCTTCTGATTATTTTCATGTAACCTTGACACAAGATACAGTCATCTGAGAGGAGGGAACATCAATTGAGAAAACGCCTTCATAAGACTGGGCTGTGGGAAGGCCTGGAGAGCAGCTTCTTAATTTGTAATTGATGTGAGACAGCCTAGCCCACTGTGGGTGGTACCACACTAGACTGGTGGTGCTATATCCTATAAGAAAGCAGGCTGAGCGAGCCATGAGGAGAAAGCCAGCCAGCAGCACTCCTCCATGGCCTCTGCATCAGCTCCTGCCTCCAGGTTCCTGCCCTGTTTGAGTTCTTGACTGGGCTTTCCTCAGGACACGTAAGCCAAATAAACTCTCTCTTCACCAAGTTGCTTTTAGCTGTGGTGTTTCGTCATAACTACAGTAGCTCTAACCAAGAGACAAGTCCAGGTTGTTCAAAGTCATTTTGTGTGTGTGTGTGTGTGTGTGTGTGTGTGTGTGTATTGTTTAATATAGTTGAGCACTGTGTCATGTGTCAGTTTCCTGAGCAGGAACATGTCACTCTGAACCTAACTCTCTCTTCCTTCCCTGGAATCTACACTTGCTGCAGGCTAGCAACACGTTTCTCCTGTGCCCGGGCACATACTCTACACAGATACCAAGAACCAATGCCCGCCTTTCAGTGAAGTCATGCTCTAGCTGTGGCTAAGGAACTTTTTGCTTTATAGAAGTCAGAGTCACTAATTCTTAAGTTCCAACTGTTTCAGCAGCAAGCAACTCTTCTGAGTCATGCTGTGAGTGGGGCCACTGGTCACAGCAGCAGCCACCCATGCTGCGTGTACAGTGGGCACGTTCACACATGCTTTGAGATGTCTAGGAAAAGCTGGTCCTACCAGGCCAAGACTCATGAAGAGCAGCATTCAAACATCCTCCCAAATTTTCATTTGGGGCAGTTTGTCTATATGGCACCAATACACGATGAAGTCACACATTAACCGGGACTTAATTCAGGGGATGATAGTATAAAACTTTATTTATTCATGGGCTTCATTAGTCAGGTTCAGTCTCCTACTTACAAATCTAACCCCTCAGTGCAGCCGAATGCAGTTTTCTATAGGTTACTTCATAAGAATTAACAGTCTCTGTTGGTAACATTTGACAATCAAGTTCAAATAAGGACACGAAACCTGCACACTGAAATAGTAACCAGACTCTCAAAGATTCCCGAACAGAAAGAGGAGATGGCCGTCCCTCACCAGATCAGTGGCCAGCTAACTTAAATATGGCAGGTGACAGGCCGGGGAGAACACAGGTGAAGATCAAAGGCGCCCTATTTTCCCTGGCTGTGGATGTCTGCTTTGAGAAGTGCATGATGGGCCACCACGGGCTGTTGGTGACGACTTCTTGAAATGCCCTTTCAGAACCCTAAGAACCTGGCCCAGGAATGAGAGAGCACATCAGGGAATGATGGAGGCACACCCTTCTTTTAAGCTGACAGCTAGCATCTTCAGGGTTGCTGTCGGAGGTTGCTTACACTCTTTCTAGGTAAGCACACAGCTTGTATCCCAGACTAGACCTTACAAGGTTACATTGTATGGGAGCAGCTGCTTTAGCCTTCTAGGACTGGAGAGAGAAGCAGAGTCGGGTCTTTTAAGAACACTCTGGAGAGTGCCCAGCACTGTGTGGTATATAAGTGGACGTCAGTAGTGAGGTGAGTTCAGTCTGTTTTGTGACCAAACTTTTCAGAAGTACCTGAAGGACGTAGTGGTCAGAGGTACAGCTCAGGGCAGGATGCAATCTGAGTGTTTAAATGCCAAGTCTGCAACCTCTAACTGTCTAAACAGTTTTTCCTCTGTAAAATGGGGACATTTTAGTACTGAAGACAGTTGGCGGTTGCAAGGTTGAAGTAATGTATTTAGTTGTTCTATTATTGGAAAATAAAAGCTCTCAAGTTTCTTATGGCAAAGATGCTGGCTGGTTCTGTTTACTGCTCTGGTCCCCAAACTTAAGTATTAATTGTTTTCCTTTGTAGGGCCGCTGGGCTAAGCACACAGTTAACCCAGCCCGTGCTGACGTCATCAGGATCATTCTCTTTACAAAGCACAGGTGCATTTTCCCACATAGTGCAAGCTTTGGAAGCCACTCTGTAAAGAGGCAGCAGCGATGGGGTTAGGGCGGAGGCAAATGCCTTTCTTCTCGGTGACTTTCTAGATCTAAGTCCCTCAAACTTGGTGGCCTCTTTCCAAGCAAATATCAAAGCAGCACTCACGACTTCCTGGAAGATGTTGAGACTGAACCCGCATGCAGAGGAAAAAGACACTGAGCCTCTGACCAGGTGACTGAGCAAAGGTGGAGTAAAGGGTTTGGAAAAACCTTAGTAGTTCCTTGGCATGCGTGGCAAGTGTTCCTACCTTTGTATAATTAGAAACCACAAAATTCAGCTTCAAATAAAGATGAAAAAAATTCAACAGGAGCATTTGCATCCTAAGTCCCACTGCCTATCACCGTACCTAGAGGTGGCATGGTGACCTGACGAGTGTCTGACACGAGATCAGAGACCTGATCAGGTGACCCAGGTACCAGTGATAACTCATCCAATGGTTGTTCTCAAGTAGCTCCCTTTCAAACCTCAGGATCCTTCCCCACACTTTGACATACAAACCATAGGGCCCTGGTGAGATATCTCTGAGGGGGTGGGGGAGAAAAGGAAAGAATTCAGACATTTAACCTGCAATCTACTTGCTATGACATCTATCCTTCTAGAACTTTCCGGAATTCTAGACAACGACATCACAGCCTTCTTTATAAGGAACAAAGAGCCCCACCCCTGTACCTCCTTAACTGTAGGGTACAAGTCAGGGAGGGCACTCCTAGGGCTGGGAGTGCAAGACAAGACACATCCACACACTTGGACTATGACTGGAGCATTCAATGGACTAGAACATGCCACAGGGCCACAGGACACCAGACCAGAGGAGGAATGGCGGAAGCCCTACAGCCACTTGCCAGGCAGGAGGAGGGTGTTGCTCACAGCGCAGCAGCCACGGCCATTCCCCAGCACACCAAGCACACTCGAACAGTGAGACATACCACTGGCGGGCCCCGTACCACTGCCCGAGCCAGGTCCGGGGGACGAAACCACAGTCCTGTAGGTGGGTGGTGGTGGGGGAGGTGGAGTTGCTCTCTGTCCCAACCCACACTCTTTAGGAGAGGAGAGCGTTTCTAAGTAATCATCTTTAATGAAGGTCTGCTCAGCGACTTTCTTCTGGACTTCTTCTAAATTGAGCGGAGATGGTACATTGCGAGGACCAGGAGGCCCTGGGGGACCTGCGGAGCCTGGGGGGCCGGGTGGGCCTGGAGCTGGGGAGTCAGCTGGGATGTCTGATGCGGCTGGTGGGGTCACCACCTTTTCCCTTGGAGTCAACTCTGGAGTAACATGTTCCGGGGATGCATCAGAGAAATGGACCCACTTCTCTTCAGTGTTAACGGCAACGGACTTGGGGGACAGCACCGGGCCAAAAATGCTGTCCAGGTCACTGATGGATGGTAGTTTCTCAATTTTGGCCTCTGTGGCTGCCTGGTCATTTCCTGTGGTTAAAGTAGTTGATTTTAAATTTTTATTAACTCTTACTGTTACTTGTATCAGGCTAGAAGGAGGGTGGAGGCAAAGCTTAGCAGGCATATTGTACCATGTAAGATGCCCCAGACCTTTACAGAGCTAAGCACTGGACGGAGAGGGTAGGGACTCACTTCAATAAGCGACTCATATTTCTATGCTCGCGTTACTCCTATGGAAGGTGACTGCGGTAGAGCACCTCACTCTTGTTTAAAAATCTGAGCACAGTTCTGCTCTCAAGTGGAGCAGCACCTGATCATCTTGAAACGGGAGTATCAGGGTCACTTCAGGCTCTGGAAGCGCAACTACTCCAGGGGAAGTTGGTCCTGAAAACCTGGGCATACCAGAGCCCAAGATTTGAGCCCTGAAAGCCAGCCCCTTCTTTACAGAGACTCTCCAGTCTAGGATGCCAAACAGAAAGTTTGGTAAAACTAGTGATAGTCTCTGGTAATTGAAAAGAAAAAAAAAAAAGGACATCACATTTAGCTATAGATTTACTTTAAATACACCGGAAACACAAAAAGATTATTAAGAAGATAAGCCCACATAAATGTGTACAAACACAGCACACTCCATACACAACACACACAGGGGACACAGCAAGGCATTTGCTTCTGATCGGGCATGTTGCATGGATACCTGTGTAACAGGAGGAAAATCATGAAAGCATCTTTAGAGTTTCCCTTTCTCACAAAGCAGAGATTGTTTGTTAATGCACTAGTAGTGACTACAATGTATTTCTTTCTGAAGCATGATACAGAGAATTTTGTTTTGCTTACATAAGCAGTGGATTCTTTTCTACACATATCAATAATAAGAGAGAAAATTAAAAACTGAATCCTTTAGTGAAGTATAAAATATTTGATAATTACAATTTGGAAAATGGTTCTTTTTTTTTTTGTTTTAAAGCAACAATCAGGTTATTCAAATTAGAAACTGCTACCTAAATATCTGGAGAGCACGCCCACACCTCACCTTACTTATAAGAGACTCCTGGGCTATAAAAAATGGCTTGGTATTTCCATAGTTCTGATTGGAAAGGAGATAATTTCCAAGGTGGCAAAGCCACCGATAAATGGGGTAGCCTTTTGCGCGGCTGGCAACAATTTATGATTTTGTTGCTTATAGATTTCCTTGCAGCTAATATAATTCATGAGGCACAGGGTCTGCAAACAATTGAACCTGCAAATACCTTACTGATGATGCTTTCGACGACCCTCTATTGGGCTTGAGTCAGTATAGATTTCATAAACCACTGGGCCTAACTTTCTGTTTTTCTGGCAAATACCCCGTTCTCTCTCTGTCAGCCTCACCAGGCTGCAGGAACAGCCAAGCCTAAAGCTGCTACAAGGTTCCAAAAAGCCACATTCTAGGACTCAGGTTTAAAAAAATTCACTATGACCGCTTTGAATTACTTGTCCATTAAGACCTGGCAGATTATAAATTGCATGAATGCATAGTATTGATTGTAAAAGGAAGGAAAAGCTCTGTCTCAGAAATGATGCGTCTAAAATAGTTTAGAGCAATTTCTTGCCATATTTTATAATTATTATCACAGCCTTTGCAGTGAAATGATTAAGTATTTGAATGACCGCTGGGGAAAACAATCCCCCCAGCAGTTTACTGCTCATCCTGGGACCTACTTAAGCTTATATACCCTAAGCAATCAATCTTAGTTCTACCAAACAGGCTACTGGCTCTTGAAAGATACAAATTGCACTTCGAGACTACTCAGTTTCAAGTCATTCAAATGAGAGCCCACAAAGTAAGGGATTGAGTTAATAGATGGCTTTTCATTTTTGTGGCTACTTTATTCTACTTCATAATCAATGCAGCCCCCATCCTATAAAATTACATTAAAAAAAAAAACTATACGTCTCTGTGAAACCTGGGAGTGTACCTTACAGCAAGTCAGCACAGTAAGTGGCCGTGACATTGAAACCCAACACGAGCCCTGTGCACCTGAGCACAGCCTACTCTTCCCAATGCATCAAGGGCATGCTGTCGTCCAAGGCCATGGGTCTGCTTGCCACATCATCTCAGAACTGCAAAAGCCTAGTTTACCTGTTGCCACTGTTAAGGGGGAGCCTGTTCGAGGTGGGGTGGCTGGTACAGATTTTGGAGGCAGAGGTGGGGGCGCTGCAAAGAGAGAAGCATTGTGTCAGTGATCGCGTTCTTCCTGAATTCTATGACAAAAGCAAAAGAAGCATGATTTGGGCTTTTATTCACACACCTAGTCTCGGCTATGGGCTAGCCATGGTCTCTGCATGTTTAAAATTGCAGCGCCAAGTGTGCTGGCTCATTTTATGTCATCTTGATACAAGCTAGAGTCACTGAACAGGAGGGAACCTCATTTGAGAAAATGCTTCTGTAAGACAGGATTATAAGCAAGCCTGTAGGGCATTTTCAAAATTAGCGATTGGTGTATGAGGGCCCAGTCCACTGTGGGTGGGGCCACCCTGAGCTGGCAGTCCTTGGTGCTATAAGAAAGCAGGCTGAGCAAGGCACGTGAAGCAAGTCAGCAAGCAGTACTCCTTCATGGTGTCTGCAGCAGCTTCTGCCTCTAGGTTCCTTCCCTGCTTGGGTTCTTGCCTTGGCTTCTCTCAATGGATTTTGATATGTAAGCGAAATAAACTCTTTGGCCCCCAAATTGTCTGTGGTCATAGTGTTTCATCACAGCAATGACAACGCTAACTAGGACTCTAAGAGACAGAAGCATTCAGAGTCCTCCATCTTATGACCGTAGGAGTTTTGCAAAAGGTCAGATAGCAATAAAATCAACATTTTACTTATCTAACAAATCATCAAGCCACAGCTAAATTCAATTCCTTTACTGGGAGCAAGGGGTACCGTGTTGAATAAACATTGGCTGTGTTCTGGAGTAACAGTGGTTGATCATGAATCCTGCTAACATAGCTCCAGTCCAGGGTGTAACCATGGAAACAGCAATGGTCCTGAGGTGGATACAGGAAGGGGTTTTAAAACTAGTCTGGATAATGTTGCCTATATTGTATCTGGACAGATTTCACAATACTATGCTTTTAAACTCATAGCATGTGTTGGGTGTAATTGGCCACCCCACAATCTCATGGGGAATAGCATGACTGGGAGGTGTGGCTTTGTTAGAGTAAGTGTGGCCTTGTTGGAGGAAGTGTGTCACTGCAGGGGCAGGTTTTGAGGTCTCCTATTCTCAAGATATGCCCAGTGGCCCAGGATCTCAGTCAACTTCCTGTTGCCTTTGGATCAAGATGTAGAGATTTTTCTAGCACCATGTCTGCCCACAGGCCACCATACTTCCAGCTTCCACACTTCCCGCCACAAAGATAATGGACTAAACCTCTGTCACTATAAGCCACCACATTAATTGAATGTTTACATCTTCAAGAGTTGCTGTGGTCAAGGCGTCTCTTCACAGCAATAGACACCCTAAGACAGAATGTCTTAGGACGTCAGAAGTGAAGTGATGGGTTCAAGAATAAACATTGCCGACACAAACATTCTTAGGAAATAAAATCCTAAGATAAAAAGTATTTTGTGCCCTACCAAAAAATTTGTTCATATGGATAGGGTTTCTCATTTTATTGTTGAAATTTGGAATTATTATTCCAATAAATAAATTCTATTTTTTTTCTTTAAATGTATGTTATTTTCTCACCTGCCATGTCTCGTAGATTCAAGAGTTCACACAGTTGTCATAAGTCCTTCCTCACTGTGAGCCTGAGTGTGAGCCCATATTTCATAGCCTAAGATCAGAATGAGCCAGGTGGGCCCAAGGCTAGAGAGCCCCCGACACCCCAGGAAGAGTGTCTTCCTGACATTCCTCACCTCTCCACTCCTACCACACATACACACACACACACACACACACACAGGCACACAGAGCACATGCATACATGCATGTACACACACACTCACACATATAATAATATGCCTTCCTATCTTAAAACTCATGGATAAGTAATTCTTTAAAAATCATTTTATTTTATATTTTATGTGTATAAGTGTTTGCCTTCATGGATGTGCAACATGTGAATGCCCATGACATTGGCAGGAGGGTGTCTTCTAATCCTATGGAGTTGGAGTTATAGACCATGGTGAGCTGCCATGTGGGTGCTGGAAACCAATCCCAGGTCCTCTACAAGAGCAGCCAGTGCTCGAAACTACTGAGTCATCTCTCCAGCCTCATAAGTGGTTCTTAATCTAAGCTACGAGCTGTTGAAAACTATTTCCCAAATGGGTCCTTTTCCTTAGAAGTTTAGAACCAATCAAAGGTTTCGATTCTAACTCATCACCTCTGTAAAAAAAGCTGAGATGATAACCACTAGATAAATCATAAAATAAATAAAATACCATAAGGACTAACAAAAAAGGTGAATTTCCACTACAATCAGAAGGCAAGCATAACTATAGGATGTCCAGGGGTTAAACAGCAGCCTCAGCTATGCTAAGTGGACGCATAGCATCTACAGTTTGCCCTAAAGTTCCAACTCTATCTCCATAAATATGACTTTCATTTATTTTCTTGCCACTTAATAAGAATAATTTTCTAGGAATAATTTGGATAGCTTAGATCTGTATAGAAAAGTGTTCAAAAAAAGAGGCCTTTTTTTTTTTTTTTTTAAAATTGACTTTATATTTCAGTCACATGGAGAAGCACTCAGAACTTCTGTGGTTCAAACTGTTTCTGCAACACCATTCCAAGTTCAGAGCTTGAAGAAAAGCTGCTGACTCTTGCTTGCCCTCCCTGTGTTTGAGGAAAATATTTTTACAAAGGCTGGATCACACGCTCTTATCGTGACAACATTCCTGACACATAGCCTTTGAGCCTTTAGTTCTGAATCCATTGAGCTAATTACTATGGTCAGTTTTAGACACCAACAGCAAAGCCCCGGGGATGCTGGGCTGGAGAGAGTATTTGCTGGTGAGTCTCAGTGCTTAATAAAAGACCCTCTGTGCTCCTTCCCTCCCCAAATATCTTCTCTTCAAATCCATTCCTTTTATGAGTATTCTGAGGCGTACCTTCTATGCACGTCTGGCTATGGGTGTCTACGGATGGATACTTCATAAATCCATGGGTGACTGGCTTGACTAACCTAATCAGCCCAGCTAGTTCAACGCACCAGAGGCGAAGGATTTCCGAGGCCTTTTAGGACCCTCTCCAGTCGCCTTGGCTGAAACCAGCATCATTGTACACATTTATCTTGGTTTCCTTGCAGTGTCCGTCTCTCAGCTAGAGAGCCTGTCTTGCTTTCCAGGTCATCTTTACTGTCTATGGGTCATTTTCGTCCCATGTAATCTCAGGTGTTCATTGGGACTAGCAGAGACCCAGCCGGACTTGCTCAGTACTTGTGTTGCGTGGCTGCCCAGTGCTTTCAGTCCAGCTTCTGCTGACTTATCCATAGTCATATGTGAGGGATGGATGAACAAGAGATCATGTAAGATGTCAGAAGAGGGGCTGCCTCAAAGCTCACAACACGATTTCATTTTATTTCACCCCAGCTTAGGGAACCTGATCTAGCCTGTGGGATAATAACGTCTCTTTTTAAATTCAAACATCATCTATCCAGGCATTCTAACAGTGACCTAAAATTTTACTATGCAGACAGAGAGTAAAATGAGTCAGACATATCACTTACTTCCAGTGGGAAACGGTCTTGCTAGCTTCGGAGACTCCATGCTTGGGTTAACTGGTTGGCCTGAACCCCATATCTCAGGTTGATCTAAAAGAACTGGAAACATAAAAACAGAAAATTTCAGGGTAAGTTCAAACAGGAATTTAGAACTTTGATTGAAGTTGAGCTTCACTACATGACCGACATGCCTTGTGTCATCTTCCTGGAAGTTTAATTTGGGAGTGTGCTGAAAACAGAACTAGAAGCTTGGTGTGTGGGGGAGCAAGAGAGTGTCTGTGTAGGTACCTGGATCTAAATTAAAGGCGAGCCCACACTTTCTTCCTAGTTGGTTACCTAAGGGCACTCTGGATGCTACAATACATACTGTCACTATTTCTGTACCATTCAGACATTTTAGGAATTACTTTGTGAACATGTTTTGTTGCTCGTCAGTATATTTAAAGACTTCTATGCATATGCTTCAGTTCTGAAAACGTCTGGATTCTGTGCTGCGGTTCCTATTCTTAAAGGTTGTGCAATCTCTTAACCTTTCACTCCATCACAGAGAGGAATGATTATTCTAAAGATGCTTGCTGAACATTTTTAAGAGAACCAGAAAAATTTAAAAAAAAATAATCATTTTATTTAATGGGTATGGGTGTTTTGTCTTCATGTTCCCAAGACACAATTACATCCATTCACTTGACAGAAGTAACTCCAAAGCCGTGCTATAGACATAGAGTTCCCTACCTTCTGTCTTCTGCTCATCAAAAGCTGATTCTAACGGTGGACCAAAGAGAGGAGCGAGGGCCAGCGTGTCATCTGGAGGCTTCTTGCTAAAACATGCATTTAGACAGATAGAGAGAGAGAGAAGGATCAAAAACGAACACCCGAAACCATACACAAACTTTCAAATACTTTCCTCGGTTAAATAAACATATGCATTTGTGTACTTAGGCATGCACACGTGTGTGCAAGGCTTCTGTTGGGCTTAGAAGGGATCACATGGAGATGCCATGTTGAAAAGGCTCATGGCGGGAGAGAAGACCGTGAGGTCTAACAGAGGCCTAGGTGCAGTTCCAACAGAAACACAATGGTAAGTCTCTACTCTCAGAAGTGACATATTAGAGATGACAGTTTATTACAAGGTACCTTTCTGTCACACGAACTCAAAAAAACTATGCATATTTACTTTTTATGGTTTTGAGACAGCTGCTTATAAAGCCCGGGCTATCTTAAAATTCATGATCCTTGTGCTTTTGCCCCCTGTGTACTGGGACTACAGGTGTGTGCCAACATGCCTGGCCTAAAAAAGAATCTATACTTGTCGTTACCTGTCCTGGCTAGTTTCTATGTCAACTTGACAGAAGCTGGGGTCATCTGGGACGAAAGAATCTTAATTGAGAAAATGTCTGTATAAGATTGGCCTGAAGGCAAGTGTGTTGGGAGCATTTTCTTGATGATTGATGTGAAGGCCCAGCCCATTGGGGGTGGTTCTATCCCTGGACTGGTGGTGGTCTTGTGTCCAGCAGGCTGAGTGAGTCACGAGGAGTAAGCCAGTAAGCAGCACTCCCCATGGCTTCTGCTTCAGTTCCTGCCTCCAGGTTCCTGCCTTGACTTCCTATGATGGTAGGCTGGGACTTGAGACTTAAAAACCTTTTCCTCTTTGAGTTGTGTTTCGTCATGGTATTTTATCATAGGAATAGAAACCCAAACAAGACATCACCATATTTCTTGTTGTAATTAATGCAGTTTATCGAAAGTCAAGCACAGAGCTATTTAACTGGTGCCCAGGAAGTTGTATCGGAATAAAAAACAACTGGGCCACTCAGTTGCTAACTTTATCTTGCTCCTTCCTACTTAATAATGTCCCAACCCAGTATATCTTAAAGGGTATTGAGGTAGCTCATCTCTCCTCCTGACCACATATCTAGATGGATGATTATTATTTTATTATTGTTTTTTGTCTCCATTCCTTCCAGACGTGACTCCCACCCGGGAGCCTGATGCTTGCTGTGTGCATGCCATGCAGGTGGGGGCTGGATAGGAAAGGGGAAGAGCAGGCGGAGGCTGAGAAGACAGAAATAATTCAAATTTTAAAGAGATGTAACTATCACTTTGGGAAGCAGTAACTATTTGTGCAATACTACACTCAAAGAAGCCACTGTAAAACACAACGATTTGTGACAGAGGGGGCGAGGAAGAACAAAATAGAAGGTCCCTTGGTTGGGAAGTTGGAATGTATCGTGAAAGTATATCCAACTATCCGACTTCTCTTTTTTTAGGGCAATAAGATGTATCTTAGCTGAACATTCCAGAAATCAGAAAGCCTCTTTATACATAACTCTAGATCCGTGAGTAAGTAGAGCGCACATTCTGCCATAGACAAATGCAGGTATTTACCCAATGTTCCCCTTTGAGCTGCATGTGGGAGAAGTGACAGCGGATTGGGCCCAGGCTGCAGATATATGAACTCACACACATGTTAGGCCCTTCATCCACTGAGGCCTGGAGGATATTTGTTGAACAGTTAAGAGTTCATGTTGAGTAAAACGCAACCGGTATCTTCCATGCTCACCTTATAAGTTCTGGAGTTGGGGTGGAACGCCGGGGCCTTGCGACTTCTTCACCTGACACACAGGACAAAAGACCTTTGTAGGCATATCTTAACCAGTCCCTTCTGGGGTGACATATGAGCTACGTGTGGAAACACTTAGAGATTTAAGCCTCATCAATAAGCAACATAACGTGAAAACTTCAAAACAAACCCTCTCCCCTGGCAGTGCGACAGGCATATAGCTGTCATCTGTGGCAGGATTTCTCTGGCATTTGTAAAACCTCATTACCCAAAGAAAAACCATAAACAAGCCAACAATGGAAGATTTGTATACTGTAGAGCTCAGAGGAACAGCCTACCGTTCTTCAAATGCCCATTGCCTGAATGAGTTCTGGTTCTCCGTTACCATGGGGGATAACAATTCAGGCCATATGCCCATAGTACGCCGACCCAGCTGTCAGCATGCCTTTTTTTTTTTTTTTTTTTGAAATGGCAAGAAAATGGTGCAACTTTAGGAATTTAGATTTTCCTAGGGTACATTTTATGTGGCAGGAAGGGTATCAAGCCTTATATATGATCGCTTATGTCATATTACTTCGGTGGACTGAACATTAGATATCCAATAATGGAAGAACGGGTAATCTGTGTCTGCCTTTAGTTCCTCCTGGACATGCCTCCTCTCTCCCCACCGCTAGCTACCGTGTGTCTAATCAAACGCATTTGATTACATTCACTTCTAAGCTTAAAGATACAGCAAGAGCTGACAAACACAGGAAGAAAGCCCTGGTGTTTTTTTTTCTAAAAATAGATTTGTTTGGAGAATTTAAGCATTAATTATTCAGAACCGATACCCTCCATCATAACAAGAAATCTTTGCTGTAAATGTTTTGTTTCGAAAGCCTTACGAATAAATCCCCAGACTGTGCAATTTGAATGCTATTATGCTCCAAGATCCAAGGAACTCTTCCTTCTGCCAAACCATACTCTATTGCTGGGAGCTAAGATATACTTACTGGATAAGTTCCTTTTAATTGCACCCTAGAATTAGAAATAAACACTATAAGGCTTAAGACCACAGATATGTTATGCACAATATGTATTATTTCTGTCATTGCAATTAAACTGAACTCAATGATACCCCAGTTTGGGAAAAGGAAATTCGACTCAGAACCACACTGAAGTTGGAGCCTGTAGGTGGACACACACACACACACACACACACACACACACACACACACACATTAGCTTCTCATGCTCCTCTAAGGTGACAGAGAAGAAGGAGAGTCCCCGGAATGAGCAAGCCCCTTACCTGGGTGGCTTTGGTAAGGACACAGATTGGTCTCTTACAACCTCTTGAACTCTAGCACGTAAGACTCCAAACCTTTTTGAAAATCCAAATTTTCAAATGTTTGGTATTTGAAAATTTTCAAATGTATGAGTACGATCTGCCCTTAGTCAGATGGGATCCTGAAATGCTTGGCAGAAACCGTCAGCAGAACAGATAGGACTTAAAGGGTGTAAGTGGGGAGTGTTGATATCTCCTCATGTCCTACCTACAGGAATGTTTTTACACAGGGATTCCAGAGGCTCCAGCTTCCCTTCCCCTCTTCCCCTTTGGTTTCTGTCCCCTGCTGACACCAGGTTGCCAATCAGGAGTCATCTCTGCAAAGCCTCTGGAAGAACCCAAACAGCCCTGGCAGGAACCATCTATGCAGGTCACTTCTAGGGCATCTTTCTTGGTACAAACCTACTCAGATAATAGGCAAAGAAACTCAATTAAAAGTCGTAACTGAAAGTCAGAAGCTATGGAAGGTTCTGAGCATGGACTCTTCTAGAAAAGCAAGAAGCCAGGAGGGTGGTATCATGAGGCAGGGCATGGCTTGCCTTAGTTGAAAGTGTGTGTGTGGGGGGGGACAGTGGTACAAGGAAGGGGTCCAAGAGGCACTCAGTGTCGCCCTTTCTCACTGTGGGGCAGGATAGCTGCTGTGCTGTGTTCTCGCCATAGTAATGCTACCAGTGCAGGGCGTGGTCTAGCAACCCGCAGAAGACTGATGGGCTGTATTTCATCTTTCCTAGAACTGGCAAGTCGGAATTTTTCAGCCCCAGATTGAATTTATTTGTGATAGAGGAACAGTTTGAGCCAGAGCAGCCCTGTCAGATGTTTCTTGGTGGGTGGCTTAGTTGCACAGATTATATCTTCGAGCTTGTTTTGCCTGGAAAAGGCAATTTGTTTGTTCTTACCCTATGTGCCGGATAGAGAATGATCACATTATTAGTAATGAAATAAATACGCTGACTTCAGTCCGCTTTGCTCATTGTGGGAGTTTGGGTATAGGAGATATATAGACAGATGACAGAGAACGGCTTGTTAAAGCGGAGATGAAATGTTTCCCTGGGCTGTGGGCCCTCAGTCATGAGAACTATTTTAGGGCATGCAGGAAGAGACACAGGGACTCAAGCAACTACTGGATTCCAAGATTCATGAGCTGATTGAGGGAGTAGGGCCCCATTTTGAACTGTGAGAACTGCAACCAAGCAGACAGAAGATACCAGAGCCTAAACTGAAGCCCTCTAGATCTAACTACACTGCTCACTTTACTAAAATCGTAATATCCGAGGAAGCGAGAACACCTGTTCGGTGTCTGCCAAGTACCACGCGTGTCCCTTCCTTCCACACACAGTGATCACTGGAAGGCAGCAAGGAAGCTCCTGCAACAGCATCACATACACCTCAGGAATGGGTGAGGTAAGTGCAAGCCAGACAGGAAAGCTTGCTTTGCTTGGAAATGGGAAAGAATAAAGCAATCACAAAGGAATAGATTCAAAAGGCCCACAGCAACAAGCCAGCCAAACAGGAAAGAGGCTCTCCTTGCCAGCTGAGTGTGTAGCACAGCCGCCCCTGAGGACCTGAGGCTGCAGCATGACATGTGGAGCTGAGGTACTGTCACCACAGAGGCCACACCCAGGAAGGAAGCCCATTGACTGAAGCCTCAAGTGACCTTCTTTTCATTCTATTAGTTATTGCTCAATGTATATATATATACATATGTATATATATGCATGCACATATATAGAGTAGTGAATTACTTGTCATTTTGATTAATCAATTCGTTCCTCATGAGTTGTCACAATCTGAGAAATCTCCTGACAGTTGGGTCAGAATCATCATACTCTGGAGAGGCCATCTCACAGTTTAAATAGAAGACCCGCAGCTTGTCACTTGGGTGGGGTGGTATTTGCCTCAAGTGGTAATGACTATTGATTGGCACAAGCTTAGAAACATTTCAAAGAGCTTTGCTCTCTCTCCCTCCTCTCTCTTCTCTCTCTCTCTCTCTCTCTCTCTCTCTCTCTCTCTCTCTCTCTCTCTCCTTCCCTCCTCTCTCTCTCTCCCTCCTCTCTCTGTCTCTCTCCCTCTCTCCCCCTCTCTCTCCCTCTCCCTCCTTTCTTTCTTTCTCTCTCTCTCTCCCCTCTCTCTCTCTCTCTCTCTCTCTCTCTCTCTCTCTCTCTCTCCTGCCTTAGACTCTCCCTAGTGCCTGGATTAAATGCGCACACCAGCATGTCAGCCATACCCTCTCGAAGGGGCTGATTAGGTAGGTAGATGCAATTATCCAAACAGCAAGAGACTGCTGTAACACTTTAAATTCTTCAGATTCTCCGAGCTGAGGAAACTAATTCCCTTTGGAAAATGTGGACTAGCAGGACGAATAGCTTGTCAAAGCTGTCTAAAGCCACAGGATTTAGAACGATGGAACAGCCTGGGAGTGTGTCTCCCTTTCTCAGGGTGAATTTTGAGTATGAATCAGTGTGTACTCTGACCAAGGTAAGTTACAGAACAAGGGTGTATTTTGAATTTGGGCTTAAAAGTGATGTCGTTTAAAAAAATACTCCTCTTCAGTTTTATTAATATTTATATTTATATTATTTTATTATCTTAAATGTATGACTTTATTTTAAAATTATGTTTGTAGGTTTGTGTATGTGAGGGCAGGTACCTGCAGTCAAGAAAAGGGCAGATTCCCTGGGGCTGGAGTTAAAGGAAGCTATGAGCTGCCCAGTGTGTGTTTGGAAAACCTAACTCAAGTTCTTTATGTGCTCTTAACCCCTGAGCCCCACATTATTATTGTTGTTAATTATTATTATTTCTGAAGACACTTCTCCTCCACCTCTTCTTCATCATTGTCGTCACCATCATCAACACCATCATCACTTTGCTGTTAACTTTGTGTTAGCCGCACTTTGGTCCTTGGACACACACACAACCCCCTTTGTCACACTACAGATATACACTATGCAATATTAATTCAGTGACAAAGAAATGCTCTGATAATTCTAAGCTATGTCTTCCCATTTAGACAGCCAGAAGTTTCCAACCAGTGAACCCAATTCGTCTGCTGTTTGGACACTGGGTGATTGATCATCACGGTAATAAGAAACCAGCCTTGCTACCTCCCTTTCTCTACACGTGTTTAAGGTTTAAAATATTGAGAGTTCTTACCGGGCTGCGCCTCTGTGGTCAGCAAAAAGGAAGAGAGAACAGACACCTAGTCAGAGAACGATGGATCAGTCAACAGGCGTGGGTAACAGAAGGCTTCCAAACAGCTACCAATCATACCCCAAATCACCAGGTCAGAGCAAGGCGGCAGGCACCTGAGTAGGGCTCATAAAGCCCCAGAAGACTTGGGAAAACCCCAGAGAGAGACATATATATACGGCTTTGCTAATGGGGCGGAGCTTTATGTATTTGCCCGTAAGAACAAGGCAGCAATGCACAGAATCCTTATTGGTGATTTGTTATAATGTCTTGTCAAAAGCAGTTTTCTCCCAGAATATTTGGGAAGGGGATTTGTAGGCTATGTAGATAGTATGTAGACAATCTGGACACGTCTGTTTCCTTAGACAAGAGCATGCACCAGCACCAGTGATGCCATGTATTACTATCAGTAGAACCCACCCTTTGGATTTTTCTCTTCATTGTTCTCAGAATGTATATTTCAGGGGGTAGTTGTTTTGTAAGCCTGACTTTGGTGATTTGGGCAAACTTCTTGTGGATAACCCCTGATAAATACATGTGGAAACTGTGAAAACTGTCTGGCAACCATAAACACTTGTGGACCAGATGATAACTGGGGATACACCATGCAGACACGACTTCTTTCTTTACTTCCCCAGCCTGGGCGACAGCTGCCATCAGTGTGCCCCAACAGTCTCCTTTGGGATCTTTCAGCTGTACCAGAAAGGACATAGATGTAGGAGGTGAAGGAGCTACGCAAAGTGTTGCTTTTAAGATTCCTTAGAAAGTAGAAGACTTTCTAAGTAGACTCTAAGAGCTCAAACATGGGGACAGGCAGGGGTTCAGGCAAAGATAAACTGATCGTGGGAACAAAAGCTTGCAGCCTTTCTGTCTGCGAGGCCACCGGGAACATTTAGTTCAAAGTGAGATCTGAGACCCAGTTAGTGAGTCAGCAGAACCGGGAACAGGTTTTAGATCTCTGATTCTGTGGTTTCAAGAATGACCCTGGGGGAAGACTCCTGAAGGAAGTCGTGGCTGAAGCAGGGGCTATCGTCTAGACGTGGCCAATTCCAGGACTAGGCTTGTAAAAGGAGGCCTCTAGACCCCGTTTAGACTTTATTAATTGCGGGTACCACTACATGCTCACTCCACCTTTTTTATAAACCTGTCTTTGTGTGGATGCAACTTTAGTATTAGAACAACAGTATGTATCTTTGAACTGACATTATCATACTGTTTTAAGAAAAAAATCACTTTTATATATGACTATTTGGGCCACAATATTGTTTAGTGACCAGATGAAAATTATTTAAATAGGGAAATAGGGAGGTTACATGACAAAAATTCGAAATACTATAAATAAGGCAATGTAAGTGGCATTCTTGCCCAATATGAGATTATGATATATCACGCAAAATAAAATGCAGACTGCAGCCAGACAGAGGTAGTCCCTTGAACTTAAGACTTGCTCTACTTAAAATTAAAACACTTTCAAAATATTACCAAATGTATTAAACCACTCAAATTAAGTCATATTTTAATTTTCTATGAGTTTAAAAAAATCCATATTTTAGTAATTAGCTCATGCTTATATTTTTCTAGTAAAGGGCAAGCTCCTGTGGTAACATTTGAGAAACTTCATTTGCAATTTTTTTTTTCACCAAGGACTAGCCATTCAAATTCACACAGTCGCAGGCTGATTAACAAGAACCCAAAAGACGCGAAGCTGTGCCAAGCACACATGTAGCCGACTTCGAGTCTGTGAAGAAGAGCTCCTGAAATCTTTCGAAGCGAGAGAATTCTAGAAGTCAAGTGGAGCAGATTCATGCCTATCATCACCCTTAAAGATGTGCGCAGGACAGAAAGGTCAGCAAAGCCATCATCATCTGGGGTGGGGGTGGGGCCTTCGCCTGTTGATTTCTTGTCTGAGGCTCTCCGTGCAAGCCGTGCATTGCAAGAGAAGAATTATCTTTGCTCCATTCTCTGTCACCTCCCCTCCCATTTCAAACACCACTTAGCATTCTGTTTGTGTTTTACGAGTTACAGAATTTTCATCAAAGATGAAAATGAATTTAGGATCTGGAGCTGGTCTTTTCTAGAAGCAGAGACACCTGTCTAGATGCTCTCGGGGTAGGAGGAGGTCACTTGGACTTCACCACGCTCTGCTGTACCTGCCACTGTGTGAAGTGGCCTCATGGTTGCCCCCCTCTTTAGAGAGGAATGAGTAACTTGATTTAAAAAAAAAAAGGTTAATTAATTGGTCTCTTTCTTAAATATGGGCCAAAATTATAACTGCATAACCAAAAACAAAACAAAAAAAGCCAAAACAAAACATCCCTTCAGTTGCATGGAGCCCGTAGGTGGCTAATGTGTCCCTGATTGCAGGCATCCGTATCACACAGAGTGAATTCTCCTTAATTAATCATTAATTATTTAAACCCCTTGGTCATCTGATGTGTCCTAGAGAAGGCTCTGAAGATCAATTTTATTTTCTCTTTGAGATAATCCTTATTTTGATTTTTTTTTAGGTCAGCACTGTGACTACATGGGAATTCAACCATGAGTGGATTTTTATTTTTATTTATTTTTTTATGTGAGTTCTGGGGATCTAACTGAGGTCCTTGTGTTGGTAAGCAAGCATTTAACCAAGTAAGCCATGTCCCCAGTTCCCGTGTGTTACAGGCTTTTCTAGGAATTAGATTGTATCAACAGTAAGTTGTTACTAAGATCATGGCCAGCAGATTGACAGGCTTTTAAATGAGTTAGAGTCAGGTTAAAGTGCTCGGCAGGCCTCTGTTTTCCTCACCCTTGTTAGGTGTCAATATTTCAGCTGGTTCTTGTAAACCACAGGTGAGCTCTACCAGTTAGCTGTTGAATCCAGTTAGACAATCTCCTGCAACCCGACTTGGGAGATGAAACAAAGACCCTGCTAGTAAGCACGGTTTCATTCATAGCGGAGCTGGCTTAGGAATCTGAGTTACACAATATCTCAGACACACAGCGAAAGAGAAAGCACAAGTAACCTTGCTGTAAGGCCAGAAACATCTCCTCCTAGGAGAATCAATGAGCACTGGAGAGTTTTGAAATGCCACCGGCAGATTTTAATGAGAATCGGCCAACTTTGCTTAGCTCAGAGGATAATCTAGGGTCCAGGAGACTGTATGTAAGGAAAGACTCCCGAGAGCTCCGGCGCTGTGATGTGCACAGCCCACCTCATGACTGTCGCCTCACGTACGTTCACAGAGGCTCAGTTGAACAGCAACAGAATGCAACAGAATGCAACAGAATGCATACTTATGATTGTTCTCGACTGATTGTAATTTTGGAAACAAAACCTTGGCCACATGTTGGCAAATTTTATTATTTGGACTCATTTTACTCTTTTGTGGTTCCCATTCCTCCTTCCTAACATATGAATTTCGAGGCAGTTTCCTTGTGAGGTAGAGATGGAGCCAGTGCACAAGGTAAGCACATGCTTCCAGCAGCCCCCTCGTTGAGCTCGGCGGAATAAACCAACTTCTAACTGTGGGCTGATGTGAAAAAAATGTGTTTGTATTTTGCACTAGCATTACCGTCCTCAGTCTTGGACAGGCACGCTAGGAACATGTTCCCAATATTTCAGGCAACCAAAACAAGAGAACAAACTTCTCTTCCTGCTTTTCCTTTTCTTTTTTAAAAAAGAAGTTTTTGTTTTGACATCTATGTTGTTCGAAGATAAAGGTGTAATTACATCGTGTCAGATTGTGCTTTCGATAAAATTCGTCCACAGCACTAGCAAGCAGCACTCAGAAGGTGAGAGAGACTTGATTATATTCATTTTGTGTGTCTGCATGCAGGTGATACATGCCATGGTGTGTGTGTGGAGGTCAGAGGATTAACTTGTGGGAGTCAGTTTTCTTCCTTCCTTCATGTGGTTCCCAGGATTCAAACTCAGGTCATCGGGCTTGGCAGCAAGCCCTTGCAACCCACTGAGCCATTATGCTGCCTGTGGTATCTACTTTATAAAAAGATCCCTCTTTCTAATACCCAGCAACCCCAGGAGGGGGTATTTTGAATTACTGAAACAATAAAAATAACTAAAAACAGACTAGTCTGAAATCCACTGCTGAACACCCCCCTCCTTCTCAGGCCGTCCAGGAAAACAAAATTAAATGTCCATGGTATGCAGAGGTAGCTTGGCCAGTGAAAGTGGAAGCGGTAAGAAATGAAACCTTGGCTGGAAAGTACTGGGCTGAATGCCTGTAACCCTCTACAAAACCCCCTTGTAGTCCATAATAATGGGTAAGAAATCTCTTAACAACCGACTTCCTTGTCCCCAGTGGCATCATGTGACCTTGTCCTGGCTCACAAAGTTTGGTCTTAGCATTGGAAACTTGGTTTTGATGTTAAACAGGCATTAGATACTGAGATGGCGAGAATGAAATACATATTAATTTGCCCAAAGCATCAGAAGGATATGTTTTCTCTTACCGGACTTTTCCTCTAAAAGCGAAGGCATGGGGAAGAAAAACAGAGAGAAAATGAGAGAGGTGACAGGTATTTTCAAGAAGAGGCATTGGAGACTCCGAAGAACCTCAATCAAAGCAGCCCACCAAGGCAATGTTTCCACAAACGCTTTCTGTTTGTGTCTGACATGGCCACACCTGGATGACTGTCTTCAGTTCAAGATTCTGAGGGCAGAGTCACGGCTCCACGGTTCCATCCAAACACATTTTAAGCTATCTTTTCAGTGACTCAGAATGATCAAACAGATTCATATCTTAAGAACAGGATGTTAGAAGTAACTGGAAAATGGCATTAATCCATTACAGCTACGCATGGTCATTACGCAACAACTGGAGACTCTTCCAGAAACTAATCTCACTATGGAAGCTGACGGTGTCTCTTCCCAGTTCCTTCTGGTTCCAGCCAGCTCATCTCTGCGCCTGTCTTTCATTTTCTTCTGCTCGTTTTCCCAGCAACTCTTAGCAAGGACCCATCATCTCTCGCCAACAGCAGTACCCCCTGAACTTCTGATGTGTTCTTCTAACTTGTGATTTTACTTCCAGACTTGCAGCTGTGTTTCTTCAGCTCTCCTTGGTTCTCTCCCCAGAATCACCTCCCAAGAAAAAAAGTCCTTCCATGCCCCTGCCCCCCCCCCACCCGTGACTGTTTAGAGAACAGAACGTAAGCTCCACTCTGGAATAATGCCTCCCCGAATGGTCTACAGATGAGTTCAGGCCCCCACCTCTTCTCTGTTGTTTCCCTGGGAGGTCTGATATTATCAGCACACCCTTCTTGATACCTTTTGAGTGTGGCACACACTCAAGGCTTTCCTGCTTTCTCTCTCTGCTCAGCAGCCTCAATGGCTTCTTCCTCTCAGCCAGTCAAACCCTTCTTCAAGGCTAGACGAACTTTTTTTCGTGTAGCCTTTTCCAAGGTTCCCAGTCTCTCTCTCTTACACACACACACACACACACACACACACACACACACACACTTACTTTATCTTGTTTGATGACAGCCCATTCCTTTTTTCAAAATAACAACCATCAACCACTTTCTATTTGCTTGGAATTTGTTAGCCTCGGGCAACACAAGAAGATCCCGGTAGTAAGCATCCCAGTTCCTGTGTTGTTCTGTATCCTCCGCCATCTCTCCTCAGTGAACTCCCAGCAGTGGCTACATGTTCACAGCCTCTATCCCCGAACACACTGCTGTGTCTAGTTTGCCCGCATGCTTATGAAATCCATTTTTGCATCCTTTCAAACATTATGCAGATGTTTGAGGCACAGTATCTTCTGAGATATGAAAATAAGAATTATTCTCTAAGCAAGGCAGAATCGTGAATAGCCAAGATAAGTGGCCTTATTTGAGATGGTGCCTTTACCAGTTTTTCCAGTATTTCACGTAGCTCCTACTTGAATGTTCATTTCTCTGCCATTAGTGACCATGGGTGCTAACACCTGTTAGGGACTCCAGACTCTGGAGGTGTCTGGATTTACACACATTAATGAAGGATTAATTATAGGACCACATATCCTGGGGGGGCTTTCTCTTACAGCAAACACAAATGCTTCCTAATAGCCAACGGCTGGGGACCAGGGGGAGTCTATCATTGGTGCCATTTTCAGATACAGACAGGTGGTGAGAAATACAGGCAGATAAAGAGGATGGGTGTGGCTTCTCCATCTACAGACAGACACACCTGTGGGGCTAAAGTAGGAAGCCGCAGAGGGCTCACGGCGGTGGAAGAGGCACATGCCTTCCATGTACTCAAATTAGCCCATCTTTGCTCTATGCCTTTCGGCTAGTCACTCTGGGCCTTGAACCTGGAACATGGCACAGGTAATTGCTTTCCCTGATACTGGCTAGCCCAGACTATCTAACTTCAAAAAGCTTGGTCCAAGGTGGGCCCAAGTCCCCTAACTAGACAAAATCATGGTTCATGCCCTGATTAGCATTGAGATGGAGAACAGTGTAGCCAAATACCCAAAGGCAAGGAGGACAATGTAAATCATTCTACCTCCCCTAGCAGGGTGACAAGTGTCACAGTGTGAACTTCTACTAATAACCTTTCAGCTGGGGATTAAATTCTTTTTGTAAGACATATTTATCAGTCGTTTCTAGAAACAAATGCATTTTGCTTAATGAAAATGAGGAGAGGAAACATGGAAACAGAATGACACGGGTTTCTCTGTTCTTCCTATGCCTCCTCATCCCAGGACACAAGATGGGTTAAATCCCCTTCGGTCAACACGTTGGTTTGCGGTGTTAGCGCTCATCAGCGCCACTTAGCATCTCTTAACGTAAGAGTTTCTTAAGTATGTTAAAAAAATAAATTATGAAAATTCTGTTCAGGATTTAAAAAAAAGAAATTAAGACACCTCTTGGTTTAAAATAAAATAACACCAAATTTATATGAGGTTTTTTTTTTTGTGTGTGTGTGTGTGTGTGTGTGTGTGTGTCTTTTTTTTTCCCCTAAGATCATTTCTCTGACTAGCAGCCCTAGTTGTCTTGGAACTAGCTCTGTAGACCAGGCTGGCCTCGAACTCACAGAGACAAAGTTTTAACTATGAAAAATAGCAAGCAAGAATACTCAGAGAGAGAGAGAGAGAGATATGCTATAGGCTCACATGTAAATAGAGGTAAAGTAACTGAATTTTTAGATTGGAGAAAACCCAAAGGAACAGAAATTTTCTTGTACCATAGACCAAGAAAATCCAATTCCTGATTTGCAAGCTTTTCTAACAAGTAGCTCAATTTTAAAATCAATGGGGCATCAAAAACCACAAGCAGGATGGAATATTCCAGAGTCAAATCCAAATTCACAGGCCTTTTAAGATTTTGCAAATGTTTAGCTTTAAAAATAAGGTGGCTGAATTATGAATCTTTTAAATAATGGGATTATACTTTAAACTAACAATTTCTTTCTTTTCCTTTTCCTTTTTTTTGAGAGAGAGTTTTTGTGTGTGTGTGTGTGTGTGTGTGTGTGTGTGTGTGTGTGTGTGTATGTGTGTGTAACAGTCCTGGCTGTCCTAGGACTCACTTTGGAACCAGGTCTCAAACTCCCAAAGATCCACCTGCTTCTCCCTTCCCCCCCAAGCGCTAGGATTAAAGGTGTGCACTGCACCACCACTGTCTGGCTTAAATCAATTGTTTCTTATTATTTGTGACCAGTTGGGTATCTTTAAGTAGCAAATAGAAAAGGTTTTGGTTTAGTTGGCCATTAATAGACATCTAATGAGCACTCGGTAAAGACCTGACATTAGACCAGGCACACTGGTGAACAACGAAACAGGAGTGTTGCCATGAGCTGACTTGAGGGTTTGGGAAGAGGAGGGACAAAGTAATAAATACAAAAAATAAGCAGGTAATGAATACAACAAATAAACAGGGTACTCGTATTCAGAAGATGAACACATTTTTAAAAGGCAGAGCAAATAAGGGCACTTGGGAATAAGAAGTTAGAGTGCTTTATGATTTCAATAACATGGTCAAGGTGACTAAGCTGGTAAAGAAGCACACAATACAGCCATGGGGGAAGAGGTCACAGGGAGACAGGAAGAAATGTGATGAATGAGAACAATGGCGGCTGGGAACCAGTGTGTGTGTGTGTGTGTGTGTGTGTGTGTGTGTGTGTGTGTGTGTGTAGGGGTGGGGGCGATCTGGCTCTGAGGGTCACAAGGCTGTTGGTAAGAGGCTCCACTCTGTCCCAGTGTGACCGACATCTAGCTGTCACTTATGGACTCTCAGGTCTGAGTGTTTAGTAACCGTTGCCCTTGGCTAACAAGAGACAGAGACTAACGCAGCAAACAACGCCAGAAAACACAACCCGCTGGTGTAACACATGTTCCCACTTGGTATTGCTCTTGGGCAGCCTGTTTTGGTTCTCCATGTTAGAAAATACAAAAGCAGGTTCCAAGTAGGGTAAGCAGTGGGCAAGGGACTTTAAATAGACAAAACAAGATCAGTGCATCTTGCCTTCTGTCTGTGCTGTCCACAGTGGGACATGTAGCTCAGGCCTGCACACGTGGCCCTATTTTTGATACAACTTGAGCAAGTTACACCCTATGCTTGTTTTTTTTTTTTCTTCCTAAAGCAATGGAAAATTACACTTCCTGCTGGCTGCGATGGCACATGTCTAAATCCTAGCATTCAGGAGCAAAGGCAAGGCTGTGGATTTGCGGCTGTCTTGGGCTACACAACTCCAGTCTTGGTTACATAGCAAAACCCTGTATCTAAAAATAACACATCTGCCACAGTTCATTTTTTTGGTACTAGCATATAGCCCCACAGGATAAATAATGGGTACTTGGTTTTTCATTATCTGAATCTTATACATTTGCACATGTTATAGAAACTTTATAAAAATAAAACAAACTGTTGTGGTTTAAGAAAGTAAATTCCAAAGCTGGCGGTGGTGGCGCACACCCTTAATCTCAGCGCTCGGGAGGCAGAGGCAGGCGGATCTCTGTGAGTTCGAGGCCAGCCTGGTCTACAAAGTGAGTTCCAGTACAGCCAGGACTGCAAAGAGAAACCTGGACTCAAAAAACAAAACAAAACAAAACAAAACAAAAATCCAGATGCTCGAAGGCTCAGTGTTAAGGATCACAAACAGTAAATTCGAGGCTTCAGAAGATAAAACAGATTTCCTACTGCAGCATGCAGGCTTGGAGCAGAAAAGCCCTAAAAGGAAGAAGTCTCAAGGAAGGAAACACATGGGTAAGCTTTGATAAAAAATCCTAGAACCTGTAAGGGCACCAGGAATGCCCGCTGCCATCATTCCATTAACGGAGACAGAAACGTGGATGGCACAAACTGGGAAAGAGACACGGGGCTGGAAATCATAATTTTTTTTCAAAACAAAACAAGTCGCAAGATATTATGGCTAGATGCCGAGTCCTACATAATTTCTGGTAGTGGGACTATCCACTTACCCAGTCAACCAATGAGCACGCTCTGTGATGGTTCATGTGGTCAACTTGGTTAGGTCTGGACTCAACAACGACATATGCCTCTGAGTGGGTCTGGCAGGGAATTTCTAGCAGGCTTAACTGGGGGTGCAGTGGGGCTACTCTCCCTTTAAAGGGCAGCTGAGATGTTAAGAAGTCTGAGGGTAAACAATGGTGCTTTTGCTGGCTTGGCTGCCCTTGCTGTGTGCTGGCTAGTGCATCCACCTAGCTGTTGCTACCGCTGTTGCCGGCATCCACTGCCATTGAGGATTCTCAAGGAACCCTCCAGGCCTTCAGGGCCAGACTGGATCAATGAGGCATCTGAGTTTTTTGCCCTCTCCAGCATGCAAAGACTCATTGCTGGACTACCCCCTCCCCATAACGTAAGCTAAACTAACACGTTGCTCTTTGTAATATATATCCTGTCTATCATTTCTGTTTCTCTAGAAAACCCAGTACATGTACTATGTATGTCAGTCAATGAATCATGCTCTGGAGGAAATGGCTCCTTGGGGGAGACTTAAACTGACCTCCTCTGAGAGCAGGGGCAGGTGCCAGAACTGTTAGCAAGTGATGTGTCCCTCTAGAAGTTACTTTACACATTGCTTCTCTGGAGTTCATTGTGCTCTGATTATGGTCATTTGCGACTAAAAAGAACTCAGATTCCAGACCCCACAGAGGGAGGAATGACATAGCCAAAGAAAATTTGAAAGATAGAAAATTCAGCCTTTTGCCGGGAGATGGTGGCGCACACCTTTAATCCCAGCACTCGGGAGGCAGAGGCAGGCGGATCTCTGTGAGTTCGAGACCAGCCTGGTCTACAGAGCTAGTTCCAGGACAGGCTCCAAAGCCACAGAGAAACCCTGTCTCAGAAAACCAAAAAAAGAAAGAAAGAAAGAAAATTCAGCCTTTTAAAAAATTGCAATTGACCTAATTCAAAGCATATCACTCCAGACTTTGCTAGTTTTGGTGTGGCTGGCCTAAGATGCTTCTACGTCAATATGTGTCTGTGGCCATCTTCACCATGATGAAACAGGTTAGCTTGCCTCGGTCAGTGGAACAAAGTGGAAGAATCTGAAGTTCTACAAGAAAAATCTATTAGCCCTCGTGTAGGGAAACAAGATCTCGTATTCGGACAGTGCAACCAGTGTTCTCTGGGCATGTACTGACTAAGGAGCGTGAGGATGAACACCCAATCCCTCACTCATGCTTCAGCCCAAAACATACAACTCAAGGATTTCTCTTTATCAACATAAGGTAGGAACGGGCGGCTTGGGAAATGACACCGTGAAAAAGGGCAAGGAATGGAAGCCACAGAATTCTTCAGAAGAAAAAAAATTAGTAATGAAGGAAAGAACCAACACATTTTAGACATAGACTGTCTTCTATGGCCAGTTGGTGGTTTATTAAAATGTGGAGAAGATGTTTAAGACATATTTTGAAAGAAAAATTTCTACTCATGTTCTCTTTTTCCTTAGGGCCCTGAAACAGTACTGTCTTAGGTTTGTCAGGCTGCTCTAGGAGCCCCATCTAGAGGGAGATTCTCCGACTACCTCTGGGATCTTCTGCAATGTCTGCAGAGGTTTGGAAGTGACAGGAGAAGCATTAGTACCCCACGTTTGCTAGCCCCAGTCTAAACCAATCCAAACTGAGAAGACCTTAAAGCTGAGTGGGCACGCATAATGTGAGATGAGCATTGACTATCCAGCTTCCTGCACGCACGAGGTCTAAATGCCACTTAAAACCACGTGGTATTTAGTCTCTCTTGGTGTGCAGGAGCCTGGGGTTCTCCTCCCCCACTAATGACCCTGTGTTTTCTCCTAAACTCAATAGGGTGCTGAACCTTCTGCCAAAGTGAGGACAGGCAAGGGGGTGGTGTTACCAAGCAGCAGCAAATTTGTGGAGTTTGCTCTCTGGCAGGGTAATTTGGGGGTGGAAGGTGGGTGGGCCACCTGGAATCAGCCATCAACACCAGACTGTCTACAGTTCAAAGCTATCTCCCTCAACTCATACTTTCTGAATAAATCAGTCCATTATGGATTGCACGTGTCCAAGAACAAGACCAAACTCAAAAAGCAAATCACACTCAGTAATGCATTAACTCTTCATGTCACTGAATTTTCAGGGTGCGAGGAGGAGGAGGTACAAACCTATACTTAACCGCCTCCTATTTTCAACTATTTGACGAGCCCTCTTCTTGACTTCACACAAATCCTTCCTTGCTATTTTTATTTCCTCCTGCCTCCCACAAGTCTCTCAACCGAAGGAGAGGGAAAGTGATGTTGAGGAGAGCCACTACCCAGGGAGCCCAGCTGGCTCCTCAGGTGCACCGGGACATTTCTCATCCTCTCCTGTCAACTCTGACCTCAACTCTAAGAAAGTCAATACTACTGTTCCCATTTTGCAGACTGGAGAACTGAGGCCTAGAGTTAAGTAACTTGGCCAGGACACAGACCCATGGCCTGTGCTCTTCCTGCTTGCTCTCAGTCTTCAAAAGGATGAGCTGGAGATGCAGTTTGGGGTAGAGCTCTACATCCAATCTGCTCTTGTAGCAGTGTTTCCAATAATGATGATGAGGCCAAGATCACAGGGGCAAGCAAGGCATTCATGAGTCGGAATGTAAACTAAGTTTTGTCTCAATCCGGGAGGGTGGGGGATCCCTGAATTGCTACAGAACTATGATGTAGGTGGGTCTTCTGTCTATGTGTTAATTTCATTGGTTAATAAAGAGACTGCCTTGGCCTTCGATAGGACAGCAGCTTAGATAGGCAGAGTATACAGAACAGAATGCTGGGAAGCAGGGAAGTGAGGCAGATGCCATGAAGCTCCAGCCCAAGATGGACGCAGGTCAGACATGCTGAATCTTTCCTGGTAAAACACCACCTCGTGGTGCTACACGGATTATTAGAAATGGGTTAAGCAAGATATGAGAGTTAGCCAAGAAGAGGCTAGATATAATGGGCCAGACAGTGTTTATATGAATACAGTTTGTGTGTTGTTATTTTGGGGTATAAGCTAGCTGGGCAGCCGGGAGCTGGGTGGCAGGAACACTGCCCATAGCCCACCGCTCCTTCTACAGAACTAAACATGTATAAAAACAACACTCCTCAGGGCAAACCTGCCCTGAGTCCTGGCTCCTTGAAGACCAAATGTAAATTTAGAAACACACGAGAAAGGCAAAGCTCTAATGTTCCACAGAAACCACCGGTCTCCAAATGTCTACTGAGCATGGATAAAGCTGCACCCTGTGCATTCCAGAAGGAAAGAGACTTCCCCACCAGAGACCCTGGGAGGAGGGAGGGAGACAGACGACAGTTTCAGAAAACCACAGGGAGGGAAGGTGGTATGGAGAAGGGAATGTCAGTGTGTGTGTACAGCAGAACGGTGGTACTATCTGGTGAAGTAACTTGAAGAGTAAGAATGTTTATTTTCCAGGTGGGCGTCAGTCGCCAGTACAGCTTCTTGAAGAAGGACCATACTTGAAACAATTTAGTAAGGCTTCTTGAATCTCTGTAAGGCAAAGTTCTGAATATGTTTCCCCAGTTTGATGCTGAGGCTAATTAATTATTGATTGTGGGTCTAAATGACTTTTGAGTTTTTGGACCATCTAAATAACAGTATTCATGATATTCTTTAAAACATGCTCTAGGCTCTGCAGAGAGTTCTAATGACATTGAGATTGTCTCGAATGTTATGTGCTTTCAAGGTTTTGTACCATCTAAATATCAGTATTCATGAGATTTTTAAAAACATGCTCTAGGCTCTGCAGAGAGTTCTAATGGCATCGAGACGGTCTCGAATGTTATGTGCAGTCTGAGTGGTCATTAGCCCTCAACTCATGCATCTCACCGAGCAGCCCCAGAGGGACGAGAATTGTCGTGCTTACGGGTGAAGAAACAAAAGGCAGATTTGGAACCTTCGAGGATCACTAGCAGAGAGGTGACTCATTTGAGCAACTGTGATAATATTACAATAAGTCTATATTCATTTTCCTCGAGTTTCCTTACAGAAAGCCACACTTAGTAAAATTCCATTGTATATTGAACCCTGCTCTTTGCCATGGTTTGGAAAGGGATCTTAAAGTTCAATGTTATTTTACTCTTTAAAAACAAAAGCATTGGGCTGGAAAGATGGCTCAGCGGTTAAGAGTACTGGCTGCTCTTCCAGAGGATCCAGGTTCAATTCCCATGCTTACGTGGTGGCTCACTACTGTAACTCCAGTTCCAGGGGACCTAACACCCTTACAATGACATGCAGGCAAAATACCATAGCACATAAAATATAAATAAGTCCTTAAAAGAAAGAACAAAGCCATCTCTTTGTAATATACTGTAATGGAAGTGTTCATCCACTCTGAGTTTGCACAGGGCTGTCCCACATGTCTGTTTTTGGGAGGAATGGAAAGGGCAGGGCAGCTACTGCCCCACTGTGTGTTTGAAGACCTTACCTGAGTTCAGGTAGGTCGTCTCTTCTCCCCCGCCAGTGGCAAGTGCGGTTTCTATGTGTGTTGAAAGAAAAATCAATCTCATCTGTCCAGAATAGAGAAATTGGACTTAAAAGTTCCTCTAGATGTCAAATCAGATTTGTTGAAGAAGGGAAGTTCAAGGTAGGCAGGAGCTATAAATGCCTCATATATAGGTCAGGGCACGGAGGCACAGCACGCTCTCAGGGCAGGACTGGAAATGTGGAAGCTTAGCACAGCTCTCAAAAGGGAGAGAAACAAAACGAAAAATGTAGGATATTGACAAGGAAACCAACGGCTGCTCCCAGGGGTCTGTGTGTGCCAGTCATTTACTCATGGTTAAGGAGCTCCTCCCACTAAGCAACGCCAAATGAGACTTGCCCCTGACGGAGGCCTATAAAGTCAGCATCCAAACAACTGCAGGGCTTAATTACCATCTTGGCTTAACAGGTGAGGGCATATGTCCTCCGTAACAGTCCTAGGGCTCATAT
This sequence comes from Alexandromys fortis, assembly GCF_014885135.2. NCBI lineage: Eukaryota > Metazoa > Chordata > Mammalia > Rodentia > Cricetidae > Alexandromys > Alexandromys fortis. The sequence goes on from NW_026067908.1 coordinate 9,459,599, forward strand.
CAAGAGACACAGGAAGACACAGTGGCCAGCCCAGCCCAAATCCATGCCTTCTTTTTCTTTCACTGCAGCTGCCCACTAGTGACCCACAGTCTCAAGCCAAGTGTTTACACAGAAGTCTTTCTAGAAGGCACATGGAAATAAAGGCAGTGGCCTTGGGTGCCATGGTAACTACTCCCACCTGTTTCCTTCTCCCAGGGCTTTTGGACACTTAAGGTCTCCCAAATACAGCTCTGTTTGATGACTTCTAACGAGGGTGAAGGAAGTAGGTGAGGGGCAGCATGAGGGCACAGCTGGGTGAATTGTTGTTGCTTGAACAAGAGAGGATAAGCTGCGGATGGGTGTAGAAGCAGGGGGTACAGCATCCCACACTGCTCTATCCTTGGCCTGATCCCATTAACTTTGGCTGACTCACAAGTATTTACTGAATGACAATGATTCATAAGGCTCTGTGTCAAAGGCAGGAGATTTGGGGTGGACACCAAAATGTGTCATGCATTGCCCTGAAGAAGGGTGTCTTGCACCAACTTTGAGTCAACCTTCACAACTGTGCAAACCTCAACATTTGCCTCCGCTGCAGAGAGCTGAGCTGATCAAGGTCATGTCTTGCAATGGCTCTTAAGAAGAGTACCAGCTGGTACTGCGGTAGAGCAGTTTCTCCTCAGCCAAACACCTAACACGGAAGCATCGCCCAGTCTCCAGAGTTCAGCGCGGGGTGTTTGTTGAAGTATGCATAAAATCACTCCTCTCTCTGTCCACAGCATCCCTCAAATGTTTAATTCAAGGTCAGTTGGCAAAAGGAGGGACATATTTGTACAACCATAATCAAGGATAAAAATCATAACACAAGTTCAACAATGAAATACCCTGGTCTAAGAAGTAGTGAGTATTCCTTTGGCCAGGTATAGTGGTCCATACTTTTAATCGCAGCATTCAGAAGGGAGAAGAGGGAAGGTCTTCATGAATTTGAGGCCAGCTCGGTCTACATAGTAGGTTCCATGCCAGTTAGAGATACACAGTGAGACTTTATCCTCAAATAAAATGACCCAAAAGCAATGAAGACAGAGGAGTCACTCCTGTTGCTGGAGGGGTGCATTCCGACCACACAGGATGCCTGAGCAGAGTGTTATTTCTATTCAGCTTGACAGTGGTTAACATGCACCATAGCTTTACTGGTCTTTCAAAATTGATGATTAGTCGTTTTTGAAAGAACTTCCTACCCTTTCACTTGGCTCCTAGTGGACTCCTCCCAAATATTCTGGGACCACTTATGATACAGTGGCAGAAGCTGCTAATGTCCTTCTGATTAGCATTTGTTAACCTGTCTTTTAGTAATGGAACCTGAACTTTAGTTGGCCATATGTCTTTCCAGGAGAAGACTACATTTCCCAGACTTCCTTTGCAGCAGGAGCTGCCCTGGGAGTGAATTGTTACCAGAATCTCGTGGTAATGACGTGAGAACCATCTGAATCAAATCTTTAAAGGGAAACATGTGCTTTCTATTTTCTTTCTCCTCCATCTCAAAATCTAAATAGGGAAGTGCTTGGTGTCAGGTAGCAACAACCCAGGAAAGCAGAGCAATGATGTGGAAAGTTCCTGGGCTTTTGAGTGATACTTGGGAGAAGAACTCTCTAGCCTTCTGTGCTGTCTAGCATGTTTGACCTTAATGTGGGAGAGAGATAAAGCCTCTCTACTGTTAAAGCCTTGTTACTTTTATCTCTGGTGAAGCAACTCAACCCCAGTGCTCTACCTTATACAGAGGTGAGATCCAAAACAAGCATGGGTGATTTTCATTGGCTGCCTAACTCTGTTACGGTATTGTATCAGGAAAAGAAGGGGAATTAATATCCCTCACCTGGGAGTTAATTCCTGGATTGCCCTTCATCACATTTTCTATTTTACATAAAAAATCCAGGGACATGATGAAATCTGGATTAAAAATACAGTATGTGCTCAATGATACAGAAGAAATTACTACTCATTAAAACTCTAGTTTTTGTCAGATTCCCAGGTCTGGCAGCAGATTAGAAGCTACTTCCCTGCAACCTGCTTGAGAAGAGTTTGTGAAGGAAAAAATAGACCCTGTTCCAAAGAGAAAAAGATTTGGAGATTCACAAAGGCATTGGGAGCATAGGTGAAGATAGCTGAAAAGCAGGTACACGGGGAATAGAAGCTAAGCTCGGGACAGCATCAGTTTGCTGTGTTCCCCAGTGGAGGAGGGGAAGCAGAAGGTTCTTAAAAGGTAGCCCAGGCTGCCCTGGGAAGGGAGGCTGGCAGTCCTACCCCCAGCCCCAAAACTACTCAAACAACTCACAGGTTTCAGTGAGGTAGTGATTCCAAAACGAAGTTCAGCAGAGGAGAGGAAGCCCATTCCACTCTGTATGATGCCATGACAGCTGGGTACCATCTAGACAGGGTCCCTATTGTTTATAAACATTTTACCCACGCAGTTTAAGAAAAGGGACCCATCACAAGTCAGGGAGCCTGTATCATTTTGGGAAGTCTTGGAATGATGGGAGAAAGTGTCCAGCTTGCAGACTGCAAAACTAAGTTTGGCTAGCAAAGGACCGTGGTGTGTGGGAAAGGGAAGTTGGTTGTGGAACCAGACACTTTTCTGGTACAGGCTTAATACCAGTGTGAAGCACAGGAAAGTCATGGGGCCATGTGTTCAAATGAAACCTGCATCCCTATTTTCGATGTTTTGAGAGCTCAGCATCCAATTCCTCTCTGTTTCTTGCCCATTAAGCATCTCCCTGTCTTTTAAAATATACTTTCAGGTTCAACTTCTGTTTTGCTACTGGTGTGTGCAGTGGCATGAATATGAAGTCAGAGAATAACCATGGGGAGTCAGAGCCATTCTTTCACTTTTAGGTTCTGGGAATTGAAAGTAAGTCTTTTTTTGGTGTTTTTTTTTTTTTTTGTTGTTGTTGTTTTTCATCATCTTTTTCGAGAAGGCATCTCACTGTGTAACTCTAGCTGTCCTGGAGCTTACTCTGTAGGCCAGGCTGGCCTCATACTCTCAGAAATCCACCTGCCTCTGCCTCCGAGTGCTGAGATGACGGGCATGTGCCACTCTACCCAGCTTCGTACTTCTATATTTCTATTCCTCTTATATTTGCTTATTTTGCTTACAATTTTTCTTATTATTGAAAAATTTTGTTGTTGGTTTTTCTTTTTCTTTAACATTTTTCTAATTCCTTTCTCTTATTCTCTCCACTCTCCCCTTATTTAAGCTTGCTGTTCTATTTTTCCTTTCCCCGTATCCTTCTTTAATCTCATTTAGTATTTCCATATTTATCCTAAATAACATTTACTGTTAGAGAATGCTTAGTATTAGTTTTTAAAATTTTTGTATTATTATTGATATATTAGTGGGTTCTAATTGATTTATGTATATTTCTATATCTTGCATGGTTTTATGCTGCTGTTATTACAGCAGTTTCTTTCCCTCTCTGGGTTGCACCCAGGACTGAGCCTTCAAAAGCAAGCTTCTTAATAAGAATATCCACAGATAAAATGGACAGAAATCTAAGCCAAGAGATGAACAAGCTACAGTCCAGAACAAGAAACAGAAAATGCAAAACAACACAGCTCCTTCAAAAGATCCTATCTCTTCAACTACGAAACTTGAAGATACTGAACTAGGTAAAATATCAGATGATAGTTCTGAAAGTTTACTAGTATAGTGATCAGTGCTCTCAAAGAGGATGTACGTAAAGACACGAATTCAAGGAGATGAAGCCAGGAATGTGAAATCAGCAACTTAGAGAAAAGGTTGACAAATGGAGGACAAAAATCACCAACATATTAAAATCAGCATTGTGAAAGAAATTCTACAAGGAAAATGGGATTTTGAAAAAAATATATAAAAATTAAAAACACAGTGAAGCAAACAAAAAACACACTGGGAAGTATCTCCAATAGATTCTACCAGACAGAGAATGGGAGGTAAGTCAGATAATTACACTGAAATGCCAACAAGAAAAAGAAATTATGACCACACTATCTAGTCACCTGGCAGTCTGTGGGGTGGATGGAGCTGAGATAACAATGAAGAGATAGAAAATCTGTTCAATGAAATTATAGTGAAAAAAGACACAGACATCTAAACACAAGAAGCATGTCGAACCTCAAAGCTGTATGATGGGGGAAGAACTTCTCTATAACACATTATAGTAAAACTATCAAAACTTCATAACAGTTATAGACAAATTATCAAACCAGCAAAGAAATCTTGTAAGGAAACACACACACACACACACACACACACACACACACACACACACACACACACACACCTACAAAGGCAAATATAAAACAAAACAAAAAAACCAGGAAACTCCAGTTGTTTTAACAGCAACCCCGATCCAGGAAAGGGTAGGATGATTCTTTCATGCCTCAAAAGTAACTGTTAACACGGCAATGAAATCTTTTAAAACTGGTGGAGAAATACAGCGAGGAAGAGAAAACGAGGCAGTTTGTAACCATCAAGCCAGCACTGCGAACATCCTTAAAGGAATGCAATACACAGAGGAGAAAGAGTTTCAACCCCAAGAGCACAAGAAAGAATAAATCTCAGGAGAGGAAACGCTCAATAAAAAAGGAGTTGGAGGGAAATCTATCAATTCCAGCACAGTAAAACAGTGAGCTCCTATGCTAGCAGGGGAGAAAAGACAGAAGAAAAAATAATCCAAACAATAAAAACAACCAATGAAATTATAGACATTAACAAACATCTCCCAATATTAATCTTAAATATAAATGACCCCAACTCATTCAGTACAGAGATACATATTAGCTGACTGGATTAAAATGTATGAGTTGTTTAATTTTTTATTGTTTCCCAGAGGCGTACCTCACTAGCAGGGACGCCCACAGGAGTCAAAAGGATGGAAATCAATCCATCAAGCAAATGGAATTTACCAGACTGGGGAGACAGCCTACAGAATGGGCTAAAAATTTATGCTAACTATGCCTCAGGTGTGGGAATAATATATAGAATCTAAAGATTCCATTTGGAAGCTAATGGTTGGTTACCCTAATGATCGTCATGCCAGTGGGCGTCTCTTGCCACGTAGGTTGGTTTTTGATCAAATTTTAGGCCTAAGCTACAGGAGGACGTTATACTTGGTACTGTAAATGTGGTCATGGCTGGGGTCATCGTAGGTCCTTAGAGGGGAGCCTCACTCTGCAGTTTAGTTAAATAGACATGGTGTCAAACTGTTCTCTACACATTTATGTTTAAACCCGTAGATCAGTGATGCTCTCTGCCTTTGCCATAGAGACTTCTGTTCGCAATGAGTGAATGTTAGTGCAGAGATCACCTGACTTTTGAGTGCTCAGGTCTAAATGGGATCAGTTCTCAAAGGCTCTAAGGACATTGTAGAAGAGGGAGAAGGAGGAATCTAAGAGCCAGAGGACGGGAAGTGCTGCCGTAAAGTGTTGTCTTCTGGACATTCCTTAATTGTTTCACTTGAACTACACAAGACTAAGTCCATCAAGTATCCCATCATGGACTGGCAAGGGGGCCAGAAGGTCCTGTCCTCCCAAAGGAGCTAAGTACATTTAAGTGTTGCACAGGGAAGTGGGAGCCGCTCTCCTCAGTCCTGTAGCCAGCAGTTCATTGCACCACTCAGGCAAGGAACTTTTTCTCATGTTTGTGCAGGCAACCGTAATTAGATCCAGTGCATCACACACAAAGAAGACACAGAATGGGAAGCAGACTTGAGAAGAAGGGTTTGGTGGGTGAGGGAGGCAGGAGGGATAGTAGAAGAGACTTTGGTCAAAGGTTTTGTGTGTGTGTGTGTGTGTGTGTGTATGTGTGTGTGTAATGTTTGTATGAAATTGTAAAAAAAATAAGTAAACTGTGAAAGTTTAAAAACTAAAATATTGAAGCCATCTCAACCTCAGTCAAAAGACAAACAGCTATTTGAGGAAAGAGGAGCACTTATATGATACTGCTGGGAATGTAACTACTGCTGTAGTGGTTCTGGAAGTCAATGTGGAGGTCCCTCAAAAACCAAACCTAACCAAACCAAATCAGAACTACCATCTTGCCCAGCTTTCTGACTCCTGGATGTATTCTTGTGGGACTCCAAGCATACCACGAGACATTTGTACACCTGTACTGCCGCCCTGTTCACAAGAGCTAAGAAATGAAGCCAGCATAGATGACGGTCAATGCACAAAGATAGTGTGGGACATACACATAACTGAAGCTTTATTCAAGCATGAAAGTAAATGGTATCATGGCATTCACAGGAAAATTGACAGAGCTAAAAGATCATTTTGGTAAAGCAAAATAATCCAAGACTAAGATAAATGCTCAATGCTTTCTCTCATATGTAAACAACAGATTTGTGTATGCATGTGGGAGCACGTATGCATGTGTCTATGCGTGTGTGTGTGTGTGTGTGTGCATGTAGATCGTAATAGTAAAAACAAAAAGAACCATGAAAAAAGACAGGGAGATCATAAAAGAGCATTGATTGAAGTGGTGGGTGGAACTCATTCGGCATGAAGACAGTGGAGAGAACTATTTGGGGAAAGAAGTGAGACCACCAAGACAGGAACAGAAGAGAGAGGGAGAATTAGGAAGAAAGTACTCAGATACGAACGTCTGAAAATACACAAGGAAACCTGTCACTTTATTTCATAATTTAAAACGTTAAAAAAGTTTTCTGTTTAGAAACCTCCAATTGTCTTTGTTGCTTAAGCTTTGAGAGGAAAGGCTTTCAGAGAAGTGTGCAATGTATCTGCACACGATAATATTGCTTACTTTATTTTACTTATTTACTGAACTAGTTGGCTAGGTAGTTTATAAGAGGAGAACTAAGCAGAATAAAACCAACTCCCAAGAAAAGAGACTAAGTGGGTTATATTTAAGGAACTCAGATTCAGAGATGAGCGAAAAGGTGAAATACAACTTTTAATTAAAAAAAATATCAAAATTGGGACTGGAGAGATGGCTCGGTGGTTAAGAGTACCAGCTGCTCTTCCAGAGGGCCCAAGTTCAATTCCTAGCATCCACACGGTGACCCAAAGCATCTGTAAGTCCAGTCCCAAAATGTCTGATGCCCTCTTTAGACTTCTGGGGGCACTGTATGCATGTGGTGTAGAAACACACATGCAAGCAAAACACTCACACAATATAATGAATAAATAAAATAAATAGAATAAACAAGCAAACAAAATACATAAAAATCTTAAAATGAATAGAAATCAGAACTTCAATGTTTTGAAGACCTTTTATGACCCATTTAGAACCCCATCTTTTCCTATTAATGCCAGGCTTGATGCTTTTGTAGCATACCAGACAGAGCCTTAGTGGGAGATTTTGGCATAGCACTGACTGGTTTAGGCAGTCTGTCTTCTCTGACACTGGGAGAAAGCTCTGGTGTACGGATTTCTGACTGCTTCACTGGAAACCTCCAAAGCTGTAGCAGGCTCAAGGGTCATTCCATCATGAAACCATCTGGATCTTACAAAGTTATTTTTATTCATCTGATTTTCATGAAATGCGGCATATGATCTATGACTTCCTGGAGTATCTGGAAGAGGGTAGGGATTCTAAAATCACTCAGGTTCAGCCTTTTTTTTTAAAATCAATTTGCACATTCAGAATTGTGTTGTGGGATATTTGCACACTGTGTGAAGACGTGTTGCTGTGATGGGTGTGATGAAAAGCTGAACGGCCAATAGCTAGGCGGGAGAGATAGGCGGGACTTCCAGGAAAGAAAGAGGAACTCAGTATAATTCTAGGTATGTGAGAGAGATGCCAATAAGACATATAAAATGAAAGAAAGGTAAAAAAGAAAAAGCCACAAGGCAAAATGTAGATTAATACAAATGGATTCATTAAGCTGCAAGAGCTAGTGGGACAAGCCTCAAGTTAAGGCTGAGAGTTCATAATTAATAACAAGTCTCTGTATTTTTATTTGGGGCTGTCAGTGGAAAAGAAAGATTGAATACATCTGAAGTCCAATGTGAGTGCACATATTTCCACATAGGACCTGAGAGGGCTTAAAAAAAAAAGTCCCAAACATGCAAACAAGGAGTCAGACATTGCTTTCTGGCCTCTCAGGTGGCTGGTGCTTGGCATACAGAGGCACGGCTCCCAGTTGCTGCCCGCTAGAGTCAGCTGCCAGTGCCATGACCCAGAGCTGTGTGCAAAGCTGAGCTGTGGGGTGCCTGGCGTGGCAGTTTAAGATTTGTCATGGGGTCATAGAACGATGCAGGCATGTAGTAAAGCCAGGTCCAGACCCAGAAACCTTCTAAAACTAGTACAGTATGTTTAAACATGTGCTTAGATGCTAAGGAAAGAAAGGAAAATGGGTATAGACAAGCCATAGAAAATAATAAATAGTTTAAAAATAATAAATGTAAAGCCTTTAAAGAAAGAGCAAAGCAATATAAAAGGAAAGAGCCATATAAAGGTGGGAAGTATATACAGGCTGTCTGGATCCTATGGTGCTTTCTTGACTTTTATCTTTTTAACACTAATGTACAAAAAGCAATAGCTACCGAGGGACAATGGATTATGGAAACTGCTGACTTAAACCAACCTATATATTTTAATAAGAACATATTAAATTCAAAATGAAAGTAAAATATATTGTGTTGAGGGAAAGTTTATGGCCTTTTCCCACAGGAAACAAAAAGTTATGGTTCTCTTCAAAATTACTAACGATCAGATTTAATTGGGGGAGACCTCCTGAAAAATCTTGGCTACAGACATGAAAAAAGAAGCCAAGACAGACTACAGGGCAGGTGACGAATATGCTGACCCCTCTGCATGGGAGCAGCTCTGAGACTGGGTGAGCCATGATAAATCTTGTTGGCTACGGAGTCCTTATGACTAGTTATTGCATGCCGCCTTTTCATATGACATGGATGGGAATTTATAATTTGGTTATACAGTCCAAACTGACTTATAAAGTTGGTAGATGCATTTTACCTTCTCCAACATAGAGCAAAAAATTATCCATAACTGACTTGTGCACACTGCACATTCTGTCCTTGTGTTAATGCAGATATATATGTTACCTTTAAAAGTTTAGGTGTTTCAGAAAAAAAGGACCAGACACCAATGAAGAGATGTAGTCAGGTGATCCAGCCCCTCAGAATGCCTCTGTTGCAGTTTCCTCAAAAATCTGCATTCAGAACAGCTTCAAAGCTGCTAGCTGAGATGGTCCAATTTCACAGACTATCCAGCCAAGACTTCAGATAAGCTCAATACTTTCCCATCACACAAAGACTGGACAACAAATGTTAGAGCTAGCTTTCCCAAGACTCGACCATTATCTCAATCTCCTTAGGGCCGCCTAAAGATGCCGTTGCCCCCAGATAGCAGGAAGCAATTTTAATAACATGATGCCCACATTTGCAAGAGGTAGGATGGATGGCCCTTGGTTGTTCAATGGATTATGGATGTTTATCATCATTTAGGGGCATTGGTTACAAATTATTGCTGGTCATGGTCAGGGAAAACATTAAAAAAAAGAATATTGGATTCAAGGATCTCTTTCTGAAAAGAAAAAAAGGGGGATATGGGAGTGATAGGAAAAAGCATAGATTATTGAATCTATTTTTAGACTAAAAAACAATTGCCAGTCTCAATTGGTCCTGCCTCAAAGCAAGGTGCTAGACTTTGTTGGCATCCCATGGGAAGACTTTCCCTCTCTGAGGATGGATGGGGGATGGGTTGTGAGGTGGAGAGTGCAGGAGGAGGGGAAGGAGTGGGAACTGGGGTTGATATGTAAAATGAGAAAAGATAGGGTTTTTTTAAAAAACTAATTTTAAAAAAAAGGTAAACTCCTTCCATTTTATTTAGACAAAGGGGAAATGTGGGATATTTGTACACCGTGTTAAGATGTGTTGCTGTGATTGCTGTAATAAAAAGCTGAATGGCCAATAGCTAGGCAGGAGAGCTAGACAGAACTTTCAGGAAAAAAACTTGGGATAATTCTAGGATGTGAGAGAGATGCCAATGAGACAAGGAGGGAGTCAGACATACAGAATGAAAGAAAAGTAAAAAAAAAAAAAAACACGAGGCGAAATGTAGATGAATGTAAATGGATTAATTTAAGTTATAAGAACTAGTAGGTACAGCCTAAACTGAAGCCAAGCTTTCAGAGTTAATAATAAGTCTCTGGGTTATTATTTGGGGCTGGTGGTAGAAAAGAAAACCCAACAAAGTGACAAGAGCTCATTCCTAGTCTAAATACCAAAATTACAAATACATAGGAGTGTCCCTTATGAAAGAAAATTCTATGGCAAAGGGAACAAATTGGGCTGTGGGATGAGGCCAGGAGAGTAGCCCTCCAACCTGTGAGTGGAGCCATCTAACTCCAAACTGTGGTCTCAGTGTGTGTGCGTTTTACTTTTCCTCTGTTTCTAGGACCTCTTTTCTGAGCCTTAACCACCTGGTGGGAGCCGCTTACCTGAAAGGTAGCTTCTGAGGAAGCTTCCGGCTTCCAGACACTTTTCTCACTGTGCCTCAGCAGCATACCATGTTGGAGGAGTAGATGCACCAAGTGACTTGGACACATATCCATTTTACAGTGGATCCCCCCCTGGCCTAGATTCAGTGAATTTTAAGCTATGGCTCTGGGATCCGTATAGAAAGCCCACTTCCCTGTGCAGTCATCCACTTAATCAGGTAGACTTGCCTCTTCCCTTCTCGTGCAACTCCCAAAGACCCACTCAGTTTATTATGCCCTACAGAGAAGGGGACAGACACTTGTTTCTGACATTTGAATAGGTTTTTCTTCACTTGAGAAAGAACCACAGTGACTCAGTAAGCGAAAGGTGATGAGCAAGATGTCAGCTGGAAAGGGGGTGTTTTACCTAAGGTGCCCATGACTACAAATCAAAGGCCAGCACGTGAGTTTAAAACCTGTGCCTTCCGTTGAAGAGGAGAAAGAAATGGCATTTCATGCTTTTGTTAAGGTAGCAGGTGAAGATACAATGAAAAAACACTGGGAAGTCATTTGCAACGTGTGGGTTACTACTAGAAATCATTTTAATTGTCGCCAATATATGGGATAAATTCCACTGTTAAGTTTTGCTTTAATTTTTTTTTAATCCCATGAGGGCAAAATTTTATTCTCAAAAGATAAACAATTACAATAGCTTTACAGAGGTTAGTTGAGATATTTCTAGAAGCCCCTAGAAAGTGGTTAGCATTTACTAACTAGCCCATTGAGGGGGATGGTCCCTGGAGAAGCCAAGAGAATCTTATTAGTGAGCTTGCATCTGTGTTCACAGCTATTCTTAGAAGACAGTGTTGGCATTTTTCAAACCCCAGTGAGAAAATCCTTAAAATATTAGCATTCAGAACTCAGCAACTGAAGAGATGCAGTAGGCAGGAATGGGAACTGGAAGCCCGGATCATGGGGGAAGACCAATTAGCATGATAAAAATAAGGCAACCACTGTGCATGAGGATTCTAAATTCCAAGAGTATTTAAAACAATTTGAGGATAAAATATAATGAAGAATCTGATTTTTAGAAATCTAGTGAGATTTTATTTATTTACTATGATTTGGGGGCATCTCAAGGGGAAGTATTTTTTAAAAGCAATTTTCTTGGCTTTTGTGTATTTTCATGAAGACAGAAACATAGATGTGTTTTTCAAATGTCGCTCCTTAACCTGTAAAATTCATATTCTTTTAAAATTAAGTCTCCTTTTGAAGTGTGAAAGATCTTTTTCTTATTTTTTTCTTTGTCCGATGATTATTAGAAAACAAAAGAAGACACCATTCCCTGCTGGTTTACTAGTTCGGAAGGCACAGGAACCGCAATAGAAGAGAACAAGAGTGAGTTCCCCGGGGGCTTCAGAGCTCACCAGACTGGATGCAGGAGGCTGGTAGCACCTGTGGCAGGACCCGGCTCTCCGCCAACCTCACCAAAGCTTAACACAAAGACTCCACTCACCACAGGCGACGGGGAGAGCGCGATGTTGCCTATCGAAGCCTTCAGCTCATCCACCGTGGCAGCGTTCTTAAGGACGTCCTTCGACTGCAATGGCTTAATCTTGATGTTGAACTTCTTGTGTGATTCTTCTTCCTCTTCAGATTCACTTGAAGAATAAAAGTGCTTTCCTTTGGTAGGTAGAACACAGTTAAGGAGACTTCGCTCTTTCTTCTGCTGAGAGGTATTGGTGAGGACAAGACAAGAATGGCTACAGGTAGACACAGCCAAAGGAACCTCAGATGGCAGGAAACCAAAGCAAAACAGAATCAAAGGAGGAAAAGGTTAGGGTTATTCACAAACCTGACCAAGGACCATGGACTCTGAGGAGTACTGGTCAAGATCCTACATTTTCTTTCTCTTTCTTTTTTCTTTCTTTCTTTCTTTCTTTCTTTCTTTCTTTCTTTCTTTCTTTCTTTCTTTCTTTCTCTCTCTCTTTCTCTCTTCCTTCCTTCCTTCCTTCCTTCCTTCCTTCCTTTCTCTTTCTTTCCTTTCTTCCTTTCTCTCTCTCTTTCCTTTCCTTCTTTTCTTTCTCTTTCCTTCCTTCCTTCCTTCCTTCCTTCCTTTTTTCTTTCTTTCTCTCTTTTTCTTTCTTTCCTTCCTTCCTTTCTTTTTTCTTTTCTTTCCTTCCTTCCTTCCTTTCCTCCCTTCCTCCCTCACTCTCCTTTTTTTCTTCTCTCTCTCTCTCTCTCTCTCTCTCTCTCTCTCTCTCCTTCATTCTTTTATTTTCTTTTTCTTTTTTTGTGACAGGTGAACATTGTGCCTCACACCCAGAGCACAGACAGGAACTCATAAACTTCCTTGTCTCCACACACTGGAAGGCTACTTTAAGGGGCACCAATAGAGAGTCTTAAGTACTTTGAAGTTGGCCAGAGTAAGACAAGGCTGCTTGAGCCTTTCAGGGGAGTGTCGGATGGAGAGGACAGTAAAGCTCTTTGCCATTCACTGTAAATGACACTGTCATATTCGGGTTCAGCAGACAAGCCAGGGTCACAAGTGTGCGGCCTGCTTTACTGCACATTTTCCTCTATCCCGTCACTTTCTCTCTGTTTCTTGACCAGATCACAGCATGTGCATGCTCATTAGCCACTCAGGCTGGCCTATAGGCTAGTCAGTCACCTGTGAGGCTAAGAATAGTAGCTTTGGTTATTTCATTACCTTTGTGAGACCTGAATTTAGCTTCCTGGTTCCTGAGACAATATAAATTAAAAAATTTTAAAAAGAAAGGATATAGCCTGGTTCTTCAGGTCTGATGCTGTAACCTTCTTCATCCAGCTCAGGAGAGTTCTGTAAGACACAAATGCACATACATAAATATGTAAATACACATACACATACATACATGTAACAGTAATAGTAAAAGAATAATTGAGAGGAAGTTGGGGGCACATGAAAGGCTGGAGGCCGGAGAGACAAGGGTGAACATGATGTAAATACAGTACTCCTGTTTCAAATTTCCAAATAAAAATGTTAAAAATGCATGTTAGGTGGTTATTTTCCTCAAATGATGGAGAAATTGTTTTCCTTCTAGAATATTCTACTTAAGAATATAGACAAGTCTCTTATTTTAAGGGGCTGAGGATTTAGCTCTTGGAAGTGAATGCTAGGCAGTCTACGTTTAAATCTTTCTCCAAGGACATTGGAAGGACCTCAATCTGCTGTCGGCAAAAGAAAGTATTTCCAGTGTGTGTATCAGGTCTTCCCTAAGCCACAGACTGTGCCAAGCAACGTGGGCTATTGAAATGCAAACTGTTTGCCCTCAGAAAAATAAAAACATTCTCCGAGGCAAAAATTATAAAGGAAAATAGCACAAGATAGCAATGTTAGGTGTTAAAAATGAGGGGACAGTTAGCTTAGTTTATAAGAAAAAGGGGGGCTACTCGAGCCTTTCAGTGCAGATAGAGATGCAGGTGGGGGTCTCTCCACGGCGGTGAGAAGAGCCTGGGGTGAGATACCATGGCAGGAACAGACATTGTGTGACTCAGGAGACAAAGGCTACAGTAACAAGGATGATGGCTATACCGTGGGGGTGGGGCTGGTGTCTGGGCAACAGTGACTGTGTGCTAGGGTGGGGGTTTAGTCTTGCTAGGGCTACTGAAGTTTCTTACAGTGGAACACGCTGGGGACAGACTGCTAAGGCAATTGGAGTCAGGAGAAAGGATGACTCATTTAAAATATGTGTATCAACTCAGGCACGATTGCTAAGGCTGTGTGTGCCTCGAGTTTTGGTGGTGGAATGGATGAACCAAGGCCATTTGGAGGGACTGACGACTTGGTGACAGGAGGAGAAAGAGGAGGGAAGTTTCCAGAAGAGCTAAAGTTCCTACCTCCGGCCCTGGGAGACAGACTGCTAGATGAATCTAACAGCAAAAAGCGAACTCTTAGGGGAGAAGTTGGAAAAGAAAAACAAACAAACAGAAAACAAAACAGAGCAACAGCGGGCGTAGTAAGGTCATATTTCACGTCTTAGCTCCTATTATTAACGTGTGACACAGTCTCATTGAGGGACATAACTCCATATGGCAATACTGAGCTCAATAACTTGAAAGTAAACTGAGCACCATCAGATAGCGTGTCCGCATCAGTCTGACTCGGTCCTTGACTCCGTGTGGTTTTAGACTGTATCCTCAGCCAAGACGAAGGAAGGACAGTGTGGGCTACCCTGCTAAGGATGGGATGGGGCGGAGCACTGTGAGCTCTCTGAGGCAAAAATGCCTTACACTGTATACATATTCTGTATGATCAGAAATCTGCGGGTCATCCAGGCTGAATGACCTGACCGCTCTGCGGTGGTTAGTGAGGTGTACGGGAATGGTGCAAGGAATTATGGGGGAACTTTAGATCGCAGCCGGGATCTACCTCCACTCCCTGAGAATCAACCGACTATCACGTGACCTGGGCAAAGTTTATACCCTATAGCTGTCAGCACGTGATCCAGGCTTAGCAGTTAACTTACTAGCCTCCACATTCAAAGCTGCTTACAAAGAGAATCACCTAGATTTGACCCGAGAAAAGGTATTTTTGGATACAGCTGTGGGCTTGGTACGTTCCTGGGATGTGCAAGCAATTAGCCCAGGTTCTCACAACAGCAGCACCAGACAGGTGCT
Source organism: Alexandromys fortis (assembly GCF_014885135.2). Lineage (NCBI taxonomy): Eukaryota > Metazoa > Chordata > Mammalia > Rodentia > Cricetidae > Alexandromys > Alexandromys fortis. The sequence goes on from NW_026067908.1 coordinate 9,474,676, forward strand.
GCATTGACTATTATGGGTCACATAACAGCGAGTACCTAGAGGGCCAGGTCTCGAAGCCAGGTTTGATAGATTTTAGTGCTGTGAAACTCACTGCATCCTAAACACGGCAGACACTTCCAAACGAAATGTAGTTTTACACGTATTTCTATGTCCTCTTGTGTATCTAAGTGCATACAATGTATCAATTCATTCCAGTGGTTGTAAACATGCTCATACTTACATATCTTTCCCAATCAATTTCCGCATAAAATCCATTTGGTGCCCCATTGCTTTTTTTCTGTAATAAATTTGAAAATAAATTTAGAAGGGAAATATTTGAATGAAACAAACAAAACAAAACAAAACTGACACCACAGGAGAAAATCACCTAAGTCTTATCTGGACTTAGAATGAGCTATCAAAATCCAGCACTGGAAAGACAGGTTGGAGCATCCTATGGTAAAAAGCGCATCGGTGTAACTGGGTGGTGAGGCAGTTGCCATGCGCTGAATGAGAAGCCTCTGTGCGTATTTCACAAGACTGCAAACCAGGCGTGGGGGCACGCATAGGTAGCCGTCCAGATTTTACCCGTGACGGACTTGGAGGGTTTACATGGTGATTGAATTTTCTAGATCTTGAGAATTAAAATCATACATAGGAATTTTAAAGGGAAACCTTTGACATCTGTGTTGCTGACATATAAATAATTCAGACATACCTGAGCATTCAGCCGAGTCAGTAATTACTTTTTTTTTTTTTTTTACCACTGACTCAATTGATAAAATATAAATGGAATCGTCTTTAGATTAGCTCATTCAGCTCCTGGTCACTGGAAATCATGCTGCTATTCTTCCCAAGTGACGCCTCTTAGCAGATTATGAAAACAGAATTTGAAGATTAATGGGCCTTCTCTTTTCGTGTGTCCTGCGCCTCCACTAACACACGCTATTGCAAGAAGATAGGAAATCAGCATGGCTCTGCTTCTTATCTGAGTTTTATTTTGGCTCACAGTAGAATTGTGACATAGGAACACAAGTACTTGACTGAGGATATGTTGCCCTCTGGGAGGATATTAGTAAGCGTCTCTATTTTGTTGGACAAAAGAACAAATGAGGTTCGCGACGAAAGGTCGACTCAACAACATTCTTGCACTTAGCACACAAAATGACACCATGTCATCGAGCAGACTTCGGAACCACACGTCTGGTGAGCCATAGGGTTGGAGGACAGGGCCTTTCATTTTGCAATCCCAAGCAAGGCCACTTGCATTACAGTGTAGCCGGCAATCCAAGTTGACAAACAGGAGGGGGCTCTTCGCATATGCACAGAGGATTAATAGAAAACCCAGAACCATCAATATCCATTAACACTTACGGAATGTTGCCTGGGTATTCTAAGAACAGGCCATGGCTCAGTGGGGGGCATAGTTCATGAGGCATAAGTGATGTGTTTTCCCTTACTGCTGAATATCACTGCAACCAGGAACGTGGGGCCTATGCTGATCAAATCATTTCCCCATTTTTTACAAAGATGACTTATATGCAGGCATCATTTTGGTCTTCCCACAGGACTGCCTTCACGAGGTTTGAGCTTCAGTGGCAGTCTGCACAGTATGTCAAAGGCCTCTCAAGCCTGTCTCACGAGCTCTGCCTGTGTGCATTACAATGCTACTGTTGAGAACATGGTCAACTTAATGTGTCAATAATCTTTCCTGCCTCCTGTTTTTATAGATGTACTTCCTGCTTCACTAATCGGTCTGTGTACTGCAAGATGCTTCAACTCCTGAGAAAGCATATATAACCAAGTTCAACAGAAAATCTGACTTATAATAATAGGGAATCAAATAAACTAAACTGACTCCAGAGACACAAACCCATGGCTATTGTTACCAGTGTAACAATGCCATCAATCTGCTTTCTAGTTTCTAAATTCCTCCATACAAAGTATTGTTATTATAAACTCGAAGAAATTAGGTAAATGAATGAATTCACGGTTTGTCTAGTTCTACAGCTTTCTTCTCTGATAATACTCTCTGTAGTTAAAGTTCCTCAAATTCAAGATATTCTACATGTTCAGATAAATATATAAATATATATACATATATATGTATGTGTTAGTATAGATATATTTTTTTCTTGACAACATATATCCAACACTTGCATAAAGAATATACTAAATTTCTATATTTGGGTCTAGTAAACATTTCCTTGTTTCTATGGACACCAATGGAAGATTGAAACAAAGGAAAAGAAAACCCTAAAAAAATTGTTTATTTTATGACAAGCATTTTAAAAACAAATACTTAATTCAAACAACAGATTGTAACAATACATTCTTTTCATCAGATACTTAGCACTCCAGACACACTCACACACACATACACATACCACAAACACACGAGCATGCATGTACACACATGTACCCATGAAACTCTATTAGAGAGACTGGCGATTCGTTCTCCTTCATGCTCATTTACTCTAACAAATACCTTTTGTTTCACATGTGAACTCGACCACGTTAAAGGTCAGCCAGGTTTTAACGGGGACTCTTCTGGTTAAGCACAAGGGGAAGTCATTCTTGTCTTTAGAGACTGAACAAGGCACAGCTCAGAGCTGGTGGCTGTCCCAGTTTTCAACAGAAGACTTTAAAGCAGGGAGGGACGTGGTGAGGACACACTGGACAGCGGGACCTAAGGCTGCAGTGAGCCCCAGCTTCCACGGAAACCTAAACACTGATTATTTTTACTTCGTGGAATCTGAGTGATATACTTTCCCCCCAATGTTTCTCTTTTCTAAAATTCTATATCTATCTAGTATAACTTTTATAACCTGAATTTTTGTACTGGACGGACACTCATGGGGAGGTGATCTTGTTTTAATAGGCATTTTACTTTATCTTACCACCTTCAGATAACGCGGTGAGCTAGCTCGGCAGTTCTCACCCTGTGGGTCCCCGACCCATGTAGTGGGATCAAACAACTCTTTCACAGGGGCCCCATATCAGATATCCTGCATATCAGATATTTACATTATGATTCACAACAGTAGCAAAATTACAGTTATGAAGTAGCAAAATAATTTTTATGATTGGGGGGGGGGTCACCATTACATGAGGAACTGTATTAAAGCGTCACAGCCTTAGGAAGGCTGAGAACCACTGAGCTAGATCAATGTTTGCAATCATGATTTTTCTCAGTTACACAGTTCTATGTTTCCACTGGGAATGGCCCTGTTTTATGTGAGGTCAGTTTACAGCTACACAATGATCTTAAAAATATGTGATGTACTGTCAAAATATTATCTTCTCTTCTCCTAAGTAGATGTAAATCACTTTGGAAACAATCTTACAAGACAGCACTGGCCACTGGAACACCCTGTAAAGAGGAAAACACCCTCTGGGTTGCTCCGTTCACAGCTACTAAATAGGAGTGGCTAGTCAATATTTGAAACCAAGTGAGACCAAGGGGCTGAATTTTAGTTAAAAAGCTTTCGAGAGCTCCATAGTTGGAGTTAATGCAAAGTCTGACCCAAAATCAGCATCCTTGACTCTAGATTTCTTGGTTAAGATTACCAGTTTCCACAAGGGACGGCCCTGCCAAACTCCTGATATTATTGCTAAAGATGGTACTTAACTTTACCAAGATCAATCCAACTCAAATTTCATGTTGACAATTATATTACAATCAAAGTCATCTTTACAAACAACAAATTCTTTTAAAAACCTGAGACACTGAAATCCCTGTCCTTTGTCTAAGACAAAAGACGATGCAAGTCTTTAGGCTTGCTCTTTCTTTAAAAGAGAAGCTAGACATCAATCCGCACATGAAGTCGTTAGGGTTGATTTGAAACCCACGCCTGGGTAGTAATTTGCAGTTACCTTGCTGAATAAGTAGTGCTATCGGGCTTTCCAGATTCGAGGTGGGGATTTTACTCACTGTTTCTACAACCCCTCGGAAATTTTAAACTAAAATCTGTGTCCTTACCGACGCTTTCTTGCCTCCTTCCCGCGCACACTCTGCTTTGCTATGGTAGGGTGGCTCGTGTGGGCTGGGCTGCTGGAATTGATTGTGTTCATGTAGAAAAAAGTTGTTAAAGGATATCTGTTTCTTCTTCAAGACATATATAAAGAATCACATGGAGTCAGCAAACATATCACAGTCGAGACAACCTCTAGACCAAATTGTGCAGCCTGCCCAGCATGGCAGGGCTCTGTAAGCAAAGAGCAGACTTTGGGGCCCCCTAAAGGAGGCTCTATTCAGCAAGCCACTTTGGCTAAGCCAAGAGAGGAAGGGAGATGCTGGGAGAGGGCCAGGGCACCAGGGGCCATTTGGGTCCTCGTTCAGAGGGCACTTAGCCTACGAATACAGAACAGACACCTAGACGATACGGAAAGGGACTGGGCCATTTCTGATTGCATCGCTAATCTACAAATGGAACACGTAGCTCCTCTCTTTTCCTCCTGTTGAAGCCTTCTGAAAGGCCAACAGAGACCCACAGGGCACATAGAGGACAGTTCCAGACCCGTGTCCTTTCCTGTCTGCATGTTTAGAGACGAGCAGAACAGCTCTCACAGCCTGGGACTCTGACCCTGGTACCCCAGCGTATTTGTGGAGAATCGGAACTGTTTCAGGAAAGTTCAGGTCTGCCCTGGACCAATTAGAGTTTGTCTCTGGGTTAGAATGGGTTCTCGCACACAGTTACCTGAGGTCTAGACATTGTGACAAACAGGTCTGCCCATGATGGATGGGTGTACATTTAGCCGGTGAGTAGCAAAACACATCCACCTTCATACCATGCAGCCCGGCCATGCAGCCTCATCAGTGATGGGCTCCATCAGGCGCCGAGGAACTGAAATTAAGTATCGCTACATTGAAGTGTTGGCACGGACTTTTTGGGTACCAACTTCTTTATAGCTGACAGCACCAGTAGCTTGTAGATTCACATGAGTGAAAGTATCAACACAAACCCTGGGCCTCGAAATGGCAGGCAGTGGCTTGCAAGGGGCCTCACACAGATCCAAGTGGTTTCAGTCCATAGATCCAAGGTTTTTTTTTTTTTTAAAAAAAAAACTCATTTTGAGTTCAGAAAAAAATTCAGGCTGAGATGCCTACAGACCAATAACAGAGATATTCACTTAGCCCACAGCATTGGGCTTCAGAATTTGGTGACCAAGTGTTTGGGAGAAATTTGAACATTTTCCAAAGAACTTGCCTCTGACTAATAATTTCCATTTTTTCACTGTTGAGAAAATGCACTTATTTTGAATTGAATGTGGCCTTTTTCCAGAATAGGTCTTGTGTTATTTCTGGAAGAAATGAAATTAAGTAATTCCTCTTTCTTCTCAACACATATTTATGGCATTTCTAACTAACAATGGGGAGGACACAGCTGATAATTAAGGGATTTTTACAGGACTTGGGATGGCTCGAGGAAGGCTCGAGGAGACCTGAATGGCATTGGGCCCATGCCTGCAGCGAACTGTACATGGTCGTCTTCAACATCAGGTACCATGGTACAGAATCCAGTAGATGTGTAAGCTGAGGCTCCTCAGAAGAGCAGAGACCAGAGAGGTCGCAACAGGGCCTCAGAGACAATGAGCAGGGGGTCGGAGAAAGAAAAAAAAAGACAAGACAGAGAGAGTGGGAGAATGAGAGAAGCCAGGAGTAGCGTCCAGGAAGGGCCGAGGAGATGACGGAGCCTGGTGAAGGTGTGGACAGAAAGACAGAAGGACCCGGGGAGAGGACCCAGCCAGAAGCAAAGAGAAGACACAGAAGCAGAGAGTACCTGAGACAGAGTTAAGGAGAGGGCTCTGAGCCAGAAGCAAGAGGTGAGGAGAAGCTGGGTCTTCTGGGCCTTTTTGTTCCCCTGCTGGATAGAGCCTGGATTATAGAGGGCCCCAAAGTCTGACCAATTTCATTCTACGTTTTCAGAAGCATTTCATAGCGAGAATCACATGAACGCAAAAGGTACCCCAAAGCCGAAACCTTCTAAGTCAAGTGCGGGAGAAAAAACTCCCGCTGTGGCTGCAATTAGCGCCCCAGTAGGTACACTGCATACGGAACAGTTTTTCAAAATATATATTTTTAACCGCGGGTTTATTTTAGTTCTCACTCTGGCCCAGGGAGCTTAATGTGTGTCCATTCCCTCTCGATGACAGCTGTTGTTTAGAACCTTCTGAATAGGCAGCTGGTTAGATGGGAAGGGAAAGTCGTTTCAGAAGCCAGGGTAGACTCGGACGTGGACCATTCCGAGCTGGCATACCCTGGACCTCTTTAAAAACCAAAACATCTGGCAGCCAGCTTGGAGACACTTCCTGCTAAATTGAAACCCAGTGGGTGCATTTTTTTTTCTCCTCCAGGCGGTAAATTTCAGGCACACGGAGTTTCAAGACCACTCCCTATTTCTGAATTTAATATAGAAAATGTATTTGCAGCCCAGCTCCTCAAGGGGAAAGTTTTATTGGGAAGCAGTTCTTCTACAACGGTGGTGCCACTGGAGAACTTTCTCCCGTAAAGAGGTTTATATCACTGAGCTGGAGATGAAACAGCAGCCAGTGAGTGCAGCCCCTGTCGTGGCTCTCTGGCTTTGGATCTGTCATCTCTGCGGCTAGTCTGCTTGTGGGCTCTGGCGCTGGGTTTTAGGTAAGCGCAATTGATAAAGTCTAACTGGATGAGGACCACACTGATTTCTCATGTATGCTTACTAGAGAGAATGAACATAGTTGGGCTTTGGAGAAGTCCTGCAAGGGAGAGGGCAGGAGGGAGGAAAGAGGAGGCGGGAGAAACTGGCCTTTGGGATACTTAAGTATAGCATATACTGAGGTGAGAACCTGCTGAAAATGGTCATTGAAATACTTACCATCCCATCTCGATCCGGGGAGCCTCTGTAACAGAAAAGAAATGGATAGCTATTACAAAAACGAACCATTCCTGCTGCAGTGACGACAGAACCACAGTAAGAACTCTTAGCCCTTGTCTTCCGCCGCCCTGTGTTCCCTCTGCAGTAAACCCAGAGGACGAAACAAAAACTACCAAGCTTAGCGACCTCTGAGTGTGGGGTAGGCACAGGTGTGTCAGAGGGAAACCCTCATCCAGAACTGAACTCCAAAGGCACAAACTGGCAGTGCCGGGCCATGGTCCACTTATCTCATAAGAGTCTGGTCCATCCATTCTTTTTTGAAAGATTTATTTTATTTACGTGCATACCTGCGTGGGGGCATGTGCAAATGTGAACACAGGTGCCCATAGGCCCATAGAGGCCAGAGAGAGGGTCAGGTTCCCAGGAACTGGAGTTACAGACAGTTGTAAGCCACCTGACATTAGTGCTGGGACTGAATTTAGTCCTCTGCAAGAGCATACTCAGCTGCCGAGGCAACTTTCCAATTTCCTCGGCCATTCTTGCTGGCTCCACTTAGAGGATCAATATATATATATATATATACACAGACAGATGTATACTCCTTTAGCTATGATCCTGATGTCTTTTATGAGGTAAAGCTTTTTTTTCCCCTGGTAGTTTTCAACCAGTTTGAGAACCTGTATCTTCTGTACTTCTGTATTATCTTTCAGTGATAGGACAGGAGGTGGAGGTGGAAATTGTGCTAAGTGGTGCCCTCTGCTGCTGAATCCCAGAACAGCGGTTCTATGGTGGTGCCATGCTAGGGTGCTCTGAGAGAAAGGGTTTCAAAGTGAGGGGCATCTGGAGGTTCAGACGTCACCATGTCCACGTTTTGTCACATTGGGCTCCTTATCTAACCTGATTAGCACAAAAAGTGAACAAGTACTAGTTTGTGGCAGCTGCCAAGAATTCAAAAGTGCTGATCCTCATTCACGGACATTTCTCCACCGGGAGCACAAACTGTCAGCTCACAGCTACACTGCATGCTAGAACAGTGTAAGCAAGTTGTTTTTGTTACAGCAGAACACAGGACTAACTAAGTGAGGAGAGGTGAAGTGGTTTGAATGAGATGTCTCCCCATAGGCTCGGGTGTTTGAATACTTAGTGGAGCCCTTGGGGTAGGTTTAGGAGATGTTCTTGCCAAAGGAAGCTCGTCACTGAGGGCGGGGCTTTGAGGTGTACACCCTCCCCAGCGCTTTCTCTGTCTCTTAGCTTTTTGTTCAAGATGTAAACCCACAGTTTCCTGCTCCTGCCACCTTTGCTTTGCCTTCACGAACACTAACTCTTGGAAACCACAGCTCTTTTGCAAGTTGCCTTGGTCACGGCAGTTTTTGAAAAGTCACTAAGGCAGAGGGGGAAGCCAGAGGGTAGCCACTGTTACTTGGGAGCATGGCTTTAATTTACAGTAAGGAACTTAAAAGTTACACGATTAGGAAGAACTAAAAGATTTGATCTTGTTTTGTTCTGAGAGATTTATTTATTTTTATTTTATGTATAGAAGCATTTTGGTTCCATGTGCACGCCTAGTGCCTGTGGAAGGCAGATGATGGTTTTGAATCCCTTCGAACTGGAGTTTCAGATGGTCATGAATCTCCATGTGGGTGCTGGGAACCGAACCTGGGTCCTCTGGAAAAAACAGTCAGTGCTCTTAACTGCTGAGCCTTCTCTCCAGCCCTGGCCAGGCAAGTTGATGCTATTTACAGTAACGTCATTACTGAGCAATGTTTAGAAATTCCTGTCATACTGTGGGTAATTCTCTGGTGTGTTGGATTATTAGGTGTCCTTTTCTTTCTCTCCTGTTGGGATTAGGGGCTTGCTGGTTTCCTGGATAGGGGTGGTGAAGGAGTCCTCTTCCCTCTACTTCTATGCTCAACTTTATTCTTTCCTGTCCCCCTGGGGTTGGGACTATCTTTCCTCACCCTTTGCATTACAGTGCTTTGAGCTTCTTCTTCGGTGCTGGCATAGATGTCATGAATTGCCTTAGTGGGGCTGGTCTTCAAATGTCCTTACTTCCCCATCGGTTTTAGAAGGATGCTTTGCTCGATATAGCAGTCTCGTTGGCAGTGATTTACTTTTGGGATTTGAAACTATCATTCCATGCTTCCCTGGTTTTTAAAATGTCACTGGCTGATGAGAGAACCAGTGTGAGAGTTTGCTGTGTTTGCCTTGTAGGGGTTGTAGATTATATATATA
>NW_026067908.1:9483762-9613206 GCF_014885135.2 Alexandromys fortis
ATATTATGTGATATATATGATATTTAGTGTGGTGTGTGTGTCTATGCAGGCAGAAGATTTTCTTCTGCTGTCTGAGGCCTCTATGTGGCAACTGCTCCTTTTAAACAGTAAGAGCCTGGAATCTTCTGGCATTAGCTGCCCAGACCTTGTTGCCTGCCTCTGAGGAGTTACGTTAGAGCAGCTTGATTTCTCACATGAGTTCTGTTTCCTTGAGCTCTTCTATACTTATGCTGGGCTCTTGGCACTCCAGGGTTTGCTTTGCCCTTTGTGGCTTCTTGGCTGTAGTTTATGAGCATCCTCTGAGCCACCTGTTTCGGCTTGCATTCCTCCTCATGATTACTTTTGGGGGAAGCAAACTGCATATACAGAAGTGACTGTTTACAGAAGTCTTGGAATTCATAGAGTAAAAAAACAAAATAAACTAAAAACCAGAGCAGTTGGGTCCCTAATAAGGTCCCGAGACAGGGACACTAGGATGCTTGTAGTTTCTAGTATTTTAAGGTTACAAGAACTAACAGGAAGTCAAAGGGAAGATGTGGAAGGAGTGAGCAGGAGAGAGAGCAACAGCGTGTGGGCTAGACGTGTGGGGAGCAATTAAGAAAATACTGAAGGAGAGACGCAGAAAAAGAGGACAGACACAAAAGCCTGTTCAGGCAGGATTTAGACTAAAAGAAACTAAAGAATGGAGAGAAATGTGAATTAAAGTAAAACAAGAAAAAATAAAATGAAATAGGAAATCTATCCCCAGTGTATGCTTCTTCCTGGGCGGGATGACATGGCGGCCCCCACCCCGTTGATAGCTCTTCCTTGTAGCCAGCTCTTCAGCTGGGAGTGGGCTGCTGTTCTCAGTGATTCAAACAAATTCGGTGTCCTCCCTTGCTGAGGCGGCTTCTATGATGGACACCGCTTCCTGTTGGAGTTCCCTAATGGGAGACGCTAGCCATCCAATTGCACCTCTTTCTGGTGTGCGGGGAGGGGGGGGGCTACTTTCCGTTGGGGCATCCAGTGTTTAGGAAGGGCATGAGTACAGCCATGGAGGGCGTGCCTAGGTTTGTGTTTGCCTCTGCTGGGCATTATCTTCCCTTGAGGATCCAGCCTTTCCCCTGATGGAATGCCCGAGAATGCTGGGCAAGACTGCCTGGCTCCGCATTCTTGTATTCCCACGCTGCTGCTCACCTTGGCGGAGGTGGGGGAGTGCTCCTTTCCGGTTTGCTCTCAGGCCAGTCACCTGCAGTGCTTGTGGGAGATTGAGATTTTGGCCATGAGTTTGCTTCCCATCCGTTCTCTCTCCAACTTGCTGGTCCCAGGAGGCTGTCAAGCAGGGACCAGCACCTTCAGGTGTGTTACCGACCCCAGGTGAGTAGCAGCAGTTCTATAGGTCTGGGCTGGTTGGTGGCTGCTCCAGGTCGCTTCCCCATGGGGAGACTGTGGATCTCATCATGTCTTGCGTCTTCCTATGCGGTGCTATGCTTTCTTTCAGTCCACGCTCCAGCTGCCCCATGGCTCCCTCTGTGTATTTCCGATATTCCTCTGTTCCTTCTCTCTCAGGAATCGACGGATTCGTCTCCTTCACTGGATCACACAGAGGCAGCTGTGAATTCACCATTTTTGCCTAATGCCAAATTTATTTAGCAACCTGTAGGAAAACCAACGTCTTGGACCTGTATTTCATTTTAATAAGTTTCTCTTTTTTTTTTAGAGTGACAGATCCATTATATTAGATGAGTTCTATTTTAAACCTTGTCATTCAAAATGGATGCGTGACCTCTAGTTTTAAAGGTTTGTTTCTTGTCCCGACTGCCATTTCTCTTTGACTCTCTGTCTGGGTCACAGTCTTTCTCATCTCTACCTTTTTTCAGAGCATGGTTCTCTTCTCGGCTTTGTTTCTTCATGGCCTTCAGCAAGTTGCTAACCCCACCTGGCATCGAGTTCTCATCTTTAGAAGCGAGATATTGTTGCCAAACTTATTGAATTATGTGAGAACGAAGGACACTGGTGCAGCTGACTATTCTGCCGCTTAGCACAGACTCCCTCCCTTCCCCTCCCTATCAGCCCCTGTAATGATGCTCAAATCAGGAAGCTCTGGTTCTTAAACCCACTCTAGCTGAGGAGGTTCAATCAGCTGAAGTCGATGCTGGCTGCTACGCTAGCTGGGTTGCTTAGCAACCCTGCACCAGTTACAACCATCCTGGAAAAGCTTCCTGGAAAAAGATCGCATCAACCAGGTCTCAGTGATTGCAGGCTGACACAGGCGTTAGCTCAAGCAAACTGGCAAAGCACTCTTGCTAACCCCTCCGTGTTTAGGATTCCTTTTCCAGGATTGATGCGTGACCCAATTAGAGAGCAGGGGTTCACAAGAAACCAAAGTTTTCCCGAGACAATGCGCCCTCTAACCGCCACTGTTGGGGGAACCAGTTCACACTTAATTTGCTCTCCTGTAAGCAATTTGGCAATCAGATGAGAAGTTAAGGAAAAGGCACTTGGGAATCTATAAAGTAATTGCCTCGTTAGAAGACCGCAGGAGACACCGGGCATCCGAGGCGAAGGCATGAGGAATGACTTACTTCCATAGACTTGGCCATGGAAAAGAAGTGGTTTGGCTACGTGCAAATTAGCTTAGCCTGCCCTGAGGCTCATTTAACCTCCCCTCTCTCTCTCTCTCTCTCTTCTCTCCTCTTCTCTCTCTCTCTCTCTCTCTCTCTCTCTCTCTCTCTCTCTCTCTCTCTCTCTCCCCACAAGAGAGATCCTTTCTCAGACATCCCAAGTCCCTGATACAGCTATGGAGAGGGCTCCACAGCAACACACTTGGCTTCCGCTGTGATGCTCCTCTGAGATGCTTCCGACAATGCCCCACATAACACATGACCCAATGGAGCTGTCGGCCCACGCGGCTGACAGCCTCACCCGTTCAGTGTCTGGCCCTCTAGGGAACGTGGACTTCACCTAATAGAAAGCTCACTGCCACAGGGGAGGACACTGAGGCCCACATAAAGGACTGCACAACTTCCAAGGTCTTAAGACTCTTGGCTGAACTGGGGCAAGAAGACAGGTATTCAAAGAGAGGGAGGTACTTATTTTGGTGGTTAGAATTTAGAAAATGGCAAATTTATCAAGAAGCAAGGCAAGTTATTTGAAGTTCAGGAAAATATTGCTAACTTAGTAATTTAGAAATGCCTCCAGGATGGCAGTAAATATAATCACCAAAAGAAGAAACACCAACTATGAAGACATTTAGCAACTAGACAGAAAGATAATCGTTCTCAATTCTTCACATCCTTGGCTTACATTTCAGGGGTTCAAGGATAGAAAGCTTAGAATTTAAGGCCTTTCCTAGTTGACCCCCTCTACTTTCCATCGTTGTCTCTGGCTCACACGCACACTCTCTGTCCATTTGCTCTGTCCTGAATGCCTGCCAGATTTCCCACCTCCCTGCTTTTACTTTTGCTGTTGCATTTGTGTGAAAGACATTGTCTCATCTTCTAGGGGTCCAGACTCAAGGCCCTCCTGCCATGAAGCATCAGGCCGAATGTGCACTTTCTTACCTTCAACTTTCCGTCAAATTCCATTTGAATTCATTGCCATTTTAATTACTCTCAGCCTATGTCAGTGAGACTAGAAACAGCTGACATTAAATGGGAAGGAGCCCAGTAGGCACGTTCCATGTTGCCTTGTTTAGTCGTAGGAAAGACTTTTTAATTTGTGTAAGTCTTCATTGATTGAGTTATATATTCTTGCAGGGAAGGACATGAGAAAATGCTAAGCGCCCTATGATAAAATTCATATTTAGTGAAAATGTGGCTGATTAAATAAAACAGCTAAAGATGAAAATAATTCATTTATTTCAGCTGTGGGCACAACTGTTATTTTCCTGGTTGTTCTGTTTCAGGCAGGCTGGATGAAGAAGGATCCTCCTGGGTTTCCATTTTGATACAGGGCAGGCCATCCCAGACCTGCCTGCATTTTTTTTTTTTTTTACAGACAACAGTAGCTGGTCCCCGGTTCTCTCTTCACATGGAGCAAGGGCTGCGATCCTATGTTCTTGGCAACTGAACCACATGTGTGATGTTACTTGTACAACTTGAAAATGCATCTAAGTTTTTGTGTTCTGGCCAGCTTCTGAATGGACATTCACTACGGTTAAATAAGAACACAGGGGGATGAACATGTCCCATTACTAACTCTTCAGGGTCGGGGGCACACAGGGAATTCATTTTCTTGAGTATCACCACTCAACTGCATCAAAGCGTCCACAGCTGTTTGGGGCATTGGTTTCTTACTGAGGTTCCTGTCCATTCTGTTGGTTTTACAGTTCTGCCTGCCCAATCCCGGGACCTCAAGAGTGAGCTTTGGGTGCCACCTAGGGCACACTTGTGGGTTGGGCTAGAGAGAACCTGCCTTTACCAGTGATCACGTTATTCTCTTGGGTCAGGGCATGCTGATAAATCCAGAAGTGCACTAGGTGTTTTTAGCCTCGACAAATGTAATAGCCACATCTTCTGCCTCTCTGCATCAAGTAACAGGTTAGATATGAAAAAAGGTACATGATAAAAAAATGAACACACAACAAAAATTCTCAACCCTTCAAAAGCACAAGTCCAAGAAGTATTTGTGCTAAACACTGGTAGTTGACATGGAAGTGGGGAAAGCGCAGAAAAACAAATACATGCTATCAAGAGACTTTGGGGCACGTGTTAAGCACCAGCTACAGCAGGGTCTTAGCCCGAAGCTCGCCCAGAGAATCAAACTCTAAAGTACTTACGTAGAGTCAGTGTCTTTCTCTTTCTTCCGTATTCCAAAGGCCTTCCTTGTACGTTTTTTCAGTCCTGTGGGAAGATGGCAAAGGGTCAGAAAGCAGTCAGCAACACAGGTGATTGTATCCTGGAAGGGGCAGCCAGGCCTGGTGAACTCTACTGCATATACGACTCCAGAGCCAGAGGCCGGGGAGTTCAAATCCAATGCCCCTTCTTTGCTACAGAGTGATTTCAAGACCAGTTTGGGCAACTTTGTGAAACCATGTCTAAAAGATTTAAAAAAAAAAAAAAAGGTAAAAAAATAGAAGAAGAAAAAAAGACAAGGGGTATTAGGTGTATGACTCAGTGGTTGAGCACCTGCCTAGCACAGACCAGGCCCTGGAGCAGTGGTTCTCAACCTTCCTAAAACTGAGGCCCTTTAATACAGTTTCTCGTGTTGTGGTGACCACCAACCATAAAATTATTTTCATCGCTACTCCATGGCTGCCACTGGCTACCATTATGAATCGTCATGTAAATATTTGTGTTTTCTGATGGTCTTAGAGACCCCCGTGAAAGGGTCGTTAGACCCCCAAGGAGTCACGAGGCACAGGGGTTTAATCTCCAGTCCTGAAAAGAAAAGGGAAAGTTGCTGCACAAAGCTGTTAAATTTGCATCTTCAGAGAGCAGCGTCCGCAGATGTCTATGCATGCGAATATGCGAATATGATTCACTAGGGAAGCTCCCACAGGTGTCTGTGAGGGCCGCGGCAGGGGAAGCTCTTAGACTCATAGGCAACATAAGGATGCGGTAACTGGGAAAGATCACAGGCTTTTCTTAGATGACGGCTATGTATCGGGAAGATCAAGACTTTGCCAAGAAACTGAATCACAGCTTTAGAATAGCCATTTAAAGGGTGGATCTGTACTTGAGACATGGTAATCCTAAAAGGTGGAGAGATGAGCCATACCAGGAGAGCCTTGCACACCCCTCTCCCCGCCTCTCTGTACTGCACTTCCATCTCATCGTTAGCATGGGCAAGGCTGGACTATTAACTAGTCCCTGAGCACACTCCACACTGGGACTCCAGCATCTCTTCCTCGGGATCTTCATCTCCGGTTGAGATGCACCGCTTATGTTGCCGACACTCGAAGTTCCAATTCATCCGTGAAGGGCGGGCCCCAAAGCCATACACTGATAGGACCTATCAATCTGACTGATGCTCTTGTACATGTTAATATATCAGTGATGCCGCTCATCAGCTATTTCAGATTCTCTGATGATCGTGAGCCTTCCTAGCCTAGAAGCCAGGGCCGCCTGGTTTGCATGTGTGGCCCCTCCCCTCTGCCCGCCCATTTTACAGAGGTATCAGGTGACATTTGCTGATTAAAGTTATGTTCCAAGGAAGCACCATTCAGACAGCAGTGTGGCCAGAAGGCCCCTTTCTTCCATGCGTATGAACTAAGCCCAGTCTGGGTCTTCCATTCTTGCTTGTCAAGGACCCGTGGAGACCTCCCAGGTCCTATGTGTTCCCCATTGGTGTAGGAGGTCCTTCTGTATTTGTGTTGCTTTCATTGGTTGAATAAAGAAACTGCCTTGGCCTTTTGATAGGGCAGAGTTGAGGTAGGCTGGGACGACAGAACAGAAAATCTGGGAGGAAGAAAGCAGAGACAGGCAGACGCCATGAATCTCTGGCCTGAGATGGACGTAGGTTAGAATCTTGCCGGTAAGCCACAGTCATGTGGTGATACACAGATTTAATAGAAATGGGTTAATCAAGATGCGAGAGTTAGCCAATAAGAGGCTAGAGATAATGGGCTAAGCAGTGTTTTAATTAATACAATTTCTGTGTGGTTATTTCGGGGGTTAAATTAGCTGGGCAGCGGGATGAAAAGCAGGCCCGCTCCTCTTACAACACCCCATGTCCTATGTGTTCCCATCTCCTATGCGGTCCACAGGTCGCATGTGGCTGACTTTCTTATGTTGGCAAGTGCTGTTTTCCTATAGCAGACGCTTGTGCAATCTGAACTGTGGGGAAAGCTGTATTGAGGGAGAGAGAGAAGCCAACCACAAACCTGATATTGCTGGGCAGGGTGGCTTATCCCCATTATCTCAGCAGTTGGGAGGCTGAGACGGGAGATTGGTGAAAGTCTGAAGCCAGCCTGGACTACAGAGTGAGGCCCTTCCTCTAAAATAACAAAATGAAAAACCCAACCAACCAACCAATCAACCAAGCCAAAATATGGCCACTGAAGCTGCAAGATTTGTCTGGCAGGAAGAACGAGCAGAGAAGTAGACAGGATCGGGCATTTGCTATCGTCTTTCTCAAGGCCCATGAGTCAGCCGAGACTCTGAGTCACTCATTAGCTGTCTCTAAGGATGCTACTCAAATATAGTTTCCAAAATGTCTCAGCGTGGCTCGATTTTTGCATTTAATATTCATTCTATTTAAGATGTTTAGGTCTTTAAAATGTCAATGCTCTTTTTAAAACTCATTCCCCACACAAAACTCTTCCCCATTCCTCATCACATAATGAGTTTACAGGGGAACTGGCTGACATTTCAAACTATTCATAATATTTAGGAACGCTTGCCCCCACCCCATTCTGTTTCAGTTTTCTTTGTTAAAATCCCTCTCCCCTCTCTACTCTGTCTTATTCCCCCACAGGAACAAATGCCATAGTTACATAACCATCATTTTCTTCTTACCCCTTACCCCAGGCTTCAGCTTCTTGCTGCTTCCAGTTTAGCTTTAGGTTCATGATGACTGCGGTACTCATGAGTCACGGCTGGTGACTTCAGGAGCACAGCACAAACCCTCCCTAACTCACATGCTCAAGTTCTTTACTCTGGTAACTCTACCTGTAAGAGACGGACGGCATGCCCTTGCAAACAGATCAGGAGTCACCCACAACTTTCAGAGTCCAGGTGGTCCTGTATCAGAAACAGAACTGTTACATCCCATTAACTCATTTGGGCAGCAGCCAATAGGAACCTACGTAGGTCATGATGGCCCCAAGTTGTCTGTTTTCCAGGAAAACGTGCACCGGCGAAGACCTGGGGGATGTAGAGTTTTATCCCAGCATCGTTTCTGGCTGCGGAGCTTGCTGTTGCTTCTGCTCTTTGGGTTTCAGTCTTGGGTTTATAACAAGCGATGATAAGAGAAGGAATCACACACTCTTATAATCCTATGCCAACCTCGACCATTCGTGTCACTGACTGTCCTGTGTCTAACACCCAGAATATATGTACACATGGAATAGAGAACGGAACATATAAATATGTGACCTTTCAGGAAGCAGTCAACTTGTTAAATAAGCATTAAAGAGTGGCCCCTCCATGCCGAGTGGAAAGACTCGAGAAGAGGAGGAGTGTGCAAAGAAATCAGGGCGCAAGGCAAATTCCTCTACCCGCTGCCTTCCTTGCCCAGAACCCCTGTTAAGGTGGAAGAAGAGAACAGATTATGCACACACTTGTCCACCCCCATCTCAGCCCCTACAGTCCTAGATGGGTGTGGTGTTTGTTCTATGAAATTATGTATGCTAAAATGGCCCGAGCAGAAAACTGGATGTTATGTGCATTTTAGTTCAACAGAAAAGAAACATAAGAGTTCAAGCCAGGCTGTTTTGCAATGAGAGAGGGGGGAAAACGTGAAAGAAACAAAGTACAATGTCTCAGAAGTTTCATGTCTAAATAACTGCATATGCCACACAACTCAATACCATACCTTTATTTAAAGTGTTCTAAAATAATTTTTGGTGATTTTTTTTAAAAAACAGTTTAATTGTGATTCTCCCCCATAGATAACAACAATGTTGTGTTGTGATAACAAAAGGAACACTTCTGGGCGCAGTGACAGGTTTGTGACCTCCACTCTGTCCCTGTTTCCAGGAGAATTTGCGGAGAACAGGCACTTTCCTTTGTCAGGTATTTGCGAAGCTTCCAGAAACACTTTACTCAGCTGCTAGCTCCTTTGGTCTGGTCTCAGAAGCTCTGAAGGTAAATACCATGGTATTAGCACTCCACGCAGGTGAAGGACAGGGCTGGCTTAAAACCATTTGCTCAATGGTCTTAAAGAAGAGGCCTTTCAAATGCAAGGAAAGGAAAGTCTCAAAAAGCCTTGGGTTCACTTCTGTGTGATATCTGTCAACAGTGTGGTGATGAACAGTTTTTGTGACAAGCTGGAAACTGATCTGAACCAACATTTTCACTATAATGAGTATTGGTATTGATGCAAATCCCCACATCTGAATGTTTAGAAAAACATTACCTGGCATTTCATAGTTCTCTATATGTGACAAAATTTTTGAAGGATTTTGTATGGGCTGTGGACATGGCTCGGTGGATAAAGCCCTTGCTTTGCAGTTATGAGGCGTCTGAGTCACCAGAACTCATGTAAAGCCACACACAGTGCTGTTCATCTAGGAGGCAGAGACAGGAGTATCCATGGAAACGTTGGGGCCATGAAGTTGCAAAGGCTTTATAGCCCGTCTTTACTGGTGGCCTTTTTAACTGGTCAAAGAATCCAAAATAAAATCATTTCTTTTATATTCACAGGGGAATTTGGAATGTGGTAATAGCAAAGCAACCGTCACCAGTGTAGCTTCAGCGTAGCTCCTGCCTGACGATCTGCACCTGGGATTTGGTCTGGGTCCTCCTGACTGTCATCTGTGTCACTGCAAGCAGAGTCTCTGGCTGATGGTTTTTGCCGAGATAAAGGCCAGGTACTTAGGATGTTAACTTGGTGTTAGTTGTATTTCTAACAGTCTTACTACTAATTTGATCTCAAGTTCCTGGTCCCTTGCCTTTACAGACAAGGTGGGCCGCGCTGCTCTCCAGGGCTATCAGGATTGCTGTCAGTCCTTCCTCCTGTAGCGGAACCCAGCAACTCTGCTGTGAAGCCGTCTGACTGTGCTGGATCTGTCTGATTCTGAACTGGGACTTATATGGATGTCCCTTCCTCGTACTGTATTGTATCTTTGGAGGGTTCTTCAGGGGCTCTTGTTTCGGTGGCTCCTTCTGCTTGTTGCACTGGTCTGTGTGCACCAAACCTTCCTCCCAAGGCTCAGATCTGTAGGCTTCTTTCCCTCTAGAACTTCAGCGCCACTCACATGTGCCAAGGTCAGTTTCATCATGCATGAGGGTCTTTCTCTGTTTTCTAGCGCAAAGTTAACCTGGCTCACCTGGCTTGGGGCTCATCTCATCATTACTGTTGGAACGGAATGATTTGTTCCACCTTTGGTCAAGACCTTGCATGCCCTCTATTTCTTTGTGCTTTCATGCTTGCTTTCCTCACACCGTTTTCTGCACCAAGACTCATTGGGACTTGGCTCTCCACCTCATGCCTGTTCACTGCCAGGCAGAGCTCTTGAATCAGTATTGGAACAACCACAATGAAGCCTCCAACACTAACGGGGGGGGGGGGATGGTGCTGTTTTGGCTTCTTCTGTGCAGAGTCTTAGGAAGTGCTGATCAAAAAGACACGTAATCGGATGAGTTACTGAGACTCTCTTGACCATTGTCCCGGTCGCACAGAGACGCCCCCTGCAGGACTTACCACTTAGATGAGACACCACAAAGTGAGCAGACATTCTAACTGTCCCTTGTCTCGCAGGAGTCCCTGTAGCTCTTGTGCCCGTCATTTGCCGAGCTGTCCTAGAGTTACATCATGTACTGAACTACACTGTCTACTGGTATCTGTGTCATGTCCAACGTTGGTAAGTTTCTGCGTCTCCGGAGTCCCATATCAGTGGCTTCTTCCAACCTTTTAGATACATAGCAGATGTTCTCCACATTAGGGGCACAGGGTGATGTTGCTCTCCATCTTGTTCTAGTTCAGTCCCGATGCCCGCATGATTTGTTGTCAAAGTCTTTCTGCGGTGAGGAATCATCTAAGTCAGACAAAATCCATTCTCTAGTGTCATTCCGAAGATTACACTAACACGGATGTGAACATTAAGATTGTGTGAAGGTTTAGTCTTTGCACAAGTCTCTTCCCAGGTCGTGGCTCTTTGGCACAACAGGTGCAGGTAGGAGCCATTTTGAAACTTGCTTTGCCCAGCCTGGGTGGAAGAAAAGACCCTGTGTGTCTTGCGGTGGGTGCACTGTCATGTGGATCAGCGTTTGCACCACCCACGCACGGGTCAAGGGCCGGGAACCCCTTCCTACGCTCCCCCTCAGACTACCTACAACAGCCAGAGATCGAGTACCTCCTTCATCCTCAATTAAACACATTCCTTTCGATAGATTACAGATTAAAAACAAATGAGTCCTTTAAATGCTTTGTAAAATTGAATTTGAAACAGAAATTATTGTGCTGATTGATGTTTTTTTGAAGCACCTGCCACCTAATTAAAACAAACAATCTGAACAACTTAAAACAGACGAGAACCTTCTTGCTATAAGAGTATTACACTAGGGGAGCTGGTAAAGAGAGGACCTAAATTCAATCTCTAGAACCCATGGGGGGAAAAAACTAAAACCCAAACCAAAAACAAAGACAAAAACAAGGAACAAGGAAAACAGAACAAGCCAGCCAGGCATGCACTTGGGACCCTAGCTGAAGAGGTGAAGATGGGTGGATCCTGGGGGCTTATTGGAGAGAGAATCAAAGAACTATGCTCTTTGTTTTCCATCTCTGAGCCTTCTCCAGCCTGGATGGGAGGCATGAGGAGAAACTGCATTCTAAAGACTCCTCTGTCAGACTGAGTCCTTGCTCCTCTTGTCCTTGGAAAATCTCTCTTAGCCTTTACAACTATTTTGCCTTCTTATCAAAAGTCATGTCCCCTCCAGTGTGATTTTTTTTTGTAATAGACATTTCTAGGAAAGTTGAGCCGTGCATTAATTAAACATGAAGACTATATTTTGCATGTTGAAATATCTGTGTGTTTCCCGGTAAAGAGAGGGAAGCTAATAAAGGTTGGCTAACTGGGTTATTGCTGTAACAAATAGGAATTTTCAGCTGGAGTCTTCATCACTGTCGAGGGTTGCTTCAAGGTGAATCACGTGTAATGGGATTACTTATTTTCTGCATGAACCCAGGCCAAGCAGTTAGTCTCAGTAATAAAACACAGGCAAATTTAATTGCCCTGGGCATGACGCCTCATGCAGATGGCAACCTCAGCATGACAATGTGTATTCATTGCGGTGGCTACTGTGTCTCAGGAAGGATGCAGGAGCCTTGCACGTCAGCACGTCTTCTAAGGTTGGGAATTCCATGTAAATCCTCAGGCAGGGTAGGGAAGTTCTCTTCCATGGAGTTAAATTCCCAGCCCTCCCTTCTGTTTTAAGTATAAGCACTGTTTCAATTCAGACTGTTTTCCCCCCCCCCCCCCCCCCCCCCGCAAATATTGCCCCAATTCTTCAGGTCATTTAAGATAGTCCTTTCCCATGATGATTTGTTATTTCTGATTTCCAGGGCTTGCTTAGTACCTAGAATGTGGGAGGTGTTTATTAAAAGTGAATGTCGGGAGGCAGCAGGAGTGGAGGCCAGTGTTGAGGAAGTGTACCAGCTTGTGGCCGTCAGGTACATGTTTACTAGCTCATCTATACATTTGCATTTTTAACCAAAGGAATTATTCAAAGTTTGGTAGGCATGTCTTCTCTGGTCTGAATGTTCTAGTTTGACATTTCAGTGATCAAAGGCCGTTCCAGGGAACTCTGTACTTAGTCAGTGCAAAGCCTGTTTTCATGGCATACTGAGCTAAGCCCATTGGGAAAGACCCCAGTGACTATCCGACAACATTGGATCACAGAAGTCTGACAAGAACAAACAGCAAGTTCAAGTTCGGTATCTGGAAATGCACAGTGAGACACTGAAATGGAGAATCCCAAAGGCAACGAAGAACTTTAAGTGGTTAAATAGGCTATTTTTTTAGAGAGAAATATTTGACCTTTTAGTGACATGAAGGACATGTTAGAGAAGTCACAGAAAACATTTGAGACCAAAAGGTCAGATTTGCTGTGCCAGGGTTAATGGAACTGGGGAGGTGGGTGATCAGGATTGGAAGCAGGTGGACAACTTCTGACACGCTGTCAGCTCAGCACCGAGACCCACCAGCATCACGCTTAGCTGGGAAGGAAGTGGGAGCTGCGAGTCCCAACTTGGGTTCAACGCTCACCCTTGCTGCCTTCGGGAACAGGCTGCTGAATCTCTGAGTCTCCATCTTCTCAGCTAAGAATCGCAAAGGGTTTCTGGAAGTTTTCAGTGCTGCAAGAAATCTGTGTAGAGCCTGCAGTGTACTGGACACCGCTATTGCATGTTTATTTCTCTTGTCTATCTTGACATGTTGATAGTTGTTAAACAACTCGGGTATGCTAAATGACGACACACGGGCCATTCAACACCTGATTCACGACTGCCAGGAGCGCTGTAGCTTTATTTCTCTGGAAATAATTTTTAAAAGCAACAACACTTGAAAACAATCTAAATATTAAAAGTCTCAACCTTGCCTTGGTCACAACAATCATAACAAATCAAAACTCACTCTCAAGAGACGCAGCCCTGTTAACAGTCAGCATAAACAATGACTGAGAAAAGACTCGTGTTAAGGAATGTGTGTTCCTAGATGAGCTAGAAAACAGCAGGGATGAAGTCTCCAGCCTTGATTGCAACTTGTATTCATCAACCAGTCCTCGCACTGTGACCTTCAAGCCATCAAGTGTTACTCCCACAGACCAAGAGGCACTGTGCCAGGCATACGGCATTTCCTGCTTCTAGCTTTTCATCAGACACAGGCTCTTGGAGAGCAACACTTCAGATACTCGCATTTAGATGACTCCGCCCACTAGAACCTTGAGGAACAAAGCAGTTTCTTTCGTCTGTATCTGTCCCTTCGCATTCGTCGATTCCCCTTGGTCTCTGCAAACCCTCTCAACCCATCTGTGACACGTGACACAGAGGCAGCACTGATGTCTAAGGCTTTGCCCGGATAAATTCTGGTTTCGAGGCGCAAACAGAAAAACTCATTGAATTAAAACTCCTCAAATCTCTCCTTTTGAAAAAGCAAAAGCCAACTTCATACAAGTTAAAAAAAAAAATCAAAGAATCGAAAAGAAACCAAACTGGACACCAATGGAAAAGGATTCTGTAAGCCGTAGCCCATGGGCATTTCATCCAGGGTGGAAGGAGCCCTTTGGTAGATCTAAGATGGGTCATCATATTTACAACTTTATGCTTGGAAATAAATTTCTCAGAGGTCAGTTAAAAGCGCTTAAGTCTGCCTTACCCAGAAGGAAGCTGAGAGCAAAGGAAAATGTGGGATGAGACGCTACCACATTCCAAACATCCTGGGCTACTGGCCAGAGTTATTTAGGATGTATGAAGCTAACTTCTGAAAGGAAATGGGATTGGCTTAAAAATTAGAAACCTAAGAGCGTGGAACAATTCTTTAAGAAGATCAGTTGCCAAATAAATATGCACAGTGGTAAAAACAAACAAACAAACAAAACCATTTGAAAAGGAATTAAATAGGACTGGGGAGAGAGATGGCTGAGTGTCTGCTGTACAAGTGTGCGGTCACAGGTTCAATCCCCAGCATGGTATAATATGTCAGGGTGGTAGCCTGGGAGGCAGTGCTTGGGAGGCAGATACAGGTAGATGGTTAGTTGTTCTAGACTAAGCAGTGAGCCCTAGGTGAGACCTGTCTCAAAAACAAACAAACTAACAAAGCCCCAAAACGGGGTAGATGGTTCTTAAGAAATGACACTTGAGGTTGCTATCCAGTGTACCTGTACATACATGTCCACTTGCACACTTGCACACACACACACACACAGAAAGAGAGACAGAGAGAGAGAGAGAGAGAGAGAGAGAGAGAGAGAGAGAGAGAGAGAGACTATACAGTTTAGCTCTAAGCTATCTTAGGAGGCCTTAAAGATTTCCGGGACACATGTGGATTGACCCTGTTTGAAAGACTTATAACAAAAAGATCATTTTCCTCTACTCCCCCCCCCCCCCGTCCTTTGGTAACAAATCCCACGTGTGCAAAAGTTTCCCACTGTCCTTTCACCTTGGATGGAAATTTCTGAAAGTTCTGAACCTTCTGGAAGGATGTAAAAGGGAAGTGAAGCAATGGGATATTTTAGGACAGAATATTTACAACAGGAGACACAGCAGGATGTTCTATGGGAGTATGACACACTCCATTTTGAAGGTATGAGACAGGAAGTAAATAACTCAAAATAGCTTCAGGAAGTCCCTGAAACTGACCAGATTCTCTAGGCTCCTCCCTTTCCAAGGGAATATAAGCAGTAATGGTTGTGACAGTCACTCTCAGACAAGCCCAGGTGCCTGGAAGAAGCACAGGCCGGACTAGCATTCCAGAAGAAGCAGGCAGTAGATGAGTGACCTGGAAGAGACTCAGACCTACTGGATGTCCTCCAACATGCTAGGTGCCTGCAGGTTAGACAGTGTGCTCCTGGTCTCCAGCTTTTGTGTCACCCATTCTGGGGGTGGGATTTAGGGGTGTAGCTGTCAGTGAGTCATTTCTGCTCCTGTGAGTAACCCCTGACTCATATTCTGATAACTAAACTCAATAAAACTCATTGGTTCACGAAGAGGGCCTATGGCAGTATCTTCACGCTGGTTACTTCCCTGTGTGGGCTAAGTGGACAGTCATGTCTTTCCAGGAACAATTCCCTCCACTGGTAATGTGTATTACTTAGGACCAAAAAGCTCCAGGAACTCATTTGTATGGTGGCCATTATGATGAGAAAGACACTAATGTTTACTAGTTCATCAAAAAGCAGAGTACTGTGATACACAATTATTTGAAAACAAGCATTTGAATTCTGATCTATATTTATGAAGAAGCACAAATCCCCACTGAAACACTGAATACTGGAGCATTTCTTAGCTCATAAGTGCGCGTTTCAGTTGCAGCAGGATGTGTAACATTGTTACTTGTGGCAGTCTCATGGAATCCTTCTTGTGAGTCCCATCAGAGCTCTTAAACTCAAATTCCTCACCTTTGTTACACTCTTGCAATCAGATCTGACATCTGATTCTAGCTTTGTCACAGACTAGCTGTGTGATATTTTCTTTTAAATTCATTTATTAAGAATTAAGTTTCTGTAACTGTAAAACATATACATCAAATGACTACAGAAGTAAATGAGAAGATATATTGGTATCTACAGAGAACTGCCTGAGTAAAGTCAACATTTATTTGTGTGATTTTTATTATTTTCATTAATAGTAAGCTACAGAGGTACACACACACACACACACAGAGCAACTCGGCTCCAACAGCCAAGTGTCTTTCTCCATTAAATTGCAGAGAGGAGAGAGTTCCATTCCCCCTCACAAACCACGTGCTCATGTTCCATCTAGCTTTTGCTGTTGGGAAAAGCTAGCTTTCAGGTCCTACCAATCCTGATGACTGCCTCTATGACCACAAATGTTCACATGAAAAACTACAAAGTCACAGTCTTCAGCTCTCTATCATGTAGATCCTGTGTCCTGCTCTCTCCAAGTAAAATCCATAAGATAGATCTCTTCTCATGGGTGGGCAACAAAGAGCGAATTATTCTTGCATGGAGCAAGCAGAGCAACATAAATTAGCTCATCACAACCGATATTTTCTAGAAATGATGTCTGAATATAAAATTGAAAGTAGGAAAATAAATCCTTTCTGGAATTAAAAGCATCACACATTTGTAGCGCGGCTTACTGAGCCTTTTCCCGGGAAAATTTTGTCCATACCCCAAGTGACAGTTTTAAGTTCTTGGAAATGGACTTCTCAAGAAAACACTAGAAAGGTGAAATATTATGGCACAACCTATAGGCAGTCAATATATAGAGTGTTGGCACAGAGGCCAAAGTGTGGCTTGGTAGGGCATGAGCAAAGCCACAGTGAGATTGGAGCAGAAGGCCCTCACTTAGAAAGCCATGCATCTACACACACTCATCTCATTGGACGGCTTTATCCTGTGTTTATCATGTTCCATCATCAAACGTGTGCATGATCAGTAAGTACAGAAAAGTGAAAAACGCTTCTGGCTGGTGAAGAGAAAGAACACAACATAATTGTCTTCTCTAGAACTTTATACTGATAGGTTTTGTTTTGGTTTTAGTACCGTTTTTATGTCTATTTCTGAGCTAAATATATCTCATTACTTTTGAGATGTGTGGCAGAGCAGGCAGAACCCCAATTTAGCCAAATAGCATTATCCCCACAACGTGAATCATAACTCCAGTGACGCTAGTACCATTATAGCTGAACTCTGTCTCAGTAATTTGGTTATATTTTCTTTATCAGACTCCTACCAGGTCCTTTCTTTAAGGGCAGATAGCCTTTCCTTGTTTTTTTCTGTACTTGTCAATCTCCCTTTGCAGACTATAAATGTAGCCCTGAATCAGAATGGTGCAAAGGGGCAAAGTGAAATATGTGTAGGATAGCAGCTGCCAAAGAGGAAGTGGCACATTGCACACCTTACACAATCAGAGGCTTTGATGTCCTCCTGCGCCAGCCCAGAGTGTAGCAGCTGTCTCCCTAATCTCTGTGAATTATCTCCTAGGGCATAAATTAATATCCAAAACCAGTGGTTCTCAACCTTCCTAATGCTGTGACTCTTTACTACAATTCCTAAGGTTGTGGTGACCCAACCATCAAACTATTTTTGTAACTATTTCTGAACTATAATGTTGCTACTGTTATGAATTGTAATGTAAATATCTGGTATGCAGGGCATCAGATGTGACCCCTGTGAAAGGGTTGTTCAACCCCTAAAAGGGTTGCAAGCCGTAGACTGAGAATCACTGTTCTAAATAAGGACAAACATAAAGAGTGTTGTTCGACACTTAGGAAACGGACTTTCTTCACCATCAAAGGTGATAGCTGGGCATGGTGGTGCTCACCAACACTTTACCCCAACACTCTGTGGGTCGAGACAGGCGGATTTTCACAGGTACCAGGCTAGTCTGGTGGAGAGAGCGAGCCCCAGGCCCAACAAGGCTACATGGGGAGACCCCACCTCAAAAAGACAAAAGCAAAGAAGAAACAAGGCTCAAGCTGTTGTTACAGTTTGATTCTGGAATGCCCCCCACATGCTCATATTCTGTGTCCTTGCTCCCCAGTTTGTGGTGGTGCTAGTTTGAAGGCTGTGGAGCCTTTGAAAGACAGAAGTAGGTCACTAGGGGGTTGGTCTTCGCAGGTCACGCCCACTTCTGGTTCCAGCTTGCTTTCTGTTTCCCATGGACCGCCCTGTGAACATGCTATTGTTGTCCTGACTGATGGAGCTCTTCTGCCGTGTGACTCTAATGGACTGAATTCCTCTGAAACTGTGAGCCAGAATAAATATCCCGCCTTTAAGTTTCTGTCAAGTGTTTGAGTTGGTGGCACAAAAATAATGCATACAGTTCTCCTGTTTGATAACTGTTTGATGACTTTAGCTTAATAAAAGTTATCTATGTACACACTTCATACACACATACACACACAACTTTACAGTCATCCTTAGTGTCTGTGTGGATTGGGTCCAGTATCCCCTTCAGCTATCAAAATTCACAGATGCCCACCCAAGTTCCTTGTATAAAATAGTGTATCAGCTTTAACTTACTACACCTTCCTGCACAGTCTGAATCATCTCTGAATGACTTAGAGGACCCACTATAATGTAAGTGCGATGTGTATAGTCATTATACCGTTTTTGATTTACATTATTTTTGTTACTATATTGCCATCTTTCATATTTTTCACGTGTGGTTGGTTGACCCCCAGATGCAGAACCTGTGGAAAGGAGGGGCTCATGGCATGCACTTTGCCTTTTAGAAATTCTATTATGGCTAATGAACCCTTAAAGGGATCTCGGTTTTTCAGACCTAACTTCTGTGAACAAAGAATGCTCACAGTACAATGTATGCATGTATGAAAATGTCTCCATGTAACACAACACATGCAATTCCTATGTACAGGAAATGCTCTAAAAACGATAAGATGAGTTACTATAAACAAAACACGTAGCCTTAAGTTATTACAGACACACCCCACTCTTTCCATGCATCATCATATTAAAAATCATAGCACCCACTTTGCAGAAGACTGAAGTCTTCAAGGCCTACAGGCCCGTGTGAAGCACTTAACGTTCTTTTTGCCAAGTGGCTGGAGAAAGTGCTGGGGTACACAACACCCCAACCATACAGGAACTGAACTGTCTGCTTGCTCCCTGCTGAGACCCCCAGATTGCTTGTTCTCCCCATCCAGTGCTCCTGGCCCCATCTTCTCTGTTTTATTTTCTTGCTAATTATTATAGAGAAAGAAATTTGAATTTAGAAGGAAACGAAAGTACAGCAAGAACTGTCAGTGGTTGAAATGGATGAAGAATATAAAAATATAAAAAGGTTACCAAGTGCTAACCTTTCAGGCTGGCTTCTCCTCTTTTTTTTTTTTTAAATATTTATTTATTATGTATACAATATTCTGTCTGTATGCCTGAAGGCCAGAAGAGGGCGCCAGACCTCTTTACAGGTGGTTGTGAGCCACCATGTGGTTGCTGGGAATTGAACTCAGGACCTTTGTAAGAACAGGCAATGCTCTTAACCACTGAGCCATCTCTCCAGCCCTGGCTCCTCCTCTTAAAGCACAGAAGAGGCCAAAAGGTATCTTTGCAGAAGCGTCCTCTAGTGGAAAAAGGATGTCACTGCAGGTCTTTAGCATCTCTGAATTTTTTTTTTTTCCAGTGACAGTGACTTTTGGATTCTTCCTTCCGATTTCACTTGTCATCAGTGTCCAGCATAAACCCCCCAGCACAATGGTGAGACCATGACACTCACCAAATGCCCAATTGCAGGTGGGCATGTTTGCAATAGCTCAAAGTTTTCCACCTGCCGAAGAGCACTATCTAGTATTCAACAAGTTCTATTCATAAATAACAAGCACAATTTCCTGAATAACGCAGGAGGAAACTCCAGACCATGGTAGCTCAGTGTCTCAGGGCTAGTCATTTGCAGGAACAGTAGTACTTGCTTTGAAGTATTAGAGACCAATAAGGTGAGTTTATGGTTAGGAGCAAATTCCAAACTCTAATGAGCCTTACCAACTTTTAAGAGGCATTTCGGAATGTCTATTATAGAGCCCAGATCCCAGCATGCCAATATTACAGTTCAGAGATACGAATGCAGGAGTCCAGTCCTGTCATTTGGATGATGTCTTGAAATTGCAGGAAAGACGCACTCATGAAAGTGGTCTCTACACTACAACAGACAAGGTCCATCCATGGAGCAGTGGCTCTGATTCTCTTTTCAGTCACACACTCCCTTCAGGATTTAATACAAATCATTCATTCTGTCCTCAGGAAATACAGGCATGAATGAATATTTGCCAATGTGTGTATATTAAGTTCAGGGAGTTTACAGTCTTCCTAAATGGAAGTGAGTGTCATGCCAAGTCCCTCATTCTACAACCATGCATCTTTTGCCTACCGTGTAATGACACATAGCAAACCATCAAGGCAGAGATGACTCAGATGCACCAAACATCTGGTGACTCTTTATCAAATAGTCAATGAGTGACTTCACACCTTGAAGGAATCAGAGTCTGAGTCAGGCTTAACACACACAGTATGTGGTGTCAATAATGGACGCTCTAAGAGTCAATCATCCAAGCCACTCCCACAGGCTACTTAAACTGCCCCCCCCCCCCCCCCAGAGAATAAATGAGTGGTCGCTGGGTTTGGCGTGGTCTCCCTTCTCTTTCTCTTTCCCTCACCATGCTTTCCGGCTGCCACCCAGGAGCAATGCGTTCGACATGGGCATCTTTGATTTGGTCTGATTGGAATGATTTGCATCGGCGGAGAGGTTCTGCTAAGAAATATTCCTAACAGTGTGTGTCAGGGTGGGTGGTGGTTGAGTTCTTTCTTTGTAGTCCAGGCTGCCCTTGAACTCATGGCAATCCTGCCTCAGTCTCCCAAGTGCTGGGATTAGAGGCGTATGCCACCACGTCAGACTTAGCTAATAACTTTGGAAGTTGCTTTATGAGAAAAGGCTGGCCTCTAACTCTATAGTTCCCATACCTTGAAATTAATTATATCTGAGTGGTCCCAAAGCATGTTGAGATGAAGAGATCTACTTGGAGGGAGGAAACAGGAGACTTACACCACCTAAAATATTTAGGGGGATTCCAACACTGGAGCCACATGGGCTCGAGGCAGAAAGCAATGGAAAGCACCCAGACACACGCTGACGCATGTCATCCTCTGCTAAAACACAGCTAATTGAACCACGGAGACAGGCAGGGGTGTCAGGCAGCAAATTTTCATATCCTCTTCCTGTTTATCCTCAGTCACCAAATTAGCCTTCACCTGTGTTTCCTTTTAGATAACAATACGAACCCATTACAAACTGCCCTGACAAGAATATCAGCTTGAGTTTGGCTAGAAAGGGGTTGGGAATTGTTGTTGGACTCTATTTTCTAAGAGTTCTGGGATATGTCGGCTCACAGTCCTTTTTTCGGCAACTATATCTACACTGATCGTTCCCCCACACAGTCATGCCTTTTTAGGCCCAGCCTGGCAAAAATGGCTGTGATAAGTTTCCTTAAATTCAAGCACTTTGAGTAAAAACGGTGACATGTGATGATTCTTCGTGGAGGTGCCAGCGGGATGTTACATCTCTTTGATTTTCCCTGGCAACTGTCCATCTCTACCCTCTCTCTTCCCTGTGGGTAAAACACCTGCCTGGCTCAATGCCCTAAGCTCATGGAGCCCACACATGGGGCTAGGATCATTGACACAGAGTTACAGGTTATTGGAGGAGGATGCTTTTGAAGTCTACCCAGATGATGTCTTCCAATGTCACACACACAGCGAACTGGATGACGTATGTGGGAAATGAAAAACACTTCTCTATTTTGTATTAAAATACAAGGAGACAGCGACAGGTGATACGGCAAAATTTGGTAAAGATTAGAAGTCAAGGGACTCTTTATGCCATCGTAGTGATGCAGACTTCAGCCTGTAGGTTCCTGGGAAGTGCATCCAAGCTTTCAGAGAAGGATTTCCCCAGTTAGATTTGTATGTAGCAAGGAAGATGGGGTAAAGAGTGAAAACTAGGTTTCGAGAACCTTGACATTATCTAGTCAAAAATTCTTATGGGTGTCCTGAAGTAGACAGTACTATAAAAACAGACAGAAAACAAGGGGGTTCAATAATTGTGTAGGAGACACGGTAGAAAGGGGACTCTGTTGCGTTGATGGAGTGAGGAGAACCACGGGTAGCTGGAAGTTAAGGGCTGGACTGGCCAGGCAGGTCATACAGATAAACGGTGCACCCCACCCCTGCCCGTGAAGTTGGCCACATAGTTACACAGTGCTAATAATGTATGCAGTGGATGTCTACCCCATCACACAGTCATTCTATCAACAGCATTCTTTCCTTCATTTCATGGAGAAGGATTTGAACTCATGGTCTTGCGAAGTCACGCAACAGGCAGCTGTAGAGTGAGGGCTCAGATTCAGGTTTAGGTGCCTGGATCTAGGAATTTTTTTCACATTAAACCATATAAAGCAGTTCACTTTGGATATTTTGGGAAGTTCAAATGCTTTAACTCACGCTGTCTACACTGCTCTCCAGTAGAGGAGTCTCCTTGTCTAGGATGCTTGGGATGGATAGGTAGGCTGCTCCAACATTAATCATTTCAGACTCAGGTGGCTTCTGGAGCCTGGTGGTTTCTTACATAAAATAATATGTTACATATGACACACAGGTTACAATGCTGGGAATAGACCCAAGGAATAAGGTGGATGGTCTTAGCAACTTTGATGAGCAGTAAAATGTCCCTTTATCCTTAGTACTGTGTTTTTTTTTCTGACAGCTCGGATTTAGCTTAGAGTTATTCTTCGGACACAGAATCTATTACCTTACCAGGATACTGAGAAGGTCAAACAAGACAGTACTTGTGAAGGGGATTCATAAGTTACTTTACAGTGGCTCTCACTCATGTTACAGAGTTGCTGACTCTATCTATGGTCAGTATGGAATAAAAGGGAGGTGACGAAACACAAATGTCTGGCAGACTCTGAGTCCCCATATCATCATGGTCCAAAACTGATCTGCGGTTTTTTAGATACAGGTCATAACAATCCTTATTGCTCTTTTTACTGTTTAACTTGGTCTTCATTGCTAAATCTCTCCACAGATATATTTTGTCACGAAAGATTAGACTCTCCTGTTCTAAATGTTTACAACAAGCTTCTTTTTTCTTTTCCCCTGTACCCTTGTGCTGGGGATTGAACCCACAGCCTCAGCCATGCAAGGCAAGTGCTCCACCTCTGAGCTTTCTGCTCAGCCCCAGAGTAAGCTCGTGATGAAGGTTCTTTTCAGTAAGTATCCCAGGTCCAGGGTAGCTCAATGTGAATGGCTAGTTCTTCTATATTATACACAGACTGTACATATCCAAAAGTCCTACAGATCATGTCAGTGAATTTTCTTTCAGTCAGGTCTAAATTTTCCTTGGAACACCTTGAACCATTTAGCAATAGTATTGCTCATTCTTAAGACTGAGATGCCACTCATACGCCACTAACCACAGTGTCCAAACTTACTCTCACACTAACTATGGAATTTTATAGACAAAGCCGGCAAAGATTATGAATTACCATATATATCATACTTTATCGAATAAAAATACTTGACAAGTAATACAAATGAACAAAACGCTTTTATTTCATAAGCACCCTGTAAAATCCTGTGATCCTCTCTTGAAAGACAAAACATTCTGTTTACTTCTCGCCTTCAGAGATAAACCCTTGTCCAAATTCAGCAGCTTCTCGTTTCTCATCTAAGAAGCCTGATCCATTTAGCCTTCACCTACTCCATAAGCTGTGAAGTAAACTTGCTCATGTCTCTTTCTGACACATGTTTGTAAAGGGGAGTTGGCAATATACACACAAAGACCACTA
This sequence comes from Alexandromys fortis, assembly GCF_014885135.2. Lineage (NCBI taxonomy): Eukaryota > Metazoa > Chordata > Mammalia > Rodentia > Cricetidae > Alexandromys > Alexandromys fortis. The sequence continues at coordinate 9,507,389 of NW_026067908.1, forward strand.
TTTCTTGCAGGTAACAATTAGAACCCAGCATGCTATTTCAGAGAGATCAGTAGCTCCTGGCGGGCTTCCTTTGGTCTTGCTTCTAAAACTTCATAGGAACTCTCCTATGCCTGGCTTCTAGAAAATTTCCAGTACCATCACCTGCCTCTTCATATACTATTATTATTATTAGTAGTAGTAGTATTCATATCAATGAGGAGAGCATGCTAAATGAGAGCGGACCAAACACTACTCTCCATTCTATGGTGTATAGATCATGCATGGAGCTTTTGAAGATTCTGTGTTCCACTGTCTCACCTTTAAGTGTTCATAGCTCTGAGATCAGGCATTTTATATCAGAAAGTTCTCCAAATGATTCTGATGGAGTTGCTCCATGGCTCGGTGTATTAGTTTCTCCTGTCATTGCCATGAAAAACACTTGACGGAAGCAATTTTAAGTGGGAGGTATTTACTTTGGCTCACAGTCTCAGGAGACTTTAGTCAGTCTTTCAAGATGGAGAAAACAAGACAGAAGGGGCAGCTCAGTCTGAGTTGGCAAGTGTGTGCAGGGAAGTGTCTGTGCACATCTTGGCTGATCAAGAAGTAGAAGCAGCGCCTCCAAATGTTAGGTGGTGGTGGTGCATGCCTTTAATCCAGGAGGCAGAAGCAGGCAGATTTCTGTGGGATCAAAGTCATCCTGGTCTACAGAACGAGTTCTAGAGCAGCCAGGGCTACACAGAGAAACCCTTTCTAGAAAGACAAAAAAAGGAGGAGGAGAAAAAGGAGGAGGAGGAGGAGGTAGAGAAGAAGGAACAGGAGAAGGAGAAGGGGCAGCAGCAGTGGTCGAGGCAGCTCAACCAGAATCATTTGGCTATACTCTCATAGACTCACTCTGGGTGACTCACTTCTGCCCGCTAGGCAACCGTGTCTCAGAGGTTCTATAACAACCCACTTCACACCATTATCTGGGGACATAATGTTCAAACACACAAGCTTGTGGGGCGCATTTCAGACACAGTGCTTTGGAGGCTGAGGTCACGTGAGTCAAGTCTAGGGCCTGGTTCCCTCTCAGCACCCGAGCTTTGACGCTTTGAGGAATCATTAGGGGTGCTAAGTTCCCCCTGAGAACACGGCTGCTGCCAGAGTTCCGGTGGGTGTAAAAGGCCCAAAGCCAAGTTCTAGCTTGTGTCTGTGTTCTACTGAGTCTGCTATTCACAGGGCACCCAGGGCACCTTTGTCAACACATGAAGAAATTATTCAGGGGTGCTGAACACACTGTATCACAAAGGTGCCATTTACAGGGAAAGTGAGCCATGTACTAATTGAGAAGCGCTGCTTTACTTTTTCAGTTTGGCACCGTAAGGGATAATTCCCCAGTTAAGAAATACAGAAACTGAGGCCTTGAGAGGTTAAGTCCAGGTTCAACAGGAAGAAGTTAAACAACATTCCTCTATGCCATGTTCCTCTTGAGAGTCAAGGAGAGCAAGCCTGGAGGACGATAGTATTTCCAGGGCGGGAGCCTAAGAGGGGGAGCCATTTGCTCATTCACACCGGAAGCCTGTCATCTTCCTGAAAGTCCTACAGAAGAAAAGATGGCACAGAATGATCATACAGTCTGCATTTCCCCCTAGTAAGCACAAGACGAGAACCAACTGCCCTGGGAAGCCACTATGATGCGCACAACATTGAGAATAACTATACATTAAATTCAGATGAAATATTATCAGGTACTGACTCTCACCATTCTATGAAGTGGGATCATTACTGACGTCTTATAGATGAGGCAACAAAAGGTGAGAGGCTTTCAGTGGTCACTGGGAAGTACATAAAGGAATGGCCTCTGAGCATCCAGACTCTGGATCTAATGTGTGTGTGGCCCTCAGGGTGAGACAGCTGTGGAGGACTGAGCCTAAAGGTGCATTTAATACTGTTCAGTGTGTTTATTCAGCTCAAATGCAGCTCCTTGCACCCTGGTGTCTTGTGCATTTTTTTCACACGTACACAGCATCAAAGGGGACAGCGATTAGGCAGCCGTTAGAGATCTGGTGGGACTGGTCAAGACTGCACTTCAAAGAATGCGTTCAATGATGTTTAAACTATTTGCACAGCTTTTCTCTGATACACAATTTATAATAAGAATCTACTATCCATCCAGCTAGTTATTCCATCCTATTCAGTGACAAGGTGACAATCAATGGTATTTTTCCCACTGGGGTCTTTCCTGGTTTGGGCTTTGCACCTGCTCCAAGCCAAAAGATGTTTTTCAACTGTGCATACATGAACATGCCATGCCTCTGCCTGAAACTGGCCAGTTCTGTCTCGGTAAAGTGTGTCCCCATTCTTGACCTGGAAAGCATCTCTGGCTGTAGCTGCTTCTAACCACTGGCTGCTTCTGCTACTCTCCCTGGGCTGCGTGGTTATACCCGCATCCCTTATCCCTTCCCCATCCCTCCCAGCATGCCTTTCCAGTTGCTGCTTTCTACTTCCATCTTAATGATTTCCCTTGGAAAACATCCTTAATGGTCAGGGTGAAGCTTAATCATCAACCCTTCCCACTGAGACTCTCGGGAGCTTGCAAATGCCTGATCCTTGAGACAACACATGCAGATGGCAGCATCCCTCTGAGTGGAGGAGAGGGCCTCTTTGCTCGCTGGGTCTTCAGTTTCCAGCAGAATGTCTGACCATGCATAGTCCATGAATACTGGAAGTATTGGTTAAAATCACAGAAAGTATCAGTCTGAGATACATTTTAGTTTAAATGTGAGCCAGAAGGACAGTTGCATATTGAAGCTTTTTAAAAGTTGAATTTCTAGCTTATTAAGATGAGCCTAAAGGCATAGAGACCAACTGTTTAGTGTGCTTCTCATGAGGGTATGTGTTAAAATACCTGAACGAACACTGAACACAGAGGAAAACCGCCCACAGCTGGGGGAAGTTGTGTTTTAAACGCTCCTTCCGATGGAAGCCAAGAAGTCTTGGAAAGCTTCTGTCAGCGTTTTGCTTGGACTTCAGAGTTTAACGTGCAGGATTTAACAGTATCTGTCCCAGAAGGGTAAGAAGATGGTGCAAGGATCGTCTCTGTGTGGGCTGAAGGGAAAATCCAGACTCTCTGCAGTGTTAAATTGGAGCTTGCTCTAGCTTGAAAATAGATCTCAAGTATCCAGTTCCCCGAGAGGCAGGCTCAGTCAGGAAACTGTAGGAGCCGTTCTCTGTGAGGCCTTGGGATCTCCTTGGTTATGGGGCCGGAAAGGGTCTTAATACTGCCTGAGGTTCCATACAGACCGCCCACGCGTTATTACCGTATTACCCCGTGCCTTCCTCTCACACTCTCAGAATCTGGAGGGTCACCGCGGAAGCCAGTCACGCATTCCTGGGCTAGGATGCAGAGGGTAGGTAGCCTGCCTTTTCCTGTTGTGAATTCAGACTGAAAGAAGACGAATGATTTGGAGAAAGCATGGCTTCGCAGGGGGAGTGTGGGGAGGGGCACCAAGATGCCGCCTTTTGTCATAGTTCCGAGTCCCGAAGGTCTGTGAGTTCTTCAGCAGCCAGCCGCTGCAGCCTCAGCCACTTGCCAGGGGTGAGGACTTGGATTAGTCACCCCAAGTCTGTTTCTGAGAGAGTAAAATTAGGCTGATTGGGATGGGGGATGACTCAGTAGAGAGAGGACTTGCCAGCACCCGTGAGGCTATGAATTCAATCCCCAGGATCCACAAAATGGCTGGCATGGCAGCCTGTACCTGTGCCTGGGAAGGGGAGACTGGGGAATCCCTGAGCCTTACCTGCCTGCCAACCTAGCCTAACCTAGGAGCCCAAAGTTCCAGCAAGAGATCTTGTTTCAAAAAATAGGGTAGAGCCAGATGGTGATAGTGCACGTCTTTAATTCTCAGCACCGGGGATGCCGATGCAGGGGGATCTCTGAGTTCAAGATCAGGTGGTCTACATATCAAGTTCTAGGCCAGGCAAGGCTTCTTAGTGAGACTGCCTATAATAGTAATAATAATGATGATGATGATAATAATAATAATACATAGAGATGGCTTAGCAGTTTCAGAGCACCTAAAAAGCAGCTTATAACTATAACTGTAGCCCCAGGAGATCTGATGCCATCATGATACACGCACATGGTGCAAAGACATACCTGCAGGCAAAACACCCATACTTATAAGAAATAAATGAAGAGGAGTGGATATTTCCTGAGGACAACACCTGAGGTTGACCTCTGGCCCCATACACATGTGCACACACATGCACCACAACATGAACACACACGCACACATTGATCCTTCCCATCTTATGGACTTTTCTTAAAGAGTACAGGCAATAATATGGGCGCCTTAGCCACCTCAGAGCCCTGGGCCTAAGAGATGTGTACGGGAAATGGAAATACCTAATTGTCCTGCTCACTGAACACTGAGGATCAAGTGACTTGGTGAATATATAGGGTCCTAAGAGCTGAGTGATTGATTGAAGAATACGACACATGCTAGCTGAAAGAAAAACTACCTTTTGTATTTGTGACCAAGCACACTTAATGAAGGATGCATTCGCTTGCTGGACTCCGCCTCCTGCCTTTTCCCTTCCATGTTGGGTTCTGTGGTGTGTGCGTAGCTCATCAGTGAGCATTCAAAGCCCAGACTGCTAGAATGTGAAATCATTTAAGGAAATGTGGTTAAACTTGTCCACAGCTTGGAAGGTCTTGGCTTTTGATCAGACCATAGTCAGGACAGGAAATAAATATTTTCATAAATAAATCATTCTATTTTTTCCTAGTTCTTATCCCTTTTACTTAAGTTCTCTGGATGTAAAAGTAAAAAAAAAATTTTAAAAAAGCCTAACTCTTAGCCAGATTTGGTGGCACACACCTTTCATCTCAGCACTTGGGAGATAGAAGCAGGCGAACCTCTGTGAGTTTGAGGCCAGCCTGGTCTATAGAGTGAGTTCCAGGACAGCTAAAGCTACAGAGAAACCCTGTCTCGAAAAAACAAATACCCATCTCTTTTTCCAGGTTGACAGTCACCTGAGCCAGCACTGTAAGAAACTAATGAGCAGGAGGGAACAGGAGGAGAGGAGGAAGGGGAGACTGAGTGGTATGTAAAATAAATAAAAATATTCAATAAAAAACAAACAAACAAAAAGCCTGATGAGCTTCTGCACTTAGGTTGCCAGTACAAGCTGACTCTTAGAGAAATGACAGGGAGCTTTAAACGTAAGCTTGCCTCGGGCTTGATTTCCTCCACAGCACTGACTGTGCTCCCTTTCTATCCCACATCCCCCTTCTTTTCTTGCTTTTCTTCCCTCTTCCTCTTCTCTTCCTCCTATTTTTGTAGTGTTGGACATTGCACCTAGGCCTTTCCCATACTATCTATGTGTTCTACCACCAAGCTACGGCTCTATTGCTTGCCGCTTCTTGGTCTATAAATAATTTGAACTCCGTCACAACTGGCCAGATACATCTGGAACTCCTTTTCTTTTTTAAGGAATTATATAATTAAATGAAAAACAACCCCACACTGGGGAATATTTGTTTATGAACGATAAAAGCGTTTCAGCAAGCTTGGAGTTCATATTCAGAAGCGGAAAAGACAGGAGAAGACCAAAATGTGAACAAGTAGAATTTGGCGTCCAGGGCAGCCAATGGGGTGTGCCAGAGAACCCCACATGACGGGCTGGAGAAGGACAGCACCAGCCCTGAGCTCGGGGCTCCATCTTGTGTCAGTGGTAACTCACTGTTGGTGGTGGCCTTGCAGACCTGCAGAGAGTGCTAGGAAGGATTCAGAGGGAGCATCCGGGCTCTCCAGAAAACCATATGCCACGATCAACAGCTGACCTCCGCAAGGGGCTGGGCACCGATGGGCAGCACAGTTGCTCCATGTTTGCTACATCTGCTAAGCACCCTCTTTTTCCATTTCCAACGGGAAAATAAAGAGCCATAACTCATGTTTTTACTGACTTATTTTAGTTTCATATTAAAATAGAAAAAAAAACTAGAAACTGATTTTCTTTCATGTTTTAAATAAGGTTCTTGGGCTAACAGTGTTGGAAAGACAATATTTTTCTACAGTATAGTTGGCATGGGCCATTTGAGGGGGTGAATACATCTTGGGGGAAACAAAAGAGAAATGCAGGTAATTTTAAGGACACAGTCATGTAGAAGTCGAAGAGCAGAGCAACATCTCCAGATGTTCTAAAAAGACTTTGAGTTGCAACTTCTGTAAAACACAGTTACCGCTCTCAACACTCACTGAAGGGCTTGAAGACTTGTTTGGAACAGTCATTAGACGTAACCTTGTCAAACTGCCTTCTAAAGACTCGTGTTTATACCATAGACTAATGTTGGGCCCTTTCAGTGGGTCAGAGTTAACACAGAAACCTAGGACCTATAAACTGATCAAAGTGCCAAGAATCTGTGATGGTAGAGAGTGCCCACCCCTAATGAGACATCTGCCCCCACCCCTCCAAGGCTCAGGGACACCTTAAAAGAAGGAGCAGGAAGAATGGAAGACCCAAAGAATCTGAGGTGTGAGGCCATGATACATCCTCCGAGCATGACGTCGCTGGTTCACTCATGAAGTCACCGCGGCTGTCTACACAGGACTGTGTCTGCAGGTATTTCACCGTGGGTGGCAGAAGAGGCCGTGTGGTTTCATCCCTCTTTGGGGGTCTGTTTTTAGTTGCTGATGTTTGGGGGAGGAGGAATTCATTTTCTATAGCGGTGTCATCACGGAAAAGTTGCCAGCTCTACAACAGATCACCTCCTGTCTACATCAGGTGAGAAACACAGAGGCCACACAAAGAGAAGGCATAAAAGGAAGAGGGAGAACTGGTAGAAGAGGGTCCCCGAGGGAGAGAAAGGGGAGGAAAGATAACGGGGCTAAAGTGCTATAATCAATTATATAAATGCATGAAATGCTCTAACAAAAAAAATAACCAATACTCACAGAAAAAGAAAGAAAATAAAAGTAGTAGAGACCTATCCAGCCTTCTAACTCCATTCTAGCATCTTATTATAGATGCAGCACAGAATTACAATCAAAACCTTGGCATCTCCACAATCTACCCATCTAGTCAGATTTTGCATATTTCAATGCATGCTTGTATTTTTACTTGATCTTTGAAACTTATTTGACATTTTTAATTTTCTATGTATAAATTATTTTCTTAATTGTATGTGTGTACCGTGGTGTATCTGCTATCCTCAGAAAGTCAGAAGAGGACATGAGACCCCCCAGACCTGGGGCTATAGACGGTTGTGAATGGAACCCAGGTCACCTGCAAAAGCAGCAATTGCCTCTTACTGGTCACTTCTCCAGCCCGTCTGTATTTTTAAAATACAGTTTTACAATATATTCATGAACACCAAGAGTCAAGTCATACAGGAGTTCCACTGCAAAACCTCTTGGGCACCCTTCAGTGACTGCACATACCTTTCTGCTCCCCTTATGACAATGGCTTGGGAGCCACTAGACCTCCCTCCACCTCTAAGAGCTGCCATCTCAGAAATAATAACCTTTGAAGATCGACCTTTGTGGCAGAGGAGAACCTCGGTGTCTTCTATTGGTCTTTACCGTATTGCCTTGAGTCAGGGCCTCTTCCTGTTTGGGTAGGTTTGTTTCTGGGGAATTTGCTGGTCTCTACACCAATACTGGGGTCACATAGGTAGCACAATTTTTTCCAGGGATGCTGGGATTTGAACTGAGGTCCTCATGTTTACAGAGCAAGGGCTCCTACTCAGGGTCGTCTCTCTAATTCCTAAATTGGCTTCCTCAATACAGTATCAGTCCCTGAGGTATGTGCAGGGTGGTTGGTCCAGTAGCCTCTCCCCGTCACTGTGAGCTCTCCCACACAGACCTTGTTTATCCAAACTTACTTATTGTAAATCCTCTGAGGAGGTTAAGGAAGTCAGTGAGTGGAAACGCCCAAAACACAGACTCCATCCACACAATCCCTGAGTGCAGAATCCAGGGGTTTGCTAATGGGATGCTCACCATGAGACATGCCAACTCTGCGATGCTCTGCGGGGTTAGCAAGGTATCCTTAAAATACCTTCGGCTGGTGAAGCAGCACACCATGACGAGAAATAATGGGCTTTGAGCTAAAAGTAGGGGGCACTGATGTCATCTTGGCCTGTTCCCAGGATGGCAAATCCATCTTGCTTCCAATACAGATTAGGAGTGACTGGCAGTGGCTGCCCCAAGGGCAGCAATGGAGAAAATTTGGAGCATGAGTTCAGGCTCAGCAGCATCAGAAGCTAGCTGAACCCTCAAGTCTGCCACAGGTATCTGTACCAGGTGTCTGTTCTTAGTGGGGTGGATGGAGCTAAAGAAAGGCCATATCCATGGGCAAAGTGAAGGATTAGTCTGGAGTAAAAAAAAAAAAAAAAAGAAAGCCAAACCAAAAATAAAACAAGGTTTAGAGAGACAAGGCTAACTGACCTATCTGAGCTCTGTTGGGGCAAGAAACTTCCAGTAACCGAGCAGAAGAGCATTGACTGGAATTATCTGGTGGTGGAATAGCAGGACCTAAGCCGGGAGCTCGTCTCTGAACAGCAAGTATCAGGACAGTGTCTCTTTCTGAAAGCAGGAAGCACTGACCAAGGGAGGTGAAAGCCACCCTTCCTCCAATAGCCAAGTGCCCGGTGAGCAAGAAGCAGAGGGCAGTAACCCTTTACACATCACTTCAGGGATGCTCATGGGACCCTCTGCAGCTGCCTGGGAAGCAGGGTCCCATTTAATAAATGAGAGCCGAGGCTTAGAGAAATTCAGGAACTTATTAGGCTAGGAAATGGAAATCTCTGGTGTCTATCTCTATAATCTGTTCTTCTCCCTAGCTCTTCCTTTTTCACTGTAAGGCGATCAGCAGCAACTTTATACATGCGCTGACGACTTTGGGTACATAGCCCCTCCCTGTTCCTAAAGGCCACTCATCTCTGGGTAATGACAACAACAGATGTCCAACTGACCAAGGTTCCAGGATGGACCTGAGAAGCAGAGACCCAGCCTTTCTGAAGCAGCGTTGGAGCTGTGAGCTGACCTTCCTCAGCTAACTAAGGAACTCCAGCACAGGCTCATCGCCAATCAGAATCTCTGAGAAAGAAGTGCTGGGCTATGTTTGCACATGAACAAGGTGAGGAAACACAGCCACATTCACAACAGGTCTCATGAACTGGAATAAGTTTCTCAATGGGGCCCATGAAGAGTAAGAGAAAATAATTCTAAGGAATGAGATTTAGATGTTCTTGATGGGTATACTTTCTACTCCCCCTACGGATCTTTGTTCCCATTAAATCATCCCATAAATGATCTTCACTTCTAGATATGATGGTTTTAAAGGAACTTCATATTTAAGAAATTGCATTGTACTCTGAGGAAAGAAAGATACATTCTTGCAATCAGAAAATCATAACTGTTTTATTTTTTATTTCATATCATATAAGGTGATGCAATAAGAATCTCATAATATGAATCAGAATATCTGTTTTTTTTGACACAAGGTATTATTTTACATACTCTATAATTAATATTACAATTAATATTAAAATTCATAGTATTCGTTGAGTAAGTTATATGCACATGCAACATGCACATGGATAGTTATAGCAGCTTTATTAATACTGTCCCAATCTATCTGCATAACACCATCATAATGTCCTTATGTAGGCAAACAGATCAAGACTGTAGTGCATCAGAAGATGTTAAAGAAAGCAAAAGAGATGTTATGTCATGAAAAGATGAGGAAAGCATCAGCGCACATAATTCAGTAAAAGAAGCCAGGCTGAGAAGGAGCCATAACACACAGCTACAGCCTTAGAACAGCCTAGAAAAGGCCAAGCTTGGAGAGGCTGTAACGATCATGACTTCCAGGGATAAAGAAAGGGGGTAGGGGCACACGCTATGTTTCTCAGGTGGTAAAATGATTCCTTATGGCTCTATATTGTGGACCAATATCATCCATTTGTCAAAACCCACAGAATGTATCATTCCAGTAAGTTGTAATGGAAATGACAAACCCCCGGAGGTGATGCCAAGTCATACAGGCTCATCAGACCCAGCAGCTTCCTCATGTGGTTCAGGAGTTTAATAATAGGAGAAGTTACAAGTAGAAAGGAAAAGGGGGCAAGAGACGTGTGTTCTTATGGTCAACTTTGTCCTGAAACAAAACTCTAAAAATAGCATCTATTAAAAACAAACAACCAAAGCCGGAGAGACAGCAACGGAGGGCAACAGTTAGAATGGGATGGGAGTTCTCTGTGCCCATTGCCTATCATTTTTGCAGACTTTTCTGCACCCAAAACATCTTATGGATTTTTACCCTAAATATTTAATTGTCCGAGAATATTTTGTTAACAAGTTGAACCAAGATTTCTTATAATGAAAAGGGTAACATACTTGGGAAAGGGTCTCAATAAGATGCTTCAGGGCTTTGGTACCAAGTCCAGAATACAGGGAGGTTCTGAGATGGAGGGATGGGACCTTCTCTTCCTCCTGGGATCGTGGAACCAGAGCTCGACTTTAGAGAAAAGTCATTAGACATGTAAGATTTTGATTTTACTATGAGAGCATATAAAATTTCCCCCTGAAACACTTAGCATTTTTCTCTCTCTCCCTAACTTAGAAGCATTTGTTGTGTGGCATTTGCAAAAATGAGACAATTGGATTGTTGCCATTTAACTGTAGAAACAGAATATACTTCAGAGTGCAAGGAGTTTATATATACAGATATACAGAACCCACATTATCAAGCCAATAATTCATACATGAGTTACTCCTAATGTGTCTCCGAATCTTACAGATGTTAACTTTAGAATTCCTTTAACCAATGAGGCAGATGCGGGCACATTCTAATTATTCCTTGGAATGTGTACAGATGCCTATTTTTACTTTCAAACAAATAAGGGTTTAGCAGTAGGCCATCTTAGCATTTGTTTTTTGTACCTAAAATTCGATTTTTTTAAAAGAATGATACTTCAAGAACAAATATGGGAAAATCTTTCTGGAATTTCTCATCTTTATTGGGTTCAACAACATTATTCTGTTCTAAATTGCCACAGGGGCAGGGGACACCAAGACCTTTTTGGTACTTAAGGTCCCTTGTAGTTTTGATCTAGCCACGCCCATAAGGATCTTAAAATCTTGATGAGGAGGTGACATACTCAGATGAAGCAAAGACTGAATACACAGCACACTATCATGTGACAAACAGTACATCATGGTCTATAAATAAGATGTTGGATGATTCTTTAGTCCAGTTTATGAGGTTCAAGCCTAGTCTAAAGGACTGAGTATGACATGGATATACCGGGGGAGAAGCTGGAATTTTATAGCCAGGCATAGGTTAAATAGCCAGACCTCTAAACACAATTCAGCTAGAAAAATCTCTGCAGGAGCTGAAGATATGGTTCTCCAGTAAACAAGAACACTTGCTGTTCTTCCAGAGAACCTGAGTTTTGTTCCCAGCATTCACTGAGGCATCTTGTAACTCTAGCTCCAGGGGATTTGAAACCTTTGGCCTCCTTAGGCATTGGCACACACATCATATACACTCACACAGACACAGACACATAGCCATAATATGTCTGTTTACATATTATGATTGAGGAGTGTTATCAAATGTTCTTATTTACTGAGACGCAGGGAGTTGATGGCCATTATACCCAAAGGATGCAGCATTAATCAGGGGAGTGTTTGCTATGGGCTTTGGGTTTCCATGTAGGTATGCTGTGGAATCTAGATATTGAGGAAGCATGGAATCCCACCACCAGGGCAGGGGCCACAAACCTTGGGGAATTCATGACTATTCTCATCCAGTGTTTAAATAATGTGTTTTTCTTGGTTTTACATAAACAAGAGATATTGGGGTTAAGGACAGAGAAGATGTATGCGTCCAAATGGTTTAAGAAAAGTAGAAAGTCTAAAATAGGCAGGCTCTAATCTCTGCAGCAGAAATTCCTGAACCTTTCATATCTTTTGAGCCTCAAACTCTGAAAAAAAGATCTCATCTAGCTACAAGGACTCTGGGAAGAAAATGAATGTCGGCATGCTTCCCTGTAGAAGAGACCACGAGAGAATTTAATGTTCACTCAAGGGACTCTGTGTTTCACCATGGGAGTAACTTAAAGTTAGGAAGGGAGGTTCGCTTCTGCTGTTTGTGCTAGGTCATAAGATACTCTCTTTTTCTCTTTCTCTTCGTTTCCTCCTTTCTTTCCTCCCCCTCCCCCTCTTCTTCTCTCTCGGTCCTCTCCCCCCCCCTTTTGTTCCTTCCTCCTTCCCACCCTCTCCCTCCCTCATCTATCACCTTTTGTTTTAGTTAGGGTTTGTATTCCTGTGAAGAGGCACCATGACCATAGCAACTCTTATAAAGGAAAACATTTAATGGACTTGCTTACAATTTCAGAGGTTTGGTCCATTATCATCGTGGTGGGACATGGCAGTATACAGACAGACATGGCTAGAGCTGAGAGTCCTACCTCTTGACTGGCAGGCAACAAGAAACGAACAGAGATACTGGGCACGACTTGAGCATATATGAGGCCGCAAAGTCCACCTCCACAGTGACAACACTTTCTCCAGCAAGGCTCTATCAACTCCAACAAGGCCACACCTCCTAATATGTCCCCATATGGGGTCCATTTTCTTTCAAACCACCATATCTTTCTACCAAATTTTACTCATAAAATTCTAGAACTAAAAAGACAACATGGCTCCTGCTGTTTAAACACCCCCCAAAGGATTTATAATAAAGGTTTGTTCAATCTATGAAAATATTCAACTCAAAATCGAATGCAACAGTCTGCAAAGAATCGGGTACAAACTAAGTGTGATATCAAAGCAATAAATCTAGAGGTTGTGGAGGACCCCTGTAATATAGTGTCTTCTGGACATGAAGGACCATTGCACCCATGACCTCACAGCAGCTGTGGATGCCTATGTAAAATCTGTACAAAAGCAAGCCTGTCAACGCCCCACCATGGATAGAAGGTTCACGAGGTCCCACCGCTAACCATGGGACTTTCAGCAGGTGATGGCTCCTGGTGGGGGGAGCGGTGGTGTCAATTTTCTTCAGTTGCATGGTCTACAGTAGGCTGCCTATGTTCTCATGAATGGACCCACACCTATGTGAAAAACTGTAGGCACTAATTGTACTCAGTGGCTTATAAGAAATCATTAGAAGACAAAATTGGAAGGAGATGTTCTGGGAGTCTAGGGCATTTGGAAGGAGAATGGAAATGGGAGGTGAATACAGTATAATACATCATATTTGTGTATAAAATTATGAAAGAATATAAAAATGTTAATGACAAAGTAATGAAAACTTGTGGAGGTGGAACTGCACTTGGAGGGTTCAGACTCAGAAACTTGACTACCATATAAAGCAAGCAATGTTAACTATAAAAAGCAAAAGTTATCTCTCTTACTTAACTAGTACTTCTACTATAAAAATCAAATTACAACATACTATTAGACTGAACAAACCTCTACCTTAGAGGATTTATAGTCAAATAATGACAAATATTATTTATTACTTGTCCTTTCTTTGAACACTGAAACACCATGGCCCTACTTTCCTCAGCAGTTCAGAGATAGAGAGGGTCCCCTTGTGCGGGCAGGAATGATGCAGGAGAGTGAGTGAAGGCAGGACACAAAGCTATATCTATCTATATTTCCAGGTTTTTTAGTGATAATAACTAACATACTTTCTAATAAAAAATAAATGAGGGTTTTTGGAAGTAAACAGAGTGGAAATCTAAATAACAAATAAAGAATGAAATTGCCACAAATACTTCAGCAGATTTGAGTTCAAGTCTAATACAGATGAAGTGATGTCCCAATATTTTGTTGCTATTATTGTTTTAAGAAAACAGATACAGAATAAGAAGTATGAGTTTTGGGGCTTCTTGGTGAAGGTTAAGTAAATTATTTGCCTTTATTGGGAGAAAATTCAGGGATGAGTATTATGAAGCTTTACAGGGCTCTTTTCCCCCGTCTCCCACTTCTAGCTATCCCTCCTCCCTTACTTTTTGAAGAAGATTAACAAAGGAGCAAGAACAGGGCTTACTTCATGCAGATGTAATATAGTTAATTACTCAGGATGGTTGTCTCACCATCAGAAGGAGACTCGCTGGAGAAGATGAAATCCAACTGGAGTTAGGAGTGTTCTGGAACGTACACATGAGCTCTAGGAATGTAGGAGCCCAGCTGTTCAAGGATGAAGCAGTCAGGCTAATTCTGATCTGTTTTGGATGGAAGTTTTCAACTTATCTAGAGCCACAAAGGAAGTGATACAGACAAGGCAGGGAATGGGGGAGAATAGAAGTAACCTCATCTAAAGACACAGTAACTTCAATAAAAACTCAGTGAAGGCTCAATGGCAACAGGGGATCAGAGAACCAGATGATGGAAGAATAGAAACACCTGAATCTGAGGAGAAAAAAAAAAAAGAGCCCAAAGACAGGAGAAACATGAACACAACCATACAGGATGCATGTGGCTATAACCAAAGAGGTCTCCTATGTAGTGACACTGGGGTCTCAGAAACAGAGAAGCCATGCCTGGAAAGGTACTCAGAGAAATAGTTACACTTCCTAAATCTGATGAGAAATCAACTGTCAACTCAAGAATCTGAGAAAATTATGAAGGGAAGACCCCAAATCCATAACAATACCCACACATCATAACTGAATTTCCTAAAGCTAATAATTATAAGAACATGCGAAAGTAAGTCCATAAAACTAGACATACATGACATCTTGCCTAGGTGGGAAAACAGTTCTAATTAGAGCACATCTCTCACCAGACATCATGGAAACCAGAGGAAGGTGGCAAAAATAGATTTCAGTGCTAACACCAAATAACCACCACCAACGCGCTCTGTCAGCCCAGAAAGCACTCAGGGAAACTGGCATTCAGAACTAAAGGAGAATTAAACCGTTGCACGGTGGAAGGAAACTGCTACTCTGAGACTTTAACCCTTTACTCCCTAAAGAACAACTAATAGTTTCCCAAGAATGGTAGAAGAGAAAACAGGGAGCTTCAGCAGGGAATAAAAATCACGACAAGCAAAAATATTAATTTTTTATTTAGTTAATTTAATTAATTGAGACAAGCTTTCCATCTTCTCTCAAGTTTCATAAATTACTTCTTATAATAGAGCGGTATAGCCTATAATAGTATATTATGATATGTAATATATAACAATATAGTTTACAATTAAGCAAACTTATAATACTGTTTTATGTGGTTATAACGCTATATCTGAGAAATAGTTAGAACAACTCTGTTAAAAACTGGAGAGGGTAAAAGGACATAACAGAGTATAAAATTTTCACACTTCCCTTAGAGTGTCAAAACGATAGCACGAGCATGCTATGGCAAGTTACGCAATAAAGTATAATAGCTAAAGAGACCACTGGAAAATGATATAAAGAGATATAGCTAATAACAGAATTCTAAAACAATATTCAAGCAATAGCCCCCATGAAGATGGGAAAAAGAAACCAGAAACCAACCAAAAATGACAATATTTATACCGTGACACATCAAGAGCATCATTAACTGTAAGTGAGCTAAATATGTATGATAAAAATGGAAATTGGCCAAGTGGCTGAAGATATGACCAATTTGCATGCTGTAGATAAGAAGCCGACTTCAGATATAATTGTGCAGGTTGAAATGAAAAAGATGGGAAAACACATTATGCAAATGGAAGCCAAGGCGAGCAGGAGAGACTGTGTGGCCGTGAGATAAGGTTGGCACCTGGGGAAGTGATAACTTTGGGTACAGAGAAAACTGCAATCACAAAAGGGGCAACAGCCACTGAAATGCTAGACACAGGAGAGCTGCAAAATACGTGAAGCAAATATCGATGGAACTGCAAACAGAGGAAAGGGAGGGGCTAGCCTTCTCTCGACATGAGCAACATTAGTCCGACTCTTGGAGACATTACTAGACCGAGAGTTCTCCAGTGTATGCCACTCTTTGGGTACCCATGGGAAACTTCATGATCCTTCTAATTCTTCTGGACACAGCATCACACACAAGGGTAGTTACTTCCACCTACTATCTGCACTAAATGCTAGGTATAGAAGAAATGTAGAGACTAATATCTGGTTCATAAATTCAGCAATCTTTAGGTAGAAGCAGGCAGACATTTGGGCCAGGGGTCCACATTAACATAACGATTTTCTAGATTCATTTTCCACAACTGAAGGATTATGACAGCTCACATCACGAAGGTAAAGTCTTAGGGATCGCGAGGGAAAGTGTCAAAGATGCTGTGGGGACAGTTAGGGTATCAGAGTCTCGCTCGTGCAGAGTTTGCCTGGGAATTACCGGAAGGTTCCAGCAGACAGACAAGAGAAACAAAGCAGAAGAAAACAAACAAAACCGCTGCCAAGAATGCAAGAAGCAACAGAGGACAGGGCGTGCATGCCATGACGGAGGGGCCAGCAGGGAAAATACCAAATCATCCCTTAGTAGTTCTGGGAAGGCTTCCTGATAATACTGCCTGGACTCACTGCAAGGGAAAGAAATCAAATTAACAGCAGTTCTTACTCTTGCTTGGTGGACTGGGGGAGCAGTAAGCCTGGTCATCAGCCAACAGTGATGTGATGTGGAATGCCCCTCTGTGTGCTGTGAATCTCTTTTACTACCATTGGTTAATAAAGAAGCTGATTTGTCCATTAGCCAGTCAGAATAGAGCTAGGCGGGAAATCCAAGCAAAGATACAGGAAAAAAGAAGGCAGAGTCTGGGAGAGGCCAGCAGCCGCCCGAGAAGCAAGATGCGAGGTAACAGCACGGCACACGTGACAATACATAGATTAATAGGAATGGGTTAATTTAAGATGTAAAAGCTAGTTAGTAATAAACTTTAGCCATCAACTAAGCAAACCAAAATAAGCCTCCGAGTGGATATTCAGGAGATGGTGGGTGGGAGAGAAACCTTCAGTTACAATGATGTGGAACACTGGGGGAAAAAATGTAAAAATAAGGCAAACAGCTTCACAAGGAAGGACTCCACCTATATACAGTCATCTGTCAGATTTGCTCAAATACCCATGAACGTGGAAACTGGGCTCCAGGGAAGAAAGGCTTTTTACCTACTGCTATTGTTTGTTTTTGTTGTTACTTTTACAGTTTTATACATGTATGCATGTTTCATATAACTTTATACATGTATGCAATGTATTTTGATCATATTCACTCATTACTTTTTATCATGCTTCCTTTCTAATGAATCCTGTCTTTCCAATTAGTCTCTCTCCTATTTTCAGATCTCTCTCTCTCTCTCTCTCTGTGTGTGTGTGTGTGTGTGTGTGTGTGTGTGTGTGTGTGTGTGTGTTCCGGTGTGCTGGGGATGGAATTCAGAGCCTTAGCATATGGTAGGCCAGTGCTTTACCACTGAACTCCACCTTCAATTTTTATTACTGTTTTCTCCAAATTAAAACATTCCGTCCCAAAGGGAAGAAAGTCTCATAAGACCCAGAGAACTTAAGAAACCCACCGGCTCAAGAGGCCTCTCCCCACAGTTCATCAGTTGTTCTAGGAGAGCCTCTGCAGCGGAGCTACAAGTTGGTGGGGAAGTCTAGGTGTGTGGCTTCTGAGTCGTTAGCCACACTTGTGTGGACTCTGGTGATGTAGCTGCCTGAAAGTGAACCCTAACTCATGACCCTGTAAGTAAGCTCATTAAACTCACTGGTTCACCAAGCTAGACTTACACTAACTGTTCTTTTGGTACTGTCCATCTATACTATATCTGGGGTGAATAGAAGTTGGTTCACATCCTCCAGGAAGTCAGGCAACTGTAGCATGAATAATAAAAACCCAGAGATGGATATTGGGGTTCAATCTGAAAAGTAAAACAGTCAGCCACTGGCAATCGTCCAGGAATCCTCAGAATGAGACTGTGTCTGAGAGTTGTCTCCTCCAGTCTTATATTCCTCTCTAGTGCTAGGATAAAAGGCGTGCACCAATAAATAACACCTGGTTTCTATGGCAAGCTAGTGTGGCTACTGGGATTAAAGGTGCGTGCCACCACTACATGGCCTGGAAGGCTGACCAGTGGGGCTGGTTTACTCTCTGATCTTCAGGCAAGCTTTATTTATTAAAATACAAATGAAATATTACTACACGCAACTACCAATCCCCGTTCACTGTCCCGATGCTATTGTCTGTTAAATTTATTACATATCTTGCCGCAAACTTACTATCACATCTCAGATATTGCTGGACACGTACCAATATGCAAACCCTGCAGAACAACCCGGTGAAGGAAGGCGATGTGGTAATGCATAGACTTGAGTGGTTCTGTGTCATGGAAAAAGATTAGTTTAACTATGCTTGTTTTACCTTGCAAGCCACTAAACTGCTTAGCACTACAGGAATCTAATAGGACCTGGATAGATAATATGAACTCAAAGAATTTTAACAGAGGTGGCAGCAGAAATTGTTGCATGCTTCGGAGACGACAATTACCCTCTGAGATTTTTCTACCTTGAATATTCAGAGATGTGCATCTCTTTAAGGAACGTAGGTTAATTTGTCTGGGCAGTGGGTGGTCCAAACTACATCTGCCCAGCAGATGTTCCCTCCAAAGTCTAAGCTTGATGCTAATAAACTTTCCTTCCCCTTTTACTGTCTGCACTACATGTTAGGCATTGAAGAAATGAAGATACTAACACTTAATTCATAAATTCAGAAATCTTATCGTCTAAGTAGAAGCAGATGCCAACCACAGTTTCACTTCAATTTGGAAATCCTCTAACAGCGACTAAATTGGGCCCTACTCGTTCTATTCAATGGTTTATCTCAAATGCAGTGCTTGGGATCCCTCTAAAGCCTAGACTCTTCTTCCACAAAAGGTTCCACTCATCCGAAGAAAGGCTTTCAAGTCAATTTGCCCCCAAAATACATCACTAACTAGAGATAAGGCATGTGATGAAGACTTATTGACCAGTATATTAGGGGGTTAGAGTTAAAGAAAATTCTTCTCTTCCTACTGATAATACCTCAATATAAACCAGCCATACAAGTATAAGACTATGTAACGGAGAAATATTTAGCAGACATTAAACAAAGAGTAGAAAGGAAAAGGCCTAAAGTGAATGACCCTTTCATAGGGGTCCCATATCAGATATCCTGCATATCAGATGTTTACATTACAGTTCATAACAGTAGCAAAATTACAGTTATGAAGTAATTTTATGGTTGGGGTCACCACAACATGAGGAACTGTATTAAAGAGTCGCAGTATTAGGAAGGTTGAGAATCACTGGTTTAACCAGAGGATAGAGCCCTGAACACAGCTGACATAGCGCCAGGGAACACAGTGACATCTATTTGAGCTCAGAGAATTGTGCTTAAATGTGGTTAAATATGAATTGAGAAGCTTTGGCCTTCATTTATGAAATAGAGCTTAGGACTGTCAATTTTTTCACAGTAAATGCCACTTATGAATTAAATAGTCAACCCCAGTGTTTGCGAAACCTGAGTGAGCATACAAACCAACTAAGGAGCTCCATGTAAGGGGATTGCTGAGGCCTAGTCCCCAGGACTCAGCAAAAATGCTTAATCTGAATGTGTAAATAATCTCTTTAAAGAATCCTGGTGCAAACGGTTAATAGATCTCAGTCTAACTGACGGTTCTGGATACATCTGCCTTCCTTTTCTATACTATAAAAGGGCTCATGGCCCAGCACTTGAAAATCCATCCTCTGGTTTCATCAGGACCACCCAGGCTTTTCTAGCAGCTGATCCCAGCTGGCTGCTTTCTTTAGGGGGGACTTGCATCCTGAAAGTCTTGTCTCTTTGATAGAGAACTTTGAGACAGTGTCTAAAGGGCGAACTAATTCAGGTATTTGGGAGTCAAATGAGTCAGACCCTTGATGTGTTAAGGACATGTGCAACTATGTGTGTGTAAAATTACTCTGGTTGTCTAGTTTCCTGTCTGCTGCTGTGATAAAACGCTCCGACCAGAGCAGTAAGAGGAAACTCAAGGGAATGGTTCATTTCATCTGACGCTCTCAGGTCACAGTGCCTCCCCGAGAGAGTCACGGGAGAACTCGAGCAGGAGTCTAAAGGCAAGACTGCTATTGT
This sequence comes from Alexandromys fortis, assembly GCF_014885135.2. Lineage (NCBI taxonomy): Eukaryota > Metazoa > Chordata > Mammalia > Rodentia > Cricetidae > Alexandromys > Alexandromys fortis. The sequence goes on from NW_026067908.1 coordinate 9,527,455, forward strand.
CCTGTGCAGTGTTACCTCTGACAAGGGAACTCACAGAAGCTGAAGAAGTGAGGCAGGAACCACAGAGGATGCCGCCTGCTGGCTGTCTCACTCTCTCGCTCGCTTGTATACAAACTCAGGCTTGGCTCCCTTTCTAGGATAGCCCAGGACCACCTGCCTAGGGATGGTGCTGCCCACAGTGGGCTGGACCCGCCTACATCAGTTAAGGCAACCACAACAGTCCATCAGAGATTGTCCATGGACCAACCTGGGAAAGAAAGTCAGTTAAGACTCCTTTAATTAGGTGACTCTAGGCTGCCTCAGGCTGACTCCTTCTGCTCCTTCAGCCAATAGTCTTTAAGATACCAGCCCTCTTGGGCGTGGCCTCTTATACTGTAAATGCAGCTGTAAAGCCTGTGCTTGCTCTCTTGCTCCCAGCTCTTGCTTCCCGCTGCAGGACTGTTCCTGTCCCTGCAGAGGACTGTGATCTAGGATAGTGATCCGTAAGTTTCCCCTAAATCAATAACCCTTTATTATTCATAATTCTGAACTGGTGCAGGATTATTTTGTGACTTCCACTTTCAACAGTTAATGTTAACTAATATTATGCAATTTGTATTTTTTATAAATCAAAATTTAAATTGTATTTTCTTGTAAGTATGTCAATCATCTACAAACTTATGATAGAGAATCATGCACTCAAGGTACACAAAACACGATGCAGTGTAGTGGCATTTCATTTGTATTTTAATAAATAAAGCTTGCCTGAAGACCAGCGAGTAAAACAGCCCCACTGGTCAGCCTTACAGACAAGGCAGTGGTAACACACACCTTTAATCTCACTAGTTGCCATAGAAATGGGGCAGTGCACGCCTTTCATCCCAGTGGCTCACACCTTTAATCCCAGCCCTAGAGAGGATTATAAAACGGGAGACAAAGCTTTTAGACACAGTCTCATTCTGAGATTCCTGGAAACAGGATCGCCGTTTTGGGACTCAGGTCGAGGTAAAAGCCAGTGGCTGGCTGCTTTGCTTTTTGGGTATTCAGACTGAATCCCAATATCAGTCTCCGAACTTGTATTAGTCATTCTTCAATACAGGCTGGAGGTGATGGCTCACTCGGTAAAGCGCTTGCTGTATAAGTGTGAGGACACAAGAACAACGCTAGAATCAATATTAAAAAGCCAGGGGTAGCACTGTGCAGCTGCAATCACAGCACTGGGGAAGCAGACACAGGCAGGTTACTGCTTGCTGGCCAGCTAGCCACGTCTAATCAGGTTAGCCCCAGACCGTCTCAAAACACAAAGTGCACAGGAAATGAGAAGGAATGACGCCCAAGGTTGCCCTTTGGTCTACATAGCTGTGCTCCATGATGTGGTTGCATGTGATCTGTGAGATGCATCGTGAACACGTATGTAAGATAGATATACACGCTATATTGATTTTTTTTCCCTAGCACAGTTCATCCGCTAACACCGTTAAGAGGGATCAAAAGGTTTAAGAATGAGACTTTGTGACTAAAGTCATATTAAGACACCCTTAGATTATGGAAGATGGGTCATTATTTTCAGCCACATCTATGAACTGATGTCTCTACTCTCTTCTAGTTTTTGACTGGAAAGAGCTAATTGCTTTTACAGAGACATAAACTGCCAAAGCCCTTTATATCTCTGGCCTGTGAAGCGTGCTTCCCCTCAGTTAATCAAGCATTTGGAGTTGAATACCTTTCCTCAGATCACCAGAGAGCAATGCCTCTCCATTCACATGGCAGCCTGGGACCTGAGCCCCTGTCATCCGGAGTGTCCTGGGAAGGAGATGCAACCTTTTTTGTTCCCTTTCCCCCGAGCTAAAGTACCTTTCGGCAAAGCTGCCCATTTCCAAAGGCAACATCACACAGTAAGTGTTCTATATTACCCCATCACTCTTCGAGTTTGTTTACCCTCATTAAGCATTTATGAACCCTCTTAAAATCAAGATGACCTTTTCCCAGGTTTCCACTTAACGCACAACCTCATTACCGGCTGTAAGGGCTGTAGACTGGAAAGAGCATTCAATGGAGGTTGGGAGACCTGGATTCTGACCCCGCTGCCAACACCAACCTGCCAGTTACCCCTTCTTTGTGTAATGTGAGAGATTTAGAATCTCTCATGACACTCTCTGGGACACGGTTCAATGTTCCTCCATTTGGAGGAATATCATTCCCCACTACCAGAGCGAGTGAGTCACCGGCTCTGTTTCTATGTTTCTACTGCGGCCTCCCACTCCTTATCTCCTGGTCCTCCTCCACCACACACAAACACACACACACACACACACACACACACACACACACACGTAGGCAACACTTCAATGATGCGCATCCTTTGGGTACTCATTCACCAGCTTCCGAGGCAGGCTACACTGACTCTTTGCGAAGCAAATTCTAAGCGATAGTCCATCTCCCTTGTTGGATAAATTTTATAATGTCTCCAGTACTTTTTCATGCTGAAGTGTTAAGTAAGTCAATGCTCAACTTAAATTGAACATTATTCATTACTAATATATGCACTCATTGGCAAGAAATACAAAATAAAACTCCTACAACTGGACCTTTTCTGAGGAACGCATCATAACTCCCCTTGGGCAATGCTGAGGATGAGACAGGTAAAGCATTTTAAGTTGTAGAGAAGATGCAACCCTTCATGATGTTTTTTTTTTTAAATAGAAAAATCAAATTTCTCCAAATTTCCCATGGATTTATTTTCTTATGCTTTGGGTATTTATGGTGGATTTTTTTTAAAAAAAAGTTCAGACTGATAGAACCCCATAAATGAAGAAATAACCTCATTGTAACAAAACACTTAGCAACAGTCAACCATTGGTTATGGTAGTTCATTTTTATAGCTGTCCTAGCCACTGTGATTTTAGCCTGTATGCATACAGATACTTAATTTGCTAGAGATTGTCAAACATTGTGTAGTATGGGGTTTTCTACCCATCTGTTATGTTTAGTTTTATGTCAGTTTGACACAAGCTAGGTTTATCTGCGAAGAGGAAATCTCAATTGAGAAAATGCCACCCACCAGACTGGCCTCGGGGCAAGCCTATAGGACATTTTCTTCATTGAAAATTGGCAGTGGGTGAAGGGCAGCTCACTGCCACCAGTCTCATTTCAGGACTGGGTAATATTATAAGGCAGGCTGAGCCAGCCATGAGGGACCAGTAAACAGCATTATTTCAGTTCCTGCCCTCTGGTTCCTGCCCTGACTTCCTTCAGTGATGGACTGTGATGCGGAACTGTAAGCTGAAATAAACCCTCCCACCCCACCCCCCAAGTTGCTTTGCTCATGGTGTTTAATCACAGCCGTAGAAACCCTAACAAGACATGATCTAAATATTTACCAAGTACCTATTACGTTCAAGGCACTGGAAGTAAAATGACTAAGTGGAATTTCTATATAATTATGCACAAACAAGTATATATAAGTATATAAAGAAGGGACTGCAGTCTATAGCAACACTGGGTAATTTTATTCAGTCAGCCAATTATGCAAGCACTACACTGAATATTAAAGACACCGTGGCAAGCAGGATTTTTGGTGTATATGAGAAGAGAAATGATACATGGATAAAATAATACGTGTTGTGTCAGGTGGAGAGAAGTGGTGTGGACAGAGAAAGTGCAGCTCCAGGTGGAATAAAGACATTAGAACAGCGGTTACTGTTTCAAGTGTGTCAGCATGTGAGACCTCTGAGCAGAGACTGGAAGGGAGTGGAGTGGGAGGTGAGTACCATTTTGGGGAAACAGGGACTCAGGCGAGTTGGAAGAGCAAGAATTAAGAGCATCTCAGACAGAAACACGCTTAAAGGTCCAGGAAATGGCAGCAACCCACATGTGGTGGTGGTCAGGACAAAAAAGGAGTCCGCAACAGACGGTCTTAGGTTGGGTTGTGTAAGCCACACCGGCTCCTCTCCAGTGAGCTGGAAACCAATTTTCAAGGGAGCTGGGCATGGGCTGGCCATCACTTTAAAATGATGAGCCTAACAAAGGTCATGCATTTGCCTGCAATGTTAGAAGCTGGGCTATAGATGGAAACAGAAAAGATTAGGGAGTTAGTAACCAGCAAAGGACAGACTGTGTTTTAAAAGGGTGAAGCCTTGGGCAGGGTAGGGGGTGAATGTATTTGGTATATACTCTGACACAAGAGGTCCAAGGATGGTTGGTTGACTGGGTGCAATCAAGAGACATGGAGAAGTCCGAGATGTCGGAACTATAGTGACAACATCCATATAGGGCAAGGACAGAGTGGCCTGTTGTATTGGGGAAGAGTATAGAAAAGAAAAAGGTTCCTATGAGTCAATAAAACTTTATTGAGGGGAGGCTGTATCGGAAGGATGAACAAGGATTCTTTATTTCCGTCTGACCAGGTACCGTGAGCCAAGACGGGGCAGATCAAAAAGAAAGAGTGACGTGAGCACTGCAAGTAGCCAGTGAGGTCAGAGCAAGTGTGGCTTTGGACTTCAGCAGAGTTGTGGTTTCACGTGTGCAAAAGGGCGTGGCGTCGACAGGAGCCTAGCCACATACACAGACTTCCAGAAGGATGTTCTAGGAGAGGCTCATAGGAGGCATCTCCTTTCATAATCTAATCTAAATGTCATTTTCTGTCCCACGAAGTGCTTACTTCTGCCCTCTTATGTGACCTTAGAAGCATCTGGTACCAGGCCCTCTTTGTTCACCATCTAATGTCTGTCACCACGCACCTGGTGCACATCCCAGGCACTAACATCTGTCACCACGCACCTGGTGCACATCCCAGGCACTAACATCTGTCACCACGCACCTGGTGCACAACCCCAGGCACTAATGTCTGCGGTAGGGAAAATGCGTGAGCTGAGCACTGTGCTTCTTGGGGAGGAGCACTGTAGGGACTGGGATGGAGCACAGCATAGTCCCTTCTTTTTACTTTGCTTTTTAAAGAAAATAAACAGCAACAACAGACCCTTAGCTAATCCCATCAGAAGCAAACATACAACTTCAAACCTCCAAACACACCAGTGAAGTCATTCTCCCCGAGGTTTTCCTTCATTGGATTTTCCTCCGAATGAACAGAAAACACCTGTTCCAGATGTGCCTGCATCAGTGGTTTCATCTTCCCCAAGGAAACCTCTCCTGGTTCTCTCTACTCTCTGCTCAAGGCCCTCCTCACCACCACCAACTACCCGGGGCCACTCACTCCGTCGTTCTGTACAGCTAATGGCGTGGAGCTTGGCCTTCGCCGCTGGGCTCATTCAGGAGACTGTGAGGTTTCTAAGCAAGTCAGCTTATGCCTTTTGCATCAATACCAATTTATGAAGGAAAAAAAAAAAAACAAAGTCAGAACCATGCATTACATTACCTGGGGGAGGAATCTGCATATAAGCACTTTATGAGATGATTCGAAACTGGGGCAGACGTGGATCCGGGTGTCTGAGAACCTGCAGTTGAGGGTTATCTGCTCTTCCCTCTGGTTTTCCTGAGCAGTCGGTCGACTTTCTACCAGGAAGGCCTGAGCTTTTTAGCCCATTGGTTTCTGCATCTGTTGCTCATGAGCCTCGTTGAGGAGGCCTTTTAAAGGAGCACATCCCAAGATGGGTTCAGGGGCAGGAGCTCCCGAGTGACTGAGAAGATCATCCAGGTCACACACACTGGGTTTTCCCCATCTCAGTACCCCGCAGATGGCAAGAATTTGTTGGCAGAGACTGCTTGTTCATTTCCTGGCCGCCCAGACCCGAAATAATCACACAAAACTATACTAATTGCAATACTGTTTGGCCAATAGCTTAAGCATATTTTTAGCTAGGTCTTACATCTTTAATTAACCCAGTTTTACTATTTTATATTTTACCACGAGGCTCGTGGTTACTGGTACTGGCGCGTGGGCATCTTTCTCCTTTGGTGGCTTACATGGCTTCTCTCTGACGTCACCTACTTTCTCCTCTGTCTCTGCTTGGAATTCCGGCCTTACTCTAGTCGGCCCTGTGGCAGGCCCAAGCAGCTTCTTTATTCATTCACCAAACACATTCACGGCATACAGAGGGGAATCCCACATCAGGAATTTGTGTGTGGTAATAGAACATTGGTGAATGACAAGACACATGCTGCCTCAAGACCTGGCACCCTGCTGAAGGGCACACTAATTTACTAGTGGTGCCACGGCATTGTTTAGAACTTTTTGTGACAGTCTCACTCCAAAGCCCAGAATGACCTCAGACTCATGGCAATTCTCCTGCTTCAGTCCACCAAGAGCTGGGATTACAGGTGTGAGCCATCATGATTGGTTAGAGGGGGTCTGAGAGGGTAAATATGTCATAGAATTCAACCTCAAAAACTGGTCTGGAACACTGACTTCATCAAGGGGATGAGGTTAGGGTTTCTATTACTGTGAAGAGACACCATGACCAGGGCAAATCTTATATAGAAAAATATTTAATGTCCTTTGTTTATGGCTATAAACCAAATATGAGTGAGTACATCCCATGTTCCTCTTTTTGGGTCTGGCTTACCTCACTCAGGATAGTGTTTTCTATTTCCATCCATTTGTATGCAAAATTCAAGAAGTCCTTATTTTTTACTGCTGAGTAGTACTCTAATATGTATATATTCCATACTTTCTTCATCCATTCTTCCATTGAAGGGCATCTAGGTTGTTTCCAGGTTCTGGCTAAGTGCACCCACACACTGAGACAATAGGGATGTTCTATCAGGAACTCATCAAGGCCAGCTGGCCTGGGTCTGAAAAAGCCTAGGATAAAACTGGACTCGCTGAACATAGCGGACAATGAGGACTACTGAGACCTCAAGAACAATGGCAATGGGTTTTTGATCCTACTGCACGTACTGGCTTTGTGGGAGCCTAGGCAATTTGGATGCTCATCTTACTAGACCTGGATGGAGGTGGGTGGTCCTTGGACTTCCCACAGGGCAGGGAACCCTGATTGCTCTTTGGGCTGACGAGGGAGGGGGACTTGATTGGGGGAGGGGGAGGGAAATGGGAGGCGGTGGCGGGAAAGAGACAGAAATCTTTAATTAATAAATAAACGAAAAAAAAACATTTAATTGGGACTGGCTTACAGTTTCAGAGGTTTAGTCCATCATCAGTGTGGAAAGCATATGGCCTACAGGCAGACATGGTACTGGAGAAAGAGCTAGGAGTGTTACTTCTTGGTCCATAGCCTTTGTGTGTCATACTGGCCATAGACTGAGCACAAATGAGACCTCTATGCCCGCCCCCACAGTGACATACTTTTTCCAACAAGGCCACACCTCCTATTAGTGGCCTTCCCTATGGGCCAAGCATTTACATATAAGAGTCTATGGGGGGCATTCCAATTCAAATCACCACAAAGGGAAAGTTTAAAAACAGAAAAAGAAAGAAAGAAAGAAAGAAAGAAAGAAAGAAAGAAAGAAAGAAAAGGAAGTTTCACAGTATAACCTAAGAATGAGCCAGTTTCATTACATCTCTCGTTCTCCTTGTTCTCCTTAGGGTGCACACGCAGAGGATGCATGAGTGTATGTGGTTGCAAGCACGCATGCACACACACACTCACACATGCACACTCACACACACATATACTCACACACCTGCACTGGTATTGTTTTCTCACACGAAGTGAGTTAGCTCATCAAATTCAAATTTTTAATCCTCTGATCACCTAGAAAAACAAGCCTCTGGACTCTCACCTAGGGTGAAGAATAAGAGTTTCACAATCGTACACATGAATGAAAGTCATAAGCATTTGCTGAGATAGCCCCACGGCCTCTTTCCTCTGTGTACCATGTTTATGCATGACCTGTGTGGTTGTGGTGACAATCAGAAGCCAGGATAGATAAAATTAACAGTCAGTTTAAGCATCAGATTATATCGTATTGAAACCAGAGAGTGGTCATCACCTCAAGAAACAAACTATTCAAAAGACGTTATCTGAGTCAGACTAGGGGTCACCAGTATTTTCAAGGCGCTTTTTGATGTGGGGGAGGCCCTGGATACTTGGCCAGATCAGTCAAGGAGGCTCAAGGATACAAGTCCTCTCTATTAGCACACGCCATAACCCAAGAGGGGGGAGGGAGACCAAGAGGGATGAAGAAAGCCTGCATGAGGAACTGATAGTTGAAATGGACCTTGAAGCATGGGCAAAGCATTTAATCAGCAGAGATAGGAGGAGGATATGGTCTCAGTAGCAACTTGAGCTTTACCTGCGGCGGGAAAGCTACCCCAGCCTGTAACAGGTAGCTCGTGTATTCAAGATACTGGTACATGCCCAGCTCACTGGCAGCCGCCCTTCTCAAGCAACAAACCTGGAGCAGCCCCGGGTCTGCTCCCTCACCACAGCTGGACTCTCCAGCGGCAGGCACAACACAGCCGACGCTGCGGCCCTCAGCTGGAAGGCAAAACAAGACAATTCCCTCCTTGTCTGTTCCGCAGTCTGCGGGGAATGATCTGTGGATCCCAAACTTCACGTGCCACAGAGTTACTCTAAAGGGACACTCCTAGAATAGCTTGCCCTGTGGTCATGCAACTAACCTACGGAGGTGGAGAGGAAACACCAGAAAGCCAGAGGGGAGGAAACGCAACAAAAAATGATTTCAACCGTGGGATTTTAGGAGCAACGTTAGCAAAGGCAGAAGAGGTTGGGCTGAAATATCTAGGGTGTATATATTAGAGGCTCATGAGAATAGCAGTTCCTGGATTGGTTGCAATTCTGGGTCTATTGGTTTTACTCTCTTTAAATCTTGACTGTAGTCCTACACTATGGTTTCTATTTTATAGACAAGTACCCCAAGGCTTCATTAGTATAGACAAAATAGTTTCACACAGCTTTTAAATGGGGAGCCAGATTTTAAAGTGCTGACACCAGAAGACCCGCATTACATTGGGATTAAAGTTGCGTGGGCTCAGCAGCGGGAAGTGCCTGAGTTATCCCTTCATTTCCCCCAGCAGAGAAAGGTTTCTTCTTTTTTCTCCATCGGCTCTGATCTTCACTGATTCCAACTTGATGACTACGGAACTGGCATCGGTTTTACAAGCAGAAAACTGCAATTGCGAAAACAATTTTCTTTGTTAATAGTGCCGTCTTCGTGGTTCCTGAAGGACTATCCCAAGCACCATCTCCGTATTGCTACTGTGAATGTTAACTTCCAGACCTTCTGATACAAAATGTAAGCAAATAGTGGCCGTGTAGCCTCTCTGTACCTTCATTTCCAGCTCCACTCCCGACATGATCTTAGGAAGAGAGGCCATGCAAACGGAACGAGATGCACAATGCTCCTATGTAGCGTTGGAACTGACCCTGAAGCCTGGGTCTGGTGGCTCGAGTCACTGAAAACAGAGGCAAGGGAATTTCCAAGGCACTCTAATGACTTGAGGCCTCTGACAGCATTTTACACATATACAAATATATGTTATTTACCTTGAAGTTTGCCAGAGTCTAGCTGTGGGGAGAGAATAAAGCCCGGGATGTGATCTTACCATAAAGTACACAGGCATCCGACACTGGCTATCTAGTGCACACAGACGAAAGAAGGGGCAAGAGCAATCGGCCCAGACCTTACTGATTTGTTCACAACAAATCAGTGACTCACCTGACTCGCAGGAGAACACACCTTGAGCCATGTTCAGAATGTCAATGCGTGTGTGCTTCACGGTACCAACATTATTACAGTCAAATTTATGCTAGGCGTATTTGAGCCCAATTTTAAACTTTTGAAGATCTTTTCATTCATTTTTGTTTTGTTTTGAGATGGGATATGCCACATGGTGCAGGAAGTCTGAAAACAGAATCCTCCTGCCTCAGTCTCCTGAGGAGTGGTATCACAGGCACGTGTCATCGTGCCTAGATTTGCCCATTAATTTTAAATGGCTCATTGTTTTTCTGAAGTACCGGTGAGTTTGGGTAGGGTCACTTACAGGAACATGGGGGATTTATCAGTGACTACTCTCCCCTCCCCAGTAACCGAAATCACAAAAGGCTCATTTCTAAACACAACCAGTAGATAGGCTCTGGGGACACATTCACAACTAAATAGAAGACCAAGTTGGAACTGGGTGCCCATATAAGTAAATGCAAGATCCAACTTGGGTATAAATGTAAAGTCAGATAATTACAAAAGGAGAAACCTTGGCCAAAGGAAATGCGGTGTTGCAAATGCACTCTACGGATTGTAGTGAGGATCAGAAGTTAATTTATTATTAAAAGGTTATTTTTTAAGTAGCAATCTTAAGGGGAATTCACATATGGCTCGGAGTGAGTTCTGTCCTTATCTCTGCAACTCGTTCAGAATTCCTGGAAAACCCTTTACTCTCATTCCCACCAGATCCATGATGAAACCTAGAGTACTATTGTACAATCAGAACTATGGAGATCACATATTTCTCAAATGCTCTGTGGGTAGCAACTCTATAAACTCTTCTCTCAAAGACATCTCAAAAAAAAAATCCTTATCTCTAAAAGTCCACACCTGCCCACACTTGGAAGTACGGAGCTAGATCTATTTTCAGTATAAGGAAATTCAACACTAAATGACTAGGGCCACAGCTTATGAAAGAAGATAAAACCTTGCATCCCTGAAGAACAGAAAAAATATAATCACTAAATACATTTTTTTGAGCAAAGGCACTGACAATCAAACACCACATATACAAATTGTGCACATATGCATGTACATGTGTGTGTGTGCATGTGTGTGTGCCATATATAAAGGTTAGAGTACACAAAATATAGAATGCTATTGGGTGATGATTAAGACAAACCACTAAGGATAAGCACCTGCAAGGGAGGCAGGAAGAGGGACTGCAGGGCGAGGGGGATGGGTAGGCGCGAGGTGGGAGCACAATGGCGGGAACTGGCTAGTCACTGTCTGAAAGAGTCTCTTCTTCCTAAATACAACCCAGTTCCATTTCCAAATGTCTTTCAATTAGATGTGCCAGGCAGCAGGGTGGCACTTGAGAAGAAGCTTGCTCCCACGTTGGGCCAGGCAGAGAAATGAAGATGTCTCTTGATTCTCTCTCTCTACCTTCCAAATGAAGGCAGAGGCCTCATAGGCATTCTAAACATAGAGAACTCTGAGATTTTAGAAGTAAGTAGAACGGGTTTGCAGCTCTCGATGACTCTCTGGGGGGCTCCTGACTCTCGCAATGCCTTCATCGTGGGAAGGAAGAAACATCAAATTAAGGGAAAAGTCATTGAAAGATGTAGGTTTTGTTTTTACGTTAGCTAGCATTGTTCTAAAAACTACAGGCCTAAGCTTTAAAACAAAAAAGCCATTTTTATTGGGATATATTATTAGTGTTTGTAAATCAATGGTTCCCAGTAGACCAACAGAGCTGTGCCACCACCGCCTCTATGTAAGTAAGTCTAGAACATTTTTATCACTCCAAGAAAACCATTGGCAGTCTCTCTCCATGTCCCCAGCGCTAACTTACTTCTGCTTTTATAGGTTTGCCTGCTCTGGACATTTTCTGTAAATGAGATGGTGTAATATGTGGGCTTTTGTGAGGAGCTTCTTGCACTTGACACATTTTCAAGGCAGACCCACCCTGCAGCCTACATCCATGCTTCCTTTGCTTGGGTTGGAAATAAGATTTTATCTAACGCATCCATCACAGTGCACTGGTTCAGTCGCAACTTAATATCTCCTGAGTAACCTTTCATGATATGCTTAAGTTTCTGTAAATGTCTTATACTTTGAAATGGCCACAGTGAAGTAGACAGTTACCAAAGCCTCTGCCTCCCACGTGCTGGGATTAAAGGTGTGCACCACCAACCACAGCCTGGCTCATCTATCAGTTTTCAACGTCACCCACCCAGGCTGTTACTTTCCACTCGTGCTAAATGCCCACTGATCGTCTCACACTCAAGGTTTGGGGGTTACAGTTTTCCAGATCTCACCACACATAGGTAGTGCCACTGAACACCCTGAGAAAACTTGAAACCACTGTCAGAGTGATCTATACAAAGTCTCCAGGAGTGGGGATGGGGGGGGTGGGGGTGGGGAAAGAAATCTCACACATGGTTTCAAATCTTTAATTCATGAGTTAAGGAAAAACTAATTCCCTGTAACCAAATAGCCTGGGAGGAACCTCTGTAAAAACACACGTGGGGAGGAAGTCAGGGAATTAAATCTAATATAAACATATCAACACAAAGGAATTAAATAGAAATTAAGGATTGCTGGGTCAGGGGAAAGTGTTCATTAAAGGAGTCACTCCTCGGTATTTTTCTAAAGATAAATGTCAGCTGTTCTGAAATTATTAAATCTTAATGGCCGAGTCAACTTGCTGTTGCTTTTCTAGCATGTGTGCCTAGGGGAACGGGATTCTCCTGGGACTGGAAGTCTCAAAGGACAAGGTGGGTTTAGAAAATGGGTCACGTTTAGAGGAGCATTTTTCCTATAAGAGTGATTCATGGATAAGGCAGGAGGGTGAGTGACAAGCAGTATGAGGCCCGTCTATAAAGCAACCAGCATGGTGAGCCCCTCAGCTAATTTAAACTTATAAACCAGAAACAGATTTAAACAGTATTACATGAGTGGACAGCTTTTAAAATAGAACACATACCACGGAAGAGGATAACAGAAAATGGATATGTACAAATCAGCGGCCCAACAGTTGTCTAGATTTCCCCACGTTGATTAGTTGCTTTCTTTCTATTTGCTAAACTTTTCACTAACGTATATAACTGTGCAAAGCAATAGGGTCCGTGTGACATTTCATATGTACACAGACCACACGGAACCTCTCAGCTCATCTTGCATGATCCTAGACCTCTAGACACAGACAGATGTTTGCATAACATGACCTATTTTCACACCAAACACTACTTTATTGGCATCATATAACCAGGCAGGCTGGCTTTCAATTGTTTTGAATTTCACCTGGCTTATAGTATGTTTGCTCAGCTAAGGACCTCACTACAGTCCATGTAGCATGAGGCTGTAACAAGTCCTGAAAATCTTGATTTAGGCTATCCTTTCTTAACCGTCTTCTATCTTCCTCTTTACTGAGAACACCTGGTATATTCCATGGGAACTGTGTAACAGCCTTCCTTTGTCTGTTTGCTTCCTTGTTGGTGTCATTTGCTTGTCTCTATTTCCTTTAAGTGAGTAGTTTATTCTAAAAGGCCAAAATACAAATTCAGTTAAAAATTTTTAAATATCTATTTATTTATGAGTGTGTAGCCTACATGATAGATGTGTACCACATATGATCCTAGTGACTGAGGAGGCCAGAAAGCATCAGATACCCTAGAACTGGACCAGGAGGTCATGAGCTCAAATGTGGGTCCTACATACCAAACCTGGGTCCTTTACAAGAGCAACAAGTGCTCTTAACTTGAGCCATCTTCTCCAGCCCTCAGAGTCAATTGATTTTTTTTTTAAGGTAAGACTGCTTCTCAGGTGGCCTTGCATATTTTATATTGTATTCTGTAGAGAGATATTGACTAGCTGACTCACGAGTCTGGTTGTCATTGAGTTAACTTGTCCCCAGTGATGCCAAGACTGACATGAGTTGTTTTCAAGCAGACAAGTCCCCAGGCCTGGTGACGATTAACTGTGGCAATGCTAGGCAGCGGTGGGTGGAGGCATTGCAGAACTGCAAGAGAGAAGAAGAAGACGGGAAAGCTGGCAGGAATAGTAGGAAAATGGCGGATTCAGATCCAAAGATAATCCTGAGGGCCTGAGGTTGCTGGTCAGTGGTAGAGAGCTTTGCTTGCTTAGCAGGTGTGATGATGAGCTTTGTCGACGGAACGACTAAGGCAGTGAATGAATAACTATATAAGCTTCAAATATAATATCCTATTTAAAGAGGTATAAGCAATATTTTATTAATAAATTATACTAATTCTGGAACGGAATTATGGAAAGATTGGAAATTTACCAGAAGTTTTCATGGGTGATAAGGGGCCAGGTGAGTTAGCAGGTGATGAGGTCACAAGACTACAATGCAGGCTCTATAACAGTAGATACATAGGTTATTTTTGCTTAATTCCGAGTCCCTAATGCTTAATACAATGCTTAACATAGAATACATATGCAATAGATATTTGCTAAATATACAAATTAACACTTTTTTGAGTGGCTGGATATATGATGTTGGGAATTCTAAGGCAGAGGACCAGTTGGGTGTTCACACAGTTACTAGAGATCAAATAGCTAGGGAGACAACACAGACCTTCCTTCAAATTTGGTTTGTCCCTAGTGATAATCAATGGTGAATTCCTTAGGCAAATGCTTAACATTAGAATAAATTTCACAAACAATACAGTCTAAGAATGGTCAGAAAAAAAGAAAGAAAGAAAGAAAGAAAGAAAGAAAGAAAGAAAGAAAGGAAGGAAAAAGAAAAAGAAAAAAATCCCAAATGAATCTAACTTTACTCTTTGGAAGACATGCTTGGATTATAGAGGTAAAGAATCAGTTTTACAAAACATTTGTGGCTTTTTTTGGGGTGGGTGGGGGGATGTCTCCAAGAGGAGTTTCAGGAAGTTTCTAGAATGATAAAAATGGGAGGAGTTATGCTTGACCAATGGTAGCATTTCACATGGAGAGGTCAGGAACACTGAAAACAGTCTACCAACGAAACCAAAGCTAGGGTTTTAAAAAGATAAAATAAAATAAAGTTAAAAAGTTTAAAAAGTAATGCCATGACAGGGATAAGAAAAAAGGTGATAATATAAATTGCGAAATTCACAAGTGTAAAACAGAACATCTTGGGCAGATTTAAGGGTGAAAAAGGAACAGCGTGAATAACTGTGCTCCAAATTCTGATATTCAAGATGAAATGGATTAATCTCTTGGTCCTGCCAAAGGTGTAACGTGCCAACCCTCAAGTAAGAAGATAAAGATAATCTGGACAGGTATGTATATTTTAAAGAAATTGATCTGGCAATTATTAACTTTTAAAAAAGAATACATTATTGCCCAAACAGACTCACTAATGAAATCTACTGAACAGTTAAGAAAGAAACCATATTGATTTTTTATCATCTATTTCACAAAATAGAAGTAGATGAATGATTCTTAATTAATTTATAAGGTTATAATCAACCAAATAACCCAGACAAGGACTTTATAAGAAAGACCTCTACAAGTCAATATTTCTCACAAACACAGAAATGAAAAATCCTCAATGAAAAGCCCATCCCAGCACTTGAGAGGCAGAGACAGGCCACTTAGAGAACTCTGTGCATTCAAGGCCAGTTTGGCCTACAGAACAAGTTCCAGGACAGGCTTCAAGGCTACAGAGAAACCCTGTCTTGAAAAACAAAAAAGCAAACAAACAAAAGTCCTCAATAATATAGCAAATGTAATCAGACCCTGTATAGAAAGAATTCCACGTGGAATTTATACCAAGTATGTAAGAAACTGAGACAATATTACCACTACACACAAAACTCACAGGATCAAATGAATAGATCTGGAAAGAACAGCTATCAAAATCCAATGCTTATTCATGAAAAACAAGCTCCAGTAAACTAGGACTAAAAGCACATCCCCTTAACTCAATGGAGGCCATCTACAAAACATGGATTTGAGCCACATGGGAAGTAGAAAAAGACAAGATCTCCTGAGTAAACTGGGAGCATGGGGATAATGGGAGAAGGCAAAAGGAGAGTGGGGAAGGAGGAAGAAGAGCGGAGAAAAATATATAACTCAATAAAAACAATAAAAGAGATAGATAAATAAACGAACAAACAAACAAACCCCACAGTCAACTTTGCTTAGTGGTAACACACTCCAAGTTTTCTACTAAGATCAGATACAAGGCAAGGATAGTTCTGCTCACCTTCCCTTCGAACTTTGTACTAGAAGTATTTGCTAATGCAATAAGACAAGAAAACAAAATAAAAGGTATACAAACTGTTGAAGAAATTGAATCACCTGTTTTTGTGTCTTCATTTTCAAGCATCCTCTACGAAGAGTATAGCCTCAGACTCACACCCTTCCAGGTGTACATTCTTGAAAATGACAGGTACCTCATTCCGATAGCTCCCAAACAACTTCCAAAATTCATTCTTATTAGGCCAACCTGAGTATACATGCTCTTTTGAGTCGATTGCTATGGGTGTTTTATTCTTACAGGTCCCATGGACTGTCCTACTTAGCCAGTTTTGTAACACATGCTCTATGCTATACACGGAATCAGCTAGTTTCGGTGGTGGAATTCTGAATGCTAATATTTTTTAAAAGATTTAATGTATCTTAGGAAGGCAAAAAAAAAACAATAAGACACTACCATTTTGAACAGTGTTTTCATAACTATCTTATCATCAATATTATCACAATCCCAGAGGTGAAAACCAAGCTACTACCAGGTGTGGTTAGGGCTACAACAGGCCAAATAGTGTTCTTTCTTTGAAATAATGTTATTTTATAATAATGTTATAGATTTTGCTCTAGGCTAGCACAGACATTCTTACTCTAAAATCTGAAATACTTCTTCTCTCAGAAACAAGTGAATTTATTTCTCTGGAAAAAGAGATGGCTTTGGAGCAAACATGAAAGTATGATATTTTATTTTCCAATATATTGGCTGCTACTCCAGATGTCTCTGAAATCAGAATGGCAAGCGCAAGGAGAATCATCTAAGAAAGCCGATGGCTCCCAAGGGACAATGATTCCTCATTATCCACATTGATCTTTGAAGAGATCCCAAGATTCAAACAGCAAGGGAATTGGCAAGAGTGTGCTGAGGTGGGTCGCTCATAACCACAGCAATCACTCACTGTCATTTTAAAACTAAGACTGTTTCTGTTTGTTCCAATATCTCCCTCCCTGTTTCCCTTCCTCACCATTTCATTTTGTATTTGGGTTTGTTGATATTGCTAAGATGGGAAGATGGGGTCTCACACTGTAGTCCAGGCTAGCCTGAAACTCACTGTGTAGCTCAGGCTGGCCTGCTTGAGCTTTTCAAGTGTTGGAATTAGAGGCACCACATTGACTTTCAGTCCAAGATTTTGTTCCATTTATTTATTTATTTATTTATTTATTTATTTATTTATTCATTCATTCATTCATTCATTTATTTATTTATTTTAGCTGACTGCTTTCTTTTCATAATGGAGACATTAAAATGAGTCTGTCTTAGTAAAAAGACTTGTTGCTGGGTGGTGGTGGCACAAGCCTTTAATCCCAGCACTTGGGAGGTGGGGAGGATCTTTGTGAGTTCAAGGCCAGCCTGGTCTACAGAGTGAGTTCAAGAACGGGAAGGGATACATGGAACAACCCTGTATTGAAAAACAAGCCAACAAAAAGACTAATCTGGATTGAAGCTATAACAATCGAGATCAAATTACTTAAAATAATTTTTGCCTTAGTGGACTGGCAAACGGGACTAGAGCGCGACTTAGAGCTCTCCTTGGTCCCCCTTGGCACCTCTCACTCTCGGCTTCCTCCCAGTAGCTCAATACGACAGGACTGGTAAACATGTTTCTTGGCAGACTAGACTTTACCTTCTGTAAAGACAAAGCTGATACTTCCTAGATCCACCGCCTGGTACCTACACAGAGCCTAGAAGGGGTGGGGCCAGCAGCGTGTTGAACCCTAATTAATCAAATGATTTCTTCAATTCAGAAGAGCTGGAGCCCTCAAACTTTTGGATGGCACTGTGACATACTTTACTTCTCAGAATTCTATGCCCACATTTTAGCACATTCTTCCCAGAACAATCTTTTAGAGCGGCCTCAGACTTTGCTCTCCTTTGAAAATGTGTTCACTGCCGCATCATTTCCATGCCCAGCTCTGGCTGTCCTCAGGGGAACTTTACCCAGCTTCATTTCTGGCCACTGTCCCTCAGCTAGCAGATTGTATGATGCCTAAGCATGCTATCCTTCAGAGCTAGTCCCTATCAACTCAATACTTTCTTCCATAATGTGTTTATAAAAAGTAATTAATGGATGCAGCATGATTTTCTGGTGTGGGAGAATTGTCTGTATTCTGTCAATCATGTTTTAAATAAACGCTGAATGGCCAGACGGGAAGTAAAGGTGGGTAAACCAGACAGGAAGTAGAACAGGAGAATTCTGGGAAGGAGGAAGCCCATTCCTCTAGTCCAGCCCAGACCACCAAAGAAGCAACATGTGACCTGCCCAGCTGTGAAAGGTACCGAGCCATGTGGCTAGCATCGATAAGAACAATGGGTTAATATAAGCTACAAGAGCTAATATTTAGCCTGAGCTAATGGACCAATCAATTTTATAACTTATGGAGATCTCTGTGTGATTTTCTTTGGGGCTTGCCAGCTGTGAGGAACTGGGCAGGACGTAAACCCCAACCAGCCGGCCCCTTCATGTTACAATTTTCCACTTGCATTGCTTTTATATATATATTTTTTTAGGATTCCAAGGGTGTATCTGTAACCAATATAAGACATATTAATATTATAGAATTATAGGAATTATAATCTGAAGTCACAGAATGAGGCTTTGGACAATTATACACTTCGTATATGATGACGGTGGTTCTGCTAGGTGGTAAGGGAGTCAGAAAATTCCTGTTGCCTGCTGACGTCATACCATGATAATACCATACCACACACAGCCCATCTCTCCTGTGTTTGCGATATGCTGGGATGAACAAGCCTATTGTGTTGCCAGCAGTATGTGCACATCCCAGACACAGCCACACACAGGACGTCACACTTGAGAAATGTCATGCTGCTGGCTTATGTATTTACCGTACTCCATTTGCCGCCAACGCTTTGCAGGATGCAGTGTCTCATTGTCAACAGCATCTCGTTGACATATATCTCGTGTTTACGGAGTCTCTTGATGTTACTCTCTTCCCTGTGTCTGTTTTAATCTTGCATTGTTTTGTTCACAGTATCACCAATAGGTCATATGGGGAGTCCTCCTCATTCAGCTCTTGTGTGCGGCAGGATGTGCATCTAGGTTTATATAGGACACTACCACACACAGCAGAAAACTCACACATGCCTTTCCCGGGTCACTTTGGTAACTGATGGGTGTCCTGGACACCTGTCTTGCATGCTGTGTGCATTTCTTTAGATCAGACACGGATTCCTTAATTCAGCTTAAGTGGCCGTCCTACATACCCAACCCAATAGTCATGGCCTGCTCCAGCTCACGCTGTTGCTCTCTGTCTCTAAGCAGATCCTAGTCAGGTGAGGCTTAAGTCCCTAAAGCATTTAACTACTTCTGCGAGCTACAGAAAGTTCAAGCCCAGACATGCCTCTATTAGCAGCTGGGGAGAGAACCTGAATGTCGCCATTGTTAGAGCCAGTCAGGAGCAATGCTTTGTTTCCCAATGATGTCCTTAGGGATCTGTCTCAAGGCGGCTGCATGACTATGGCCACAAGAAACAGCGAAGATATTGTCAATCTGAGCAGTTCTAGGTTTATCAGTTTCTGTTTATTGGATTTGACTTTAATTTTATTTAAACCAAGCCTTCTGCCCAGGAAGTCAGCTGTCTGCCAGTTTTCCGAGTTACTACAGTCTCTGGGCCCAGTCTCTGCATGGGCTTCCTTTTCTGGCTGCCCCAGAATGGACCTCATGTGGCAATGTAGTGACAGCGAGCACTGATCAGCACCAACGTTAGAGAGATGTCCCTGCTTTTCCTCACCTCTTCTGAAAAGAATTCCAGTATTTTAAATGCTCTTTAAATTCTTCTGAAACCCAGCGTATTATTTACCATTTCCAGCGGGGCAGGGGGAGAACAAACTTTGCCCTCCTTTAGCCCTGGGGAGAGGAAGTAAACAGAGCATTCCATCCAACGCGATTCACAGTTTCCCAGCTGCTCAGCCAGTGGGCCCCCTGGAGACCTCTAAATCACTAGGATTTTCCCAAACACCCTGCAGGCCAGCTCCTCCCTGGTAAAGTCAGGGCAGCTGTAGAAACGGGAGGTGGGACCAGGGAGGGCTTGTTCTTTCAGTTGCCCACCCTCTGGTCTGCTGATCAAACGTGTTAAAGAAGGTTTGGGATGGGCCACCAAAGTCCCCTTCTGCTACAACAAGGTATATTCCCCTAAATGATCCCAGAGGCGGCACAGGCACTGGGCCTTACGTGGCTGGAAGAGCTGGAGCAGAACTGGGCAGCCCAGCCTGAGCATGGACTCCCCATGCTCCTCCACCCCTTGTCCCCTGGTCCAGTAGCTTTTTCTTCTTGTTTAGTTAGACTGTCTGTTTATACTAAGTCCTGATTTTTTTCTTGTTTTCCACATCAGACTGATGTTTCAGAATGAATGCCCTTTCCCCCCTTTCAATTTCCCACAAATGCCAGATATGGAAGTGTTACTTGGGGAAACAGCATTTAGCAGACAAGGAATGGCTGCAGAGACTCTGAGACTGAATCTGGAACTTTAGTGTTCTAGAAAACTGCAGATAACCACAGACAACCATGACCAATCAGCTCTCATCCTTCGGCCTCTCACCCTCTCCTGGATCCCTGCTTTTTTTAAAAGCTCATTTCTTTCTAGCAAGTCCTGGATTTTTAAATCCTTCATTTTCTAAAGCAAGTTAATTAGTTTTTTCTCACTGCCCTCCCCCATTATCCTTGTTCACACTTTGGGCTGGTTTTCCACATCTAAAAAGACCCAAGATACCTTTAATCAAAGCAAAAAGAAAACAATAAAACAAATGTCAAGTTGGAATTTGTTGTTGCAAGTGGATCCAAACCTATTCAGGCTTCCTCACTGCCAAAGCGTTTGTCCTTCTTGGAGCCCTGACTGGACTTTCAGGTCACCAATGGTGACTGCTCAGGCTGAGGAGCCTGACCTCATGCTGTCCACCTCCTCTAAAATTCTTACCAAATACAATTTTTTTTCTCCATTTCAGGGAGATAAATCCTATCTCCTTGAAACCCTTGTGTAGACCATGTACTTGCTTTGAAATTTCTTGTAATATCTACTGCACTTGGGAAAAAGTAGCAGACAATCGCAAACTGTCACCTGCACAGAGTCTAAGTTGTCAGTTGCCCTGCTCACGGCTATCTCTGCTGTACCTCGTGTCTGCCTCGTGTCTGAACGCTTAGCATGGACAGGCTGGCACAACACTGTGCCAGCTAGCGAAGGAGTGAGCTTCTGGGGTCATGAGAAACCTTCACACTTAACCGCTATCAGAGAGCTGCATAGGACAGTAGCTACTGCTCTCTGGGACCCGAGGTTTTATCAGGAGCAGACAGCCAAGTGCAAAGCTGGGGGCAAATTTGAAGCCTGGCAGAGTTTTCTTTGCCTTTTAAAATATCACTTTCACTCTTTTTGTTGTTGTTTATTTTTGTGGGGGCAGGGGGAGAGAGACTATGCATGCCACAGCGCCTGTGTGTAGGTCAGTTTTCTCATTCCACCAGGTGGGTTCTGGGAAACATCCCAGGCTCATTACAACACCTCCACCAGCTGCTGAGCAATCCCGACAGCCCAAGCCCACTGCACTTAGTTAGCCGTGTTCATGGCAGGTTTACTGTAAAGCTGAAGGCAGAACTGAGTCATCAAAAATTATGTATCTGTTTTATTTAATGGGCTTCCCACCCCCCCCCCCATGCTTCATTTGAATAAAACAGCTCTGCTGTGTAAAGCTTTGACATGTCAAAGACCAGGACAGAGGGGCAAGATGAAACAATTCATGGGGCTGAGTGTCTCCATTCCATTGTGAGGCTAGATACTGACTTTGCATCTTACTGGGGTGTTGCTTTTCATCCACAAGTGAACAGATTTGCAGGACAATTAATGCCCCAAATCTGTTCAATTAAAAATGAATGTGCTTTAGAGACTTTAAATCCTACTTGCAATTATTAATACCCTTTAAAACAAATTTCCTAATTTCTTAGATTCTGCTGTGTTTTCGTGGTCATTTACTCCTACATTCCCAAGTCTATTCTGACGGAGGATTTTTATTTCAATTTTCTTTGAGACTCGTTAATGTTTATTTGATGTACATGATTATTTTGCCCGCCTGTATGCACTCCATGCATGCCTGACCTCCATGGAGGTCAGAAGAAGGGGCCGGATTTCCAGGAACTGGAGGTATGGATGTGAGCCACCATGTGAGTGCTGGGAATCAAACCTTGATCATCCAAAAGAGTAGCCAGTGCTCTTAACTGCTGAGCCATCTCTCCAGCCTTGCTGACAGTTTTGGTGCAATGCTTGCTGGCCAAGCTGGAGGTTGGGAACTCAGAAGCAAACAACTCAGCAACAGGGAGTCCATCCACTCTCCTATTGAGGGCAGTGTGTGATTGGATCTGTGACTCAGGAAAGGAGTGCTGTCTTTCTCCGAATTGCATTGAGAACAGTTATTGCAAACTTATTGACTTCTGTGTGCTCGCATCTCCTCACCTGTAGAAGTGGAAGAATCATATTAATTGATTTATTGGGTAGCTCCTATGAGACTGTCCCTGGAGGCAGCCAAGACAAAGGCTAGAACATGGTGTTCAATTACTCTTAGCTATTATTAGCCATTAGGCTAACAATACTGTGTGATCGTTCATGATTATTTTGGGGACTACAGGAAATGTGTGTCATGATTGTCTCTGTGTCAGGAGAAACATAAAACAAACATGGGTGAACACTTATAGAGCACTTACTATATGCTAAGCGCTCCCCTGTTTATCTACACATTCAATATTCACAACAGCAAACAGAGGCATTGCTATTCGTAGCCTCATTTCACAGATAAGGAAACCAAAGAATAAAGGGGATAATTAGTTGCCAGAGAAATACAACACCACAGCAGGATGGCATGCCACTCCAGGTAGAACAGGTATTATCAAAAGACGAATGGTAACAAACACGCTAGAAGATGCGAAGAAACCGGAGTCCTTGCAAGTGGGCCATGGCAATAGTACCACCGTGATTATAGGGCACAATATGGAGGTTCTTAAAAAAAATTAAAAATAGAACTACTATATGATTCAAGAATCCTATTACTGGGTATATATTCAAAGGAAGTGAAATCTGCAAGTCTACATACTGACAGTATCCAGGAATTGAATACAACTGTTCTCCATCAGTTGTAAATGGATAAAGACGTAAGTACCATAGGATACTATTCAACTAAAAAATACAGAAGAATGAAATCCCATCATCTGTGTCAACATAGATGGAACGGGGGGATCATCTCTTTAACAATGTGAACTGAACACAGGTACTAGATGCCCTCATTCCCTAGAATCAAAGGAAGTGACCCAGGCAAAAGTTGAGAGTAAACTGGTGTCTTCCAGAGGCTGGGCAACAGGCAGGTAAGCAAAGGACCATCAGTGCTCACCCTGATTATCTTCAGACTGAGATAGTTACAGTCATCCCGTACTCCTGATGAAGTGAATGGGCGTAGAACAGACCCGTGTCCTTCGCATGGAGCTCTGAGAAGTGATGCGCTTCGAAATGAGTATCTAGACCCTAAATAGAAACCAGAGACACAGCTCTTTCTGCCTCTGATGGTGTTTAACAGGAAGATAATGGCTAGGATGATCTTGGACATACAGCAGTGCCAAGGACAGCAGAGAAGGGAGAAAAAGAAAGCAGTGGTTTTGATAACATTGCAGAGCTGTGCGCTTCACGGCTCTTGAAGCCTCCATCTGAGTCCCTCTGCTCCTTTGGTTGTGTTAGATAATACATCTCATTATTCCAAGCAGATTGAAGCCAGTTCTGAACATTCAAAGTTATAACACACAGGGATGCGTGCTTATGTACAGCCGTCTGTCGGTATAAATGTGAGGCAAACAGGAGAGGTCAAACTGCTTCTAGGAAAGGCAGTTGTGCTGCCTAAGCCAAAATGAAGCAGGAATTCGGGATCTGCCTCAGTATCAGAGAGCGAGCAAGTCTGTTGCCTTAGTACTCCAAGTGTGAACCACGAAGCATCCGCATCATCAGCCTTGAGTGTGAACTTATGAGTAATACAGAACCTGCAGCTTCTCTCTAGATGAAGCCACGAGACACTGCATCTTGACAATGTTGGCACGCATATCTTGCACACGTTAATAGTGTGTGCAAACATTTTCCTAGGACATTTAGACCCTGGAAGTGCAACGAGGACAGGGGGTTCAGCAATACAAGTTCCCAGGTACCTCATGGGCATCGTTCCACTTTGCTCAGATTGCTTTGCCTCTCCATCCTCAGTTCTTATGGGAGGGCCTTCGAAGCCACTGATACGCTTTGGTTGCTTTCCTTTGGGTCCCTTTTGACGCTAAAACGATGGAGGAATTTGAGACTAGTCACCTGAAGCCCAAGTGTCTTCATTTTCCAGCCTGTTTAGACAGGGTGTCTTGTGTTCGACAGGGTATCTGGCCACCAGCCTCTGGGGATTATCTCTCTATCTCCCATCTCGCCATAAGCAAGCCTGGATTGCAGGACGCACCACACCACATCCTGTTTGTACTTGGGCTCTGGGGTGGGGGAGGCTAAACTTCAGTCCTCACGCGTGCCTGGCACGTGCTGTATCTACGGATCCATCTCCCCAGCCCTGACTTAGACTCTTAAGAAGATAATTGTTGAGGATTAAAGCACACACGGGGCTGCTCTAAGTATGGGCTTTTGCGTAACCTCACAGGCTCGTGTGACCCCGAGTCGGCTCTTCTCTCAAAGCAAAAGGAGAACGGAGATGAAGATGGCTGCCTCTAGTTTAGAGAACTTCTCATCATTTTAAAAGAAGTCATCCTTGATCCAAGTCTTAGACTGATGCATGGTCCAAGTCAGCAGGGAAGCCAACACACTGAATAGTCATTCACTTCTTCATTCAAATTCTACTACAGGTGAGGTTGATGAACAATTTTAAAGATGCAAATCAGAGCAAAGGGGATCTTCAGATCTCCATGTTCTAGTGGGCAAACATGCACTGCAGGCATATATGGGGGATGTAGATAGTTGTGGCAGACAGAGCCAAATATGTTACTTACTTGATATGGAATCCACAAAAATCTACCTTTCACAGGTCATTAATAATTTTTTTCTAATTAGTCTAAATTTTACCAATTCATAAGTAAAAACTGGATATAGTCTGACTTTTGCTGCCAATAGCTAGCTTCTAGTTGGCACATTATTCTGCCCATGTGGACACTGGTTTATCACGTGGCTATTTTATTCTGAGTGAACTTTGGCCTTTATTATTCCCTTTTCTTTGCTCATTTTTTTTTCAAAATATCTAATTCAGTCCCATTGCCAAAGGCAAGCAGACAAAACACAGTGGCCCACTTCTCTGGCGTTTTTAGGGAATGCCTAGCAAGTTCTGTCTAAGAGATCAAAATTACCTAGGAGGGAATGGATGAACCTGCAATTCACTATCAGGCTCAGATTAAAAAGAGGCTCACAGAACCCAGCAACAGTGAGCCATCTTCACAACTGCGGGCATCAAGTCAATTTTTACCTTCACAGAAGATTCAGGTGCGGCTACGTGTGAGCAGTGAAATGGATTGATGGTCTAGGTCTGCCCTGAATATGGAGTTCGACAGTTCCATAAACCCCACGTCACTACCATCCACACGAAAACTTAGAAGCTACGCCACTGATGAAGTAGCGTTCACGCTTGACAGTCAGAGGGGAAATCTCGGTTTTCACTGCCACCCCAGAGGGCAGCGGAGCAGGATGAGATGGAGGTAACGTGTCACCATGCTCTGCCTCTAAGTGAACCCTGCATCACTGAGAGATGTGTGGACCGAACATGTACCAGAGGCGTCCCAGGGAATCTACACATTGACTGGTCAATAGCAAGAAAGGAGTACACTTAGTCCTTAACATACAATAACGGAGTACAAACTTGCTTTGACCCGACATTCCTTTCAATACATGACATTCAGATGTTCAAGGTCTAGGCCCGTCCAAGAAAGCGTTTTCATGGGGCAAAATGTTAAGCTTGGATAACGAGGAAGGAGACAGTTGAGATATCTCGTTTTACAAAGCATCTTACTCATGATGGATAGGCTCAGCCTCTGAGAAGGGTACCCTGCTCCACACACTCCTTTGGACAAGATCCAGTTGGCATTGGAAGCGGGGCGTCTGCACAAATAACCCCTAACTTGGTATGGGGGTTGGAGACTCTGACACCTCTGTTTTAAAGGGTACCAGTGACACAGATCCAAGGCCGTGCTTTGCAAGAAGCTGGGCACACAGCCTACCTCCTCTAGCTCCATTGCAAGCCTGGAAGCGAGCCTGTCTGTGCTTTTGTGAGTTTGAACCTACATTAGGTCAAGCCAGCTCAATCAGTGGGGGAACACAAATGGCCACTTCATTTTTATTCAGCTGACCAGAGGCTCACAGTGAAGAGCTCCATGGGATGGCATGCCAGAGAAGCCACTAGAAGCAGAACTTTCTCAGAGAAAGCTCATCTTGCTCCCGGCCATGTGGCTTCTCATGGCTGGGTGGCTCCCTTCTGAGTAAACACAGGAGCTCTAGCTAGGGTGTAGCTCTCATCCCTTAGAGCCAAAACACAAGAGCAGACCCTTCTGCAGAAAGCTAGGCAAACACCAGCAACTGAGCAAACAGGAGATGAATCTGAAGGGCTGTGAATTCTGAATAAGGTGAAACTGCCCCATCGGCTGCAGAAACAGAGTTTGGGGCTGTCCATAAGGCTTGGGATGCTTGAAAACGGCCTATGCTTTACCGTACTCTAGAAAGGTGCATGGTATGGCACTAATGACTGCCCACTCTGTAGCCACAATCTCTGGGTTTATGTTCTGGCGTCAGCCATGTTGTAGTGCTCATATTTTGAACAAAAATGTAATCTTTCTGAGCCTCAGTTTCTCAGCAGTAAAAATGGGAGAAAGTATCACCTACCTTATAACTAGCAGGTCAATAAATGAAGTATTGCTGGGACATTTAGATCAGGCTCCATATATCTGCCTTTTCATTCCAAAGTAAAGTGGCTGTAGCTAGCATCCATCCCCTGTCGAAACTTCTTCTGTGTCATTGATATTAGCGCTCCGTAAGGAGATGAAAACAAAGCCACCCCCTGGAACTACTCAGCCTACAGAGCTGATGTTGGTACTTAGAATCCCATACTGAACGTCAGCTGGGTTGAAATGAAGTCCTGACAGTCACATAGTTACATAGCACTCCTGTGAGCCGGTCATTGCAGTCGGGCCTTGGCACTTGGCAAACAAGAGGGACAGGGCTCTTTTCTGAAGTTCAGCTGGGCCTTTAAGGGTGTGAGAAAATGAGATCAAGACATTTGTACAAACAAACATCTTAGTAAAGAGATAACGTGAGGATGGCAGCCGTGAGGAGACAGAAAGTTGACTCTAGGTCAGTGGTTCTCAACCTTCCTAATTCTTTGACACTCTAATACAACGCTTCATGTGAACTGCAATTCTAAAATTATTTCATTGCTACCTCACAACTGTAATGTTGCTACTGTTATGAATCCTAATGTAAACATCTGATATGCAGGATATCTGATATGTAACCCCCGTGAAAGGGTCGCTCAACCCCCATGGGTTGAAAACCCCTGCTCTAGATGGCTTTTGTTTATGGAAGCCTAGAGATAACTGTGAACTCAGACAAGAGTGGGAAATATATTGGTATATATACAAAGGGACACACACACAGGAGTCTGGGAGTATGGACACCTTAGAATCAATTTCAGGATCCCAGGAGTGCCGTCGGGTCCAGTTCTACGGTGGGGATGACAGAAGTAGTAAGAGGCATTTTCAAGAGAGAACAGATAGTACGTGGTGATTTATCACATAAGGGAAAAGGAAAAAAAATGTGCTTTAGTGCCCTAACCAGCTGAGTTAGTTAAAGCAGTAACTTGGCTTTAGATAGACTCTCAGGCTTCCTCAGTTAAAGGTAAACAGAGATGAAGATGGAACTATCACCACGGAACATTCGCATAAGCCATAGGGTCTGACCCTGAGCCACCGAGAAAGGATTCCCATTTGACTCCACAAAGCTCAACGACTGTTGGATTTCTTCTCTCTCTTACTGGACTATGCCTCATTGGGACTCCATGGAGCATCTTTCCTTGAAGGTTTTCTTTCTTTCTTTTTTTAACGTTCAGGATAAGGTCATGCACATTAAGTAACTTCCAGAAGATTCCTGGAGCACCATGGGATTCCTTGGAGAATTTGCTTTGTAGTAATGGGACAAGGCATGGTTGCTTACTACAAGAAGAGCGATAATGTAGGCTGCAGTGTGACTCAGTGCCAGAGCTGCAGACAGCTGCAGCACAAGCCAAGCCGCAGTGAGTAAATGAGCCTTGTCCCTGCACAAGATGGATGCTCAGCAGCTAAGCAACAGCAGAGCTGCTGTAGGCTCAGGGGCCAACTTCCAGGGCTCCCAACTTCAAAACCATGATAGTCAATCCTGTCATCTTAGAGGTGAAGAAACTCAGCCTGGGAGAAGAGGAGTGGGAAGACGTCTGTGTGAAGGGCACCCCTGTTCTCAGCCTCTACCTAGGACCAGATTTTGGGGCATCCAGAGCCAAGCATGTGGGTGGCACCCCTGTGTTGTGAATGTGGGCCAGAGTGAAACCAAACTTGGCTGATGTGCTGGCCTCTGAGGTCCTAGTGGTGGCCAGCCAACTCATTCCACTGTGGCCAAGGGAAGATGGGAAACTAAGAAATGGGAAGTACCTTGAAGGAGGATTTATGTTTTCTTCTTGGGAGACAGATTTTCCTTGCAGTGGCTGGATTGCTCCTTTAACCTAACAATGGATTTTCTAATATAAATGGCTAGTTGTCATTCAAATGACATCAAAACATCAAAGCAAAGAAGATGGATAAGTTGGGCACCACTGTGGGCCAGGCACTCAGCTAAACTCTTTACACAAATCAAGTCATCCTCCTCCTGCCAACAATCTCTGAATCGGCGTAAGTTTTGCCAGGTTGATTTTTAAAACCAAGAAACCATGAAGTAGTGACAGAGAGTTAAGCTAGTTGGGTAGTACATTAAGTGGGGTCCGACTTAAAGCCAAGCAGCAAGGGTGGGGACCACAGAACAGCGGCACAGGCAGGGAGCGGTTGCACAATGCAAACCAGGTCAGAGAACAGAGGAAAAGCCAGCAGAGAGAAAAGGGGGGGGGGCACTCAGCATAGTAAAGAAGGAGGGAGTGGGTGGAGGCAGCAAAGCTAACACAGTCCTGGGAAAGATGATGCTGACAGACACTGTCATCTCAAAGGCTCTCCAAACACCACAGCCAGCAAAACAGGCAGGCTCAAGAGCTCAAGCAGGTGACGAACGGTGAGACAGAGGTCCATGAGCAAGGACTCATGACAAGGGACAACAGCCGCAGCAAGACTGACACCGGAGGGCAGCCTACAGGGATGTCTTGCAGTATACACAAGTCAGAGATCACAGGACCTAGGGCTCAGTCACATCCCAGAGATGCCACTCCCTAGCTGTGCAAGGGACTTGAAGCCTCTGTTTCCTTATTTATCAAAGCGATGAAAACCAGCCGTTATTGCGCTATTATGGGAGCTGGGTAAACCACATGGGCGCAGATGTTCACAAAGGGCCTGGTGCACGGATGAGAGCGATTACTACCAGGCTTGAGTGGGAGTCATCTCTGGAGGGGGAAATTTCCCTCGCAGAGGCTACCGAGGTTTTGACTTTGGTTTCCTTTCAAGGACATGGGCATTATAGGTGGAATTCAATGCTACTGGATTTTTTTTTTCTGTTCAGCTAATGAATTCACAAACATAGCATACAGGTAAAAGGGAACGCTCGGAGTTGTGTTTTCTTTACTGCTAAATAAAGAGCATAACTGCTGTTATAAATAAAGTTGGAGAGAGCTGCATAATTTTACACATTTTTAAAATGTGCCTCCTATTGTAGTTGTGGGAAAAGGAGCGTGTGTTAAGAATATTAATATCCAGAGTGGGGTTAAGGCACCGAGGAAATCACTGAATGGTTAAGGGTGCTCGCTGCTCTGGCAGAGGAACCAGGTTCAGTTCCCAGCAGATCACAACCTCGTTTCCCAGGAAAGGTGTGCATGGCGCATATACGTGCAGAATAAACACACATACCTACAAAATAAAGTAAATCTTGAAAGAAACGTGGAGTTAAGCCTTAGCTACAATAAAACTATTGATATATTATCATCACAAACTGTAAGATGTTTCAAATACACAGCAAAAATGACTTTATTTTTCATGTTATATGATGACCATATTTCTTATGAAATGCTATACAATACAAATTCTATTACAACCAAAACAAGAAGATGCGCCCAATAAATTGTTAGATCCACAACTGGAGCATTGCAGCCAATACTGAGAAATACGTCACCAAATGTACCTGAAGCCCTCCCCCTTGCTTTGTTAAAAAGTTTATGCTAGCACAAAATGCTGCAGCAACCCATAAGGTAAAAAAACCTGAGACTGGAGTTCTTGCTCACAGTCATTGAGTTTATCGGTACTAATCTAGCGCCAGGGTCCTAGAACTGCAAACTCCCCGAGGTGTGCCTCACGATGCTTGTTCATCAGACACACCTAGCATCTGTGTTTGGAACTAAAGTGGACACTCTCTGGCAATCTCGTGAGTCTGGCACAGCTCAGCAAGCTAAATAAAGCAGCAGTGTGCTTGTGTGTGCATGCACACGTGTGTATGAGAACAGGTTTTGACTCGCCTGGAGGCTTATAGCCAGCAAGCCACAGAGCCAGGATTTGACTGATTGCCAAGCCTGGGTCCTTAGCTGCTCTACCATGTAAGTCATTGAAGAAGAGAACTAGAGACATTAGCACAAAGGAGGCTGGGAAAGGAGCAACTCTGTCTTGAGGGAGTCGGATGCAATTCCCTGTGGGATATGAATGCATTTGACAGCATGGGTCAGCGCACAGCTGGGGAGACGGGAGGTGGAGAAGAGGGCACCTAAAGGTCCAGCAGGGATCTCAGCCGATGGCATCCAGAGGGTGCACCAGAGGTTTTGATGGAAATACTTTTGGAGAAGAGTGAAAATGGGGAGGTCAGTCTCTGATGACAGCAAGAAATCTTAAGCTATTCTGTCTACCTGATCTGGTCAAGGAACGGAGGTTCAGTGATGGAAACCATGACCTCACCAATTCGCCATCGAAATGACCATCAAAGGACTGGAAGACTTCAAAGCCATTTAAGAACGGGCACACGAGAAATGTACATGGCATATTTAATCTCTGTTATCTTAAGCTCTTTCTCACCTGTCAGCATGACTCTGAAAATGCCCAATGCCAGAAACATTTGGGCTAGAAAAAGTTTATTCAATGGCTGAACTAAATCTTCCCTTCACCCTCCAGACCTTGTCTGGTGCCAGTGAGTGACTGGGGAAGGGATGCCAGAATCCTTTCGATTTCTTCCAGCTTTCCTACAAATAGACAAAGTAGGGGCATTTATTATCAAACATAAATGGAAGACAAACCCTCTAGAAAGGAAGAAAGAGGAAGGGGAGGGAGAGAGAGAACCAGGATGCCATCTGCAGCTGGTGGAGTCCATCCTACATCAAAAGTAATTGTTTAAAGATGCAAATGAGATCATGACCTTCTCCTTAAGCCCTGCCAGTGGCTTTCCATTGCCTCAGAATAAATTCCAGATCCATTCCCACTGCTCGCCAAGCCTGGCCTGACCTCAATCTTCCAGCCTGCCTCTCCCTGTCCTGACTGGCTTCCTATTCTGCTCATTGATTTTCGGAGGGCCCAGTCCCTCGTGTCTGTTGTTCTCAATTCCGAAATAGTCCCTTCCTGGATCTTCACAGGTCATGCCATGGAGCCATCTCAGCTGGTGCACATCTGCCCAGGAGTCCTTCCCCAACCACCCAGCATGGGATTCTGTTGGGTTTTATTGAGTTTTGTCTGCATCACCTGAAGTTAAGTTTCTGTTTACTTGTTTTGCTCAACTGTCTTCTTATTGTTTATCTTGTGTATCTGTGCATCCTGGACACTTCTCATCTAGACCTGTGGCTATTCACTGTCTCCAAGACACTGCCAATGTACCTAAACCAAAAGCTGATCAAGACTGTGAAAAGAACCATTTTGTATGTGTGCGTATGCATAGGTTCATGTGTGTGCAGGTTCATGTGTGTGGCTGCACTATGCATGTATGCGGAGGCCGGAGAGCAACCGTGGGTAGTGTTCCTCATTTACCATTTACTTTGGTGTATAAGAACAGGTGTTCTCACTGCCTGGGTGCTCCCCACTTCAGTTAAGTTGGTGACCCAGGATTTGCATGCAACACATCGAGAGCTGAGAGTACAAACACAGCTTTTGTCTGGGTCCTGGGGATCAAACCCTGGTCCTCATGTTTGTGTGGTGAGCACATTTCCGACTGAAGTATCACACGCATCCCACTGAGCTCCAGTCCTCAGTGAGCCACACTGAAGTGGGCTGCCATGAAGGAGAAGGCGAGAGAAGAGCCAGGGAAAGAAATCCAGTTTGAATAATTGGATCTGGCATCCTGAGTGAGTAGATTAGACTGAATCCGCTCTACCTGTAGCCTGAAGTAGAACTCAGAACTGTGTTGGGCTTTGGAACCGGGCCAAGGAACATTTTATTTGCACACACTTCCATCTGTATTTGAAACTGTCTCACTAAACAGCCATTATTAGAAATAATATTTTTGTCCTGCATAGCAATGTTATTTATAGCCTCCCTCAATCTAATAAATTATTCAACACAATAGGAAGGTTCACAACCCCTGGTATCCAAAAATGAAGACTGTTTGTAGGCCCGAGAGGCAGGGGATGCGGGAAAGGTTGCCAGTAGCAAGGGTTCATTAGAGACCTTAAAACTCGTTACAGCTTAAGAATTAATATCGAACCTAAGCCTTTAATGGAAAACAAAGCCTCCAAGATATGATAGAAAATTACATCCTTAAGGCTATATTTGTCTCTACAATATTTCACATTTCATAATACTTTCCATATATTTCGTACTTTTCTCTGAATGCCCAGGTGGCAAAGTCAGGGATGCTCAGAATATTCATCATGATACAGATGAGAACACAGAGATGTGGCCACACACCCAAGACGCACAGACAGCAGAGGGAGTGTCAGTACACTCGGCCTCATGTCACTACTAATGAAGAGCAATGCAAAACAGACAGAGTAGTTTTTAACTGGAACAAAACTCTCTTTCTACTATCTCTTTCCACGGGAACTGGCTTCTCTAAAGCCACTGGACAAAGCCAGGAGCAGAACACAATATAGAACTTTTATCGCTTCGCCTTGATCAGCCACTGAGCAAGACCCACGAATTCATATTGTAATACACAACTTGTCGGCATGAGCAATTTTAACTCAATCACAAATTAAGCTTCTGCTAACCATCTAAGGGTCTCAT
Organism: Alexandromys fortis; assembly: GCF_014885135.2. Classification (NCBI taxonomy): domain Eukaryota; kingdom Metazoa; phylum Chordata; class Mammalia; order Rodentia; family Cricetidae; genus Alexandromys; species Alexandromys fortis. The sequence goes on from NW_026067908.1 coordinate 9,560,625, forward strand.
GACAGGGGAACAATGGCATAACTCATCAATGATGTAACTTATCAACAACCAACAAGAACAAGGATGTGTTTGGAAACTACTTCAAGATCATGTGTGGAACATAATAATAATAATAATATCTGTTAAATATTGAATTAATCTAATCCTTACAATAATTTTCAGGTAGAGATTATCTTGGGCAGAAGAAGAAACCATGACATCGAAAAGTTAAATAACTTGACAAAGTTCCCATAAACGTGGAAATGTGAGAATCTGAATTTGAGAAGTCACTTCTATAACTCATTGTCTTTCCAAATGTAGACATTGCCTAGAATAGTGGTTATAGTCAAATTAATTGAGAAAATGTCATATGTATATACACTCACAAGTGTATGCATATGCAGGTATGCACACATACACATATATTTAGAATTTGACACAGAAATATATTTTGATCAGAAAGCAGTGAAGCACTATGCTTTATGGAGCCTGCACTTAGTATGTTATACACTGTGCCAAGAGCAGATTGTTTACCGTTCCATTTCATTTTCCCAAAGTTTTACATAGTTGGCTTACTTTACCATTTTGCAGAAGGACTCATTGAGAGTTATGGAACCTCAGGTTGTCTGTCTCCAGAGCTCATGTCCGCACTTGGTAAGCTGTATCAATGGTTGACATTTCATAACAGTGATTTTTTTTTTGGTGATTTGATGCTGTCTTTGTTCAAACGTTCAAACAGTGAAAACTTGTTACTCAAAACCAGAGGCAAACTATTTGAAGCATTGGATAGACATGGGTGAGACAGTCCTGCACGCTGCTAGGATCAGAGTGTGGTTTCTCAGCCTGAAGGATCCTCCATGGCAGAGGGCATGTTAGAGCTGCAGAGAGGACACAATTCAGACCAGTACTTGACATCTCAAAATGATACAGAAGCCTCTCAAAGTCCAACAGAGTCACTGCTCAGAGACACTGAGCCTTTACTATGGCCCCCGGGATCTTTTAAACGCCTTGCATAGGCTAAGTCCTTTGACTCTGAGAATAACTACATGCTAGGTGCTGCTTCTGCTAAAGTCTGCAGTTCCTCCCCAGTGCTCGTTCATTCGTCGGATACTACCTGAGTGCTGACATATACCCCCACGCTGGGAAAATCAAAATGAGCCAGGCAGGTTTTAGCCAAGACAGTCTTTCATTTTTATATGAAGAACGGGACTGGTATAAAAGTTTGTGCCCACAGAGAACAGCGTCTAAAACTTGCTGGGCTCTCAACATTGGGCACAAAGGTTATAGCAGCACTGACCCTTGCCTGACCCAGAACTATTCTGCCAGTCTCCACAAACCATACCAGCCAATCTGCAACCAACACCTCCCTCCCCGCCTGACTCTTTCCTTCCGTTTCTTCCTCCCCTCCTTCTTTCCACTGGTTTGGTCTGGTCTCTCTCAGTAAAGTATACTTTCTGACTTAATTCTTAAAACTTTTCATGTTAAATGACTACAACCACAAATTTCATATTCTTGATGGGGAAACAGATCCGCACGCTCTCTTCCCAAGGTCACTGACTTGAGATTTGACATAGGTCAGTCTGACCAAAGTCAGCAGTCTCCAGCATGCCCTGTGGCCTTGGTAGCTGAAAAGGAATCTCTCATCAGCAAGGAGAAGGGGACTCTCGTGTGTAAAGAGGGCACTTTTGTGTGGCCTTGACTGCACAGAACCAACTTGGATTTATTACTATAAATGGAAGGGGAGAACGGTGTGTAAAGGAAAGAAAATAGCAAAGGGTTCTGTGTTGCGCCGGCAGAGCAGCGAGGGGCAGCTTCACACGGGGCATCTTATCGCACAAGCAAGCCAGCTAAGAAAGGAAGGGAGGGTCTGATTTCTCACCATCATGGCCGGCTACACTGGAGCCGATGGTTAAGTCCGGTCAGATGAGTTAGTGGGGGGACCGGAAGACTGGAAGGGTTATCTACAACTCTGAGAACCCATTGGGAATGAGAGGGTGGGGACAGGAATCAGGAAGGACTCCAAGCACTCACACGAGTTTAGTGCCTAGGTATGTACCTCCGCCACCTGCACGAGGGACAAGAGAAGCCGAGAGAGACTTGAAGGTTAAAGTCACAGCACGAAAGCAGGAACTTCCCCTGCTTGAAGGATTAGACCGTTTCTTGCCATTGTTGCTGTAGTTCGTGCTACGGGCAATTTTTCATCTCCTTTTCAGTAACTCACTGTGAGCATCTGTGGGGTGGGAATGCACCGCTAGACCACCCGCATTCTGGGTTTTGTCATTCTATTTTTACTCCGGGAAACTGGCCATGGGAGGAAACACAAAGTGATAGGCTCCAACCAATTCACACAAGTGTCCTGGAAGAAGATGTCAAGATAGTTGTTGAAGCCAGAGAGAGAGACGGTTGGGATTGATGAAGGATGCCGGCCATAGCCAAAATCAGAGCTGCCTATCATGGAGACACAGAATAAAGGATGCTAGAAAATGCTAATAAATTTAAAGTGGGTAGGGAGAAACGTGTAAGGCCTGTCTGCAGAGGCGGTGAGGCCACCTTCTCTATGGCAGGAAGAGTGGCAAGAAGCAGCATTAAAGCCTCTGAAAATCAACTAGTCACCTCAGGGGTAGAGCCCAGAGAAACAGTGCATGCGCACCAGCCTCTGTCGGATATTTTCACACTCATCATGTCAGCCTGCTTTCGAAAATGACTCTGGGAGGTGGGGACCAGCTCTGCTCCTACCTCATGTACGGGGCAGTGCCAGTACTCACTCAAGGTCACACAGCTGGTGGGGGGTTCAAGGCTCGCCCTTCTTTTCACAGGCGCTGACGGCAGGTGCATAAGCTCACAGAGGAAAGCGCTATAAATGGCCACATTGTATGTGTGCTCAGTAGAACCATGACCCCAGGGACACATTCATTTGTGTGTCTTTTGGCAGTCGCCCAACCAGCCTCAGCACCTTTGAACCTGAAAGACACCATGGGTTTCCCCGTCTTTGTCTATCCACATTTTCGGAATCATGACTAAAATGAACTTTCATTTATCTTCCAGAGAGAATAAAGACCCTTGGATAAGTTGCCGCAGTTGGCGTTGGTTTCCTCAGCTATAAAACGAGGCTGGACCAGTTTTGGTTTAACCTTCAAATGATGGTGCGCACTATCTTATGTTCATGATAATAGCCCAAGCTTTCACAAGATGCCAGCGAAAACTGAGATGTCCTGCTAAGGGAGAAAGGGGGCTTTTGTTCATGGTGAGAAGCCGGTTTTCTAGTAAAATGTTTTGTAGAATGCAAGCTGTGAAAGTTTAGAGTCCCCGGGAAGAGTGACACCACAGTGGGACTCTTGTCACCATCAAGTCCAGGGAAGACAATGAGTACTACTGAAAGGAACAGAGCACGCTGCTAAGTTAGGGGCCTTCTTCAAGCTGATGACTGGTTCCGAGGACCAAAGCTAGGTGACCAAACCAACTTCCTTAGTTGGGAGGAAATGCCACACTGAGTCTCACCAGCCTGCTGCTTGCATGTCGGAGGCCCAGACTTCCCAGTCACACCATTAGACACAGAAAGAGTTCTTGACTGGGAGCCAAAGTCTAGCTAATGATGCCCGTAGCTGTTCTGCTTAGCAAAGCCTCTTCATCTCACTGAGCCCCGGTTCCTGTTTGTAATAAGGATGGCAACAGGTGCTCTTTTTCCCACACACACAGGCTGTGGAATTACAATGTGTGTGAGAAGGTAGCGTCTCACAAGGCACGATGCCAGACTCCAGGTTTCTAAAGACAGTGACTGCAGCTGGCTCCTTTCCCCTCTTGTTTTTAGTGTAAGTATAGTACCCAAGACTAACAGGAAAGCTCCAAGTGGACCTGGAGAAGTTTTGGGTTGTGTCATTCACCATTGAATGCACTGCACCTTGAACAAGTTGCCTGGCAACTAGTACGCATCCAATACCTAAGTTGTAAACCATATGCTTGTTTGAGTGAATTGCTTGAAGAATAAGATAATTTTATTAATTCTTCCAGAATTTCATACAAGCATACAACGAATTTTGATCATATTCATTCCCTGCTCCTCCCACTAATTCCTTTCACATCCATTCCCAAACCCTCCCCCCACTCACAACATCATATCCTCTTAAACAAAACACATAAACCATTTTAATAACTCAATGAGTCCAAATAGTGCTGTCTATATACTCACAGATGTGGGGACATCCACTGGAGCATGGTCTACCAACCAAGGACCATACCCCTAAAGAAACCCGACTCCCTTCCCCTAGCAGTTATGAACTGTCAGTAACTCCTCAGAGAAGGGTAGTGGCTTCTCACCTCCTCCCCTCCCCTTATGCAAAGGCCTTTGAGACACAGCTGAGAACTCATCATTTGACAAGCGATCCTGGTTCTGAAAGAGTCTTATCATAGAGCATAACCTCTCTTTATAGGATAGGTTCAAGCTTAGCTGAATGTTCAGCTCCGTGGATTTGGAATGATGAATGAAGACAAGAACATGACATACATCCGTTTACTTAAAAGTGTGGGAAGAATAAGTTCAAGAGGCACCGTTATCAGGCCTTCAGTGTATTGACCTGATGATTGACCTAGCCTCCTACAAATCCAACAGTCGTACGTATGGAAATGTTGATTGGCTTAATCTTGTGCAGATCTTACGCAGGTGTCTCAGTTAGTGTTCTACTGCTGTGAAGAGACACCATGATGATGGCAATTACTATAAAAGAAAGAATTTAATTGTGAGTTTGCTTATAGTTTCAGAGGGGCAGTCCTTTATCAACATGGCAGGGGGGCAATTCAGCATGCATGGTGCTAGAGCAGTACCTGAGAGTTATATCCTGATCCACTGGCAGAAAGACCTTGAGAAACCTCAAAGTCCACTCCTAGTAACACACCTCCTCCAACAAGGACACACCTCCTAACCTTTCTATTCCTTTCAAACCACTCCCTGGAGACTAGGCATATACATGTATGAGTCTATAGGGGCCGCTCTTATTCAAACCACAACAACAGGCAACCATAGCTGCTGTGTATTCACCAGTGTATTGGTCTTGTCATATCCAGGAAACACAGTTGTGTTCTGGTACTCCCTAACCGCTGGCTCTTTTTGCCTCCTCTTCTGTGATATTCCTTGACTCTTAAGGGAAGAGGTATGATAGAGATGTCTCATTCATGGCTTTGTCCTCCAGATACTTATTCTCTATGTTACTAGTTCTATACATAATCTTAATGCATAAAGAAATAGTTCTATATTAGGCTCTATAGGTGACAGGTACATAGATGCCTTTGTCTTCTAGTACAGCAAAAATGCAAACCTAACCTGTGGCATGCATACAGAAAAACAACAGAAAAGTATTATAATAATGCATTTGAGTTCACTGTGTGCCAGGCATACACTCTAAGTTTGGAGAAAGAAGAGTCTAGCCTTGAAGTTCAATCTTGGAGGGAGAAAATGTGGGAGACTCCAATCATTCAGCAGTGGCAGTGGGTTCTTAGAGCTGGGCACTCTAGATATAGGACAGATCAATCATCTCATTCCGTCATGAGGAAACACAGCCTAGAATGTAAAGTGATTTCCTCAAGGCATCCAGCCAAGCAATCCCAGCACTTAGATTCACACTCGAGTATGACTTCTGGAACCATACTCTTTATATACAAACGTCCAAACTCCACAAGTTCGGTATGCACACTAAACTCCTAAGATAGAAAAATTCCCTATTTAGGAATAAATTGGCATCTGCAAAACCTCACATTCTATGATGCTATCATTGCAAAGACCAGCACATTGCTCAAATGTATACTCATTGATACTTATCTAGCCATTTTAAGCTAGTTTCCATCATAGCCAGGCTTGGTATTAAAGCAGAAAAGAGGAGAAAGAACACAGGAAGGGAATGGCGGAGGGAAAATGGAAGAAGGGAAGGCACAAATATCAGGGAGGTGTCCAGGTGTATTGATAAAAATTTATTTGTATAGGTGTAGCACAATGTGTCTCTTTCTATCATGGACTCATTTCTTTGGAACGAATTACCCAAACGATTCAAGCTCAGTGCATAGTCTCAAATGAATGACCTCTTTTAGCACTTTATAAGACTGTCTAACTTCCTAATTGTGCTGTGTTTGTAAGTTTCGTGTCTCTAGTGAGAACATAAATTTGAGCATTTATTTTTCACATGTACCATGTACAGTATGTAGTTCTAAGGGCTATTTATTTATATCTAGTTTTGTTCATTTTTTCAATGAATAAATGTATTAGGCCTCCACTAGGTATGAAAGCTACAGAGGTGAACGTGGTAGACCAGATATCTGTCTTTAAGAGCTTTCCTTCACGTCCTAACTTCAGCGTTGGGACTTTGTGGCCCAAAAAATGTGTTTGGCATTTGGGGATAACAAGAACAAAAGGGAAATCCTGATGAGGAGTGGAGGTTTTGCAGAAATCCTAAGGGAATTAGTTATTCTACAAGCTATGAAAAATGATTTTTGCAAAGCAAGAGCTAGGATGGAGAAAAAAAGTCTATTCTAAATACTAAGAGGCATGTAGTATGATTATCAATGTTAATGAATTACTAGCTGAACCTAAAGAAGACAGCAGGCTAGAGCATGCAAGCCCATGCAGACTGGATTCAAAGAGAAATGGAAGTAATGGAAATTTCAAACAAGGAAGTTCATGATATAAGGTATTTAAATATAGATGTTTTATATATTATAAATAAATATTTTTAAATATAGAATATTTCTAGTATCCTACAAAAGCAATGAACTAATATTCAGATGCCAAGAATAGAGTCTCATTCCTTCCATATCTGTAGTACTTCTTTAGTAGCTGTTCCACTGGTAAGTAAGCTATGCTGCGCCCATTGTAATATGGATAGTCAGTGCACAGACATGCTAGTCCCAATGCCTTTGCCCACCCCTGCTTCCTCCCCAGGGGACCCTGTCTTCAACACGCTTCCTCTTCCTTTCTGTCCATGACCACCTCTTCATATGGCCAATTTCAATGTACCATGAAATTGTTCTAAGACAGAGAAGTTAAAACACACCATACCCCATTAAATATGATCTCCAATTCCTTTCTAGCCATCTCGGTAAAATCTCTCCCTGTCTTCATTCCATTTGGGAATTTATGTAATGACCTTTCAACTGAACAGTGGTTCCTATAGAAAGTGGAATTAAGAAAGGGAGAGTCACAAGAATGGAACTAGAAAGTCAAACTGAACATAATTGAAAACCGACAGTATTATCACAAGTCTCTAAAGCTTCATATGTAAAATAGTTTCCGGAGATGCCTTCAAATTTTGTCTCTAGCTCCTCGTTTTCTTCTAATTAAGTTTCCTGTGCTAATAATTGACTTGGATAAGCCAAGTGGGAAGACTCAGAGCAATATCCAAAAGCAATACTTGAAATTAAAAACACATTGAAGGCCATCACTCTCTTCTGCTGTATCACTGTGATAGCTGTCGTGTTCATGGCAAGGATTTAGCATTCAGTCAGAAGCTGGGCTAATCGCTGCTGGTGGACTAATCTATGACTACACATTCTTTTCAGAGATTTAAAGCTGCCCAGTGGGGTTGGAGAAGAACTAACAGTCTCTTCCCAACTCGCACCTGAAGGTGGAGAGACGTTATGTAAATGACGGAGTGAGTATCAGAATCTCAGATGCACGCTTAGATTTATTAAAGTAACCTCACTGTTTAAGGGAAGGGGAATCAGTAGCATTGGAGGCGCTCTCTCTAAAACCTATGAGCTAACTATAAAACGAGCACTCTTCTTCAAAAGGCTTTGTTCCCTTTCTTTTTTTATTATCACATCAAAGAATTTTCCAAATAGAAAATTCCATTTCTAGAGTTTACAGGTTTATTGCGGCAACAGATGTTCAGCTAATCTCAAACTGGACAAAAATCATCTAAGTAATCATTTGGGGCATCAAAAGTACTAATCAGGAATGAAAAGGTTCTGCCAGCAGTCATATTTTAAGTAGAGAGGAACAGAATATGCAACTGCAGAAACAAAGGCTTGTTTTTCAGGGTGGCGGACATGCCTGTTCCTCTACAAAGGAAAAAGGAAAAAGTTCTTAGAAGCTGAAATCATGAGTTTCGTTAAATGGACTTGAGTTCAAATTCCTCTACCATGGGTATTTTTCTTCCTGTGACAATGCCTTATTTGTATTTTTTTTTTAAATCTGGAAAACGTATCATAAAATGTTCGATTAAGGAGGCACCTATGCAGACATGCCTGTGAGTAGTGAATAAATTAAAACATACTCGTCACCTTGAATCGAAACTAAATCCTTACAAGCATGCTTTTTCCTTTCAAAGCCGTCCTATAGAATGAACCCATTGGCACGGGGAAGGCGATGTTTTGAATATAGCAGCACCTAGGAGCCTGAAGATGGAATTCGAAACATAGAACACTTATTAGTTCTGCATGGGACAAGAAACGTACTTAACAGCCGGCCTCAGAAATGAAAAGATTTCAACGGACCGTAGCTTACTTTCAGTTCTCTTAGGAAAGACTTTATTTAATCCCATTTAAGATTTTTAATAATAACCTATCAGAGAGTAGCACCTGACTTGCTGCCTTAACCACACTGACTGCATCTTAGCATCACCACTGCACAGACCCACAGCTCTAGTGTCCTCTGCTTACCACCTCGTCCCTCACTCCCACACTGCATCCGAGCAGCATCCTGTAGTTTCCCTCAACAAAGAAACAACTCAAGACCCACCGCTGGCAAAAAAAAAAAAAAAAAAAAAAAAAAAAAAAAACCAGAGAATTCAGGAAGCAACAACTCAAGTCTCTTAAAAGATATCGAAATAGAGCCACGGAGACACACACTGCTGCTGAGCTGTAAACAGAGCCTGCAGTTACGGTGCTGCCTCTGGCAGTATTAGAACAAGAGGGAGGTGGTCCCATTCCTCATCGAAGACCAGGCCTTCCAAAAGACACTGGGTGAAGGAAGCCTATATCCTGTTCCAAACAGACACACGCATGAATCGGAACCATGAGCTATTCGACTAAACACGTATTTATTCTTCTTTCCCACCAAACAGAGGCGGGACGGAAAAGTTGCCCTGCATGCTTCCTCAAAGCAGTGGACAGGGACACTGCAGGATAGCAGTGCACACGCAGGCGCACACAGAGGTAGAAACTACAGCCTCCCCTCTTTAGCACTGTGTTTATGTGCATGACTGCACATGCAAGTGTGACTGTGGGTATGTGGCACACAGGAACTGGTTGAAAACAGACTATGTAGACGTTCGGTGGTGCAAACCACACAGCACACGCCAGCATTTCAGCAGACAGATGCCAGGGCAGCATTTCGGGCACCTTTTGGGGGTTCCAAGGTGACTGTGGTTTGTGCAACAGCCTGGCTTTCTGTCGAGGCGAGTTCAGTGGACATAACTGCCAAATCACATCTTCAGAGTAAGAGCAGTTTAGAGGAGGGGTTCTGGGATGCAGCACCAGAAATTTAGTAACAGACGTTACTAAAAAGGACTGGCAACGTGGTTGGAAGGCCACTGACAGGCCAATAGGTTTCCGGTTAAGGCTCCTACTGGTTTTTTCCAAGGTCACTGAACAATTAATAGGAGACCATTCAGATAGGAATTATGGGTAGAGAGCATTTATTAGTTTCACATGAAATTTGAAAGCAGGGGACACACTCATCTACTTGATCCCCCAAAGGCTCAATAGAAACAACTGTACCCAGAGGGTCCCCTCTGATCCCAACCAGTGTGAAGATAGCATCCTCCATGAGATAAATTTGACAAGCTAGCCATGGTGCGACTTCGGCTCCAGCACCAGTCTTTGTTAGAGTTCCCCTTTCAGTTTCTGCAGCTCAGCTCAGCTGTAGCTCAGAGCTTCGAGCTGGCGTTCCGGATGGCAGAACAGACCTGATTACCAGGAGAAGCACTAATGAGCATCAGGACACGCTACCAGCCCCAGATAACTCATGGGACAGTTTCAAGGCGAGAGTAAAAGGACAGGTCCTCCAGTGCCCTATGGAAGGCTAGAATTGAATTGGAATATATGCAGATGCATGTTAACAGACCCCACATAAAATTTAGCTGAAAAAAAACATGGTACTCCTATAGACAAGGTTATTTTTTCCTACGAAGATAAGTCATATGGGCTTTGAATTGAAAACTATGTAAGTTATCTTCTTTCTGCTTGTCTTGCTTTGCTACTCAAAAATTAAATTCATTTTGAATTAACCAAAACTGATTGAACCTTAGTCTTAACAATTATCACTTAGCTCTCTGAAAATAAGAGCAGGCTCTAAACAGAATGATATCCTGACTCCTTTTAAGGCCACTTCCCCAAATCTGCGAGCTTCTGCCCCAGAATTCTTCACTCCCTCAAATCACACTAATGACATTTGGCATGATGAGAGAGAGAGAGAGAGAGAGAGAGAGAGAGAGAGAGAGAGAGAGAGAGAGAGATTCATTTTCCCCAAATGAGTACAGGCTACATTGCAGGTTTTACTGAAACCATCTTCTTTTTATTCCAGTTTAGTGAATTTCCAAGGTCCACTGCCCAGCCACAACTGGTAGGACGGACCTCGACTTAAATGTGGCCTCTCTTGTCATCTCAGTGGCTCATTTGAGAGCCATTATGCACTGGATTCTGTATTATAAAACCCAGGCTGGGTGCAACATTTCTGCCTGTCATCTTAGGAAAGGCCAGGAGTTTTGAGCCATCCTGTAGTAAGAAAACAGAAAACCGAAGCCAGCATAGAGTTCCCTGATTCTTCTCTGACCAATTTGTTGCTTTTGCTGAGGTGATATTGGCTGTCACTATCTCAAGCAAGAAAAGGCAAGTTAGTAGAATAATACCTAGTTTAAACAGCATCTCGCAAGGAAAATATCCCTCCTCACACTTCATGTTCAATGTACTAAGATACTCAGCAAATAACCATTTGATGTTTAGCTAAGGGCCCTCTCCTTTCTGGCCGGTATGATCCTGATGAAGGAGCCAAGAGGCCCAGGTGTTTTTCTTAGAGCCCTCATGCTGCAATGACAGCCCCCAGAAAACTCCAGTTTATGAACCAAATTTGTTGCACCCCTCGCTCCAATATCATAATGCAAATCCCAGAGATAAAAATATCTTCTGAGATACGGAAACAGTTCACTGAAAACGACAGCGTGTGGAAAACTCTGCCCATGACCTCTCCTGTCTAATGTCAATTTCTGAAAACAAGTTTCCATTGCAAAGATTTAACCAGTGTGCTTTCAGGAACCACACACACACACACACACACACACACACACACACACATCCTTATCTTTTTTGCTCCAACTTGTTTGGCCTTTGAGCATCTTCCTAGCTGTCTCAGCTCCCTGCAAACACTTAGGTTTTTCTCTTTCAAAGGAGCTGGGAGCTGTGGAGCTCTGAGCTAAGCAGAATCCCTGTGGTTTGATTCCATTAGTCTAAACCCTGGCCGGTGGCAAGCAAGCTGTCTTAGCTGCTTGCAAAAACCCTGGCAGCCAGGTTCTAGACACAGTCACCGGCTGCATGCATTCTTCCATACTGGTCTACCCAAATCATGCCTGGAGTCAGCCAACCACAGCAGTGGGAATCCTACCTTCCATCATGGTGGCAGAATTGCATTCCTTAATTTCCAAGGAGTCAGAAAAAAACACAGGAGGATACGCTTCCAGGTCCCGGCTAAGTCCTCACAATGCCGCTGCTGAGGTCTGCTCTGCTTACTGCCAAGCCAAAGGAGACAGTGTTAACCCGAAATACAGGCCATGGATGCTGCTGGTGCTGCTTCACCTACAAGCTCCCAGGAAGATGCTGAGAGAGAAAGGCAGAGAACAGCAAGCCGGCGAGCTGCACCGCCTGCACTGCCTCGGCCAATCCCTTCAGCTCTGGACCGCGTCACATGGTAGCCAGCCTGCATCTCCTGACACAATACCCCCGGAGAGCGCACGGAACCCATTTCCCGTCCCCATTCCTCGCCACCCCCACCGCCTCCCGCTCCTCTCCAAAAACACAGCCCCTTCCCCACCTGGTGACGCACTTCCCCCGCCCCTCCTCGTGGTCCCCGCAAGCCTATTGCGGCTCCCGGGTGCCCGATGATCTGTGTGCCACCGTGTCTGGGGACGCCAAAGAGAAAGGAGCCCAGGAAGCTGAGCTGCCCAGGGGATTTTTTTGTTTGTTTGTTTTTCTCTTTTATTTATTTTTTAAAGAAAAAAACTTCTCAGTAATTTCAGATCTTGGCAACGCACTTTTACATTTCCATTCCAACCTCATTTTGACCTGAAGGAATTTCAAATGTCAGCACCTGGCTTCTGCGCACATCTGTCATCTGTGGCTGGCTGGTGCTTTCTCTCTCCTTCCACCCCCGTGCCCCCACCCCATCTCCCTGTCTATGTCTCTCTGTCTCTCTGTGTGTCTCTCCCTCTCATTCACGAGAGAAAAATCAATCCGCTGACGTCACATCATAAACAACCATCCCCCAAAGGATGATGCAGAAAAAAAATTCACCCCAGCTGCCATGAAAAGAGGCAGGAAATTAATTGCGCATGACATGCCCAAGGGCTGGGAACTGTCATTAAAACAAAGAAACAAAAGAACCCACCCGATCCGGGCTCTGGAATCAAACCGGCGATGCTCCAGCTCATTTCTGGGGCGAGAGGCGGGAGTGGGGGCTGAAGGCAGAAGCCTAAACCTTGGCCGCCGCAGGCATAAGACCGCTGTCTCCTCCCACGCTCTGGGCTCTGCAGCCGCGACCCCGGGCTGCGGGTCCCACCGCCACCCCCGCCGCCACCGCGTCCTCCCTCCGAGCTGGGCCGCCGCCGGCCCCAGGTGAGGAGCCTCTCTCGCAGCCTCGGCTACAGCTGCCAACTGCAGCCCCCACTACAGGGTTTTAGGAGAGACGCGCCTCCTGCGATCTTGAGTCGCCTCGGAGCCCAGACGTTCAACCCCGGAGGAAATCCAGAGGGTGGCAACCGTTCCAGGTTGCGCTGGAAGAATGGGCGGAGCCCGGGGCTTGGCAACTTGCTGGGATGGGATCCGCCTGCCCTGGAACGGTTCAGACATAATGTCTGGTTGAGTTGAGGGTCTGTCACCTGATTGCTCTCCAGAGACCTGTGAGTCCTTCAAAGGGACTCCCAGGCACGTTGTTCTGCGATCCTAGGTTTAACAGGACCAGACAGCCAAGCATAAATAAATGGTATCGAGTAGAGGAGGCCTATGAGAAGGAGGGAGAGAGATGAAGAGAGACGGAAGGCTAGGTCTTTTTAAAACAGGGAATAGCAGGATTGGGGTTACAAGAATTCCCTTATTGAAGATCGGGTCTGAGTCTCTAACAGCAACAGTGCTGGGCGTTTATAACACCTTCAGTCAGTATTACCCATCTCAACACAGTCTGGATTTCTTCCAAGGGAAGATGGGATACTGGTGGCCGTGAAAAAATAAAGAACACATCTAAAGGAGGCCAAGCAAGAAGCAAATTAGTCAAAATCAAAAAGCAACTCAGTTCCTTAGCCACTTACAAGATTTTCTTAATTGAAAAATAATCATTGTTTCCCCCTGGAGGACACATATTTCAGTGACCTCTGCATTTCAAAAGTAAAGTCTCTGGAGAGATGCTCTCGCTTGTGACTTTTCCGTGTCTATGAGGCAGGAGGGTTTTAAAAGGAAGGAGATTACAAAATAAAACATGCCTTCAGAACAACTTGATGTGCTCTAAAAACTGCAGGGCGTTATTGCATAAAGGCTGTGTGTGTGTGTGTGTGTGTGTGTGTGTGTGTGTGTGTGTGTTTAGCAAATTGTTCTAGTGAAGGCTAAGAACCTGCGTGGATACTGGTGTTAAACATAATGAGATGGAATTGTGTGTCTTTTGCACTGAGGTCTGGGAACCTAGGCCAGTCATGCAACTCTGGGTATTGGTTTCTTACCTATAAAATGGAGATTGTAATAATACCAAGTTCACAAGCCTATAAACAAGCAGCTCTCAACCTGTGGGTCAAGCCCCACCCCCACCCCACTTGCGGGTGAGTGACCCTTTCACGGGGCTCGCCTAAGACCATCGGAAAACACAGATATTTACAGCTGCGAGTCATAACAGTAGCAAAATTACAGTTATGAAGTAGCAATGAAAATGGTTGAAAAAGCAGTGATTTTATGGTTGGGGCCACCAGAAGGGTTAGTGTTGTGTCTGGAGCCTTGTAAGTCCCCCATGTTAGCTTTGCAGAATTGGTGTCATTGACCCTTGAAGGGCTGGTGCCTGTATCAGAGGTTGCAGCCAGAGAATTGCAGGCGAAGGGAGAGCCATGCGCACTGAGACCAGCGGTGAAAGATTAGGCGAGGCAGAGGGCCAGTTTGCTGGATGGAGACTCCTGAAAGCAGCCGAAGAGAAAGTAGAGGCAAACAAGATTCACTGGGGAAAATCCAAAAAGGATGGAAGTTTAGGAGAGTTGATGAAAAGAAATGGAATGAGCTTGGGGTAGAAGCTATAAAAAATAAGGAACTCTGAATGTGGATGGTCAGGTAGCGTCTGGAGGTGAGTGGGAGCAGGAAATGCAGGAGGTGGAGCAAAGTGGCAGATAATGAACGAGCTTATCAGCCTCTGTAGCCAGCCCTGGCTCCAGGGAGCTGAGCAGACTCACTACAGCTCACACCAGTTTGCTTTTAGGGTTGTAGCAAGCCAATAAGACAGAAAGCAAGCTCAAAGATTCTTGTTCAGAATATAGTTTGAACGTTTTTAATGCACATAGAAACATTGTGCATACTTATGAAGCATGATGTAACATGTAAGTACTTATCTAATATGTTTAGTGATTAGATCAAGGTAACTCACACATCTGCCACCTCAAGAAATCTGTGTGTGTGTGTGTGTGTGTGTGTGTGTGTGTGTGTGTGTGTGTGTGTGTGTGAGAGAGAGAGAGAGAGAGAGAGAGAGAGAGAGAGAGAGAGAGAGAGAGACATTAAAGATCTTTCCTACTAGCTGGTTAGAAGTAGACAGCTATGACCAACCACAATGGCTTGACTGCATCACAGGCTGCTAGAAGTTACTCTTATCCAACTGCTCCCACACGCCCCTGTTAACCATCTTCCCTTCATTTGTACCCTTAACACTTTCCAGTTGCCAGTAACACTATTCTCCTCTCTACATCAGCCAAATCAAACGCTTAGCTTCTGCATTTTATGAGAATATGTGCGGTTTACCTTTCTGTATATGCCTGACTTATGTCACTTAATCTAATGCCCTGCAAGAAAGTTATAAGAAAGTAGCTGAAGTTCATTTTTATTACTGAGTAATTCATTGTATATGTATACACATTTTCCTTATCTGCTCATTTGTTGATGGGCTCTGAGGCTGATTCCATATGTAAACAATAACATAATGCCCGGGTAGGTGGGGAGGTCTCTTTAACATATTAGTTTCCTTCTTTGGAGATGTACACCCAGTGGCAGAACTACCGTGGCAGTCCTCTGTCAAAGTTGAGCAAGCTTTGTATCATTTGTGTAATTGCATTTCTACTATCAGAGTAAGAGATCTCCTTCCTCTGCACTTCATCAACATCTACCATGCTTTTGTCTTATTGTTAACAGACAATTTTAAGTGGTTTTGTATGTCCCTCATAATTACTTGGATTGAGCATCTTTCATTTGTTTCCTGGTTATTTATATATCCTCTTTTAATAGATGTTGATTGAGAATATTTGGTCAATAGCTTTGTTATGGTTATAAGAAAAATAACATTGTAGATACAATTGCCCTAGAAGGACCAACACAAAGATGTGTAGCAAAAAGTGGTTAGGTCAGTCCTGAGGCCAGATACACTTCGCTACAGCTTTATCAGCTGCCTGTCTTGTGCCCTTTTTAAAAAGACACTGTTATTATCAATTATAAGAACATCCAAGAAACAAAGTTGTGTTTCACATTGAAAATTTACTCAAGTACTTTGTCAGAAAAGGTCTAATACCTCAATTGTTTTTCCTTCTAGATCTTTTCTTTTCTTTTCTTTCTTTCTTTCTTTCTTTCTTTTTTTTTTGGGGGGGGGGAAACAAGATTTTGCTCAAGAACATAAGTAGCATTTTAGATTATGCCTGAATTTCCTCTCTTTGGGTGATATCTTTCTCCTTGATGACAAGCCCCAAAGAAGAATTTCTTGCTGTTGAAATGATAGGATGTTTCTTACAAATCTGAAATTGCAGCCAAAAGTTCTTGGAAAATATGGGCTCAACTGCTGGCCAGCATCAGAATGCAAACACTGCCTGGGAGCCCTGTCCCGGATGATGAAGACAGACCAGGGTCACACTAGGCTCACAGAATGTTTTTAGTGAGTCAAAGACCAACAACCTAAGTGCTGATGTCACTAGATACTGCATTCTCTTGCTGAAATAAGGTGCGTATTGTGATGCTTCATTAGTTACCTGTGATTTAGAACCAGGTCCCAGATTCCAATTGGGGTGATAGGTGTGTCTTTGATTCCGGTACTCCAGAGGCAGAGGAGGCTGGAGCTGTGAGTTCAAGGCCAGCCAAGGCTCCACAGTAAGACCCACTCTCAAAATGAATGAATAAATAAATAAATGAAAGAAGTCATATACCTATCACATTCTTAAGAGTTAGGTTTCTTTATTCCTTTTTAATTTTAGTATTTTAGGGGATTATTTGTTCCTACTTTAAAAAAAAAAGAAAGAAAGCAACAGGGCTGGAGAGATGGCTCTGTGGTTAAGAGCACTGACTGCTCTTCCAGAGGACCCAGGTTCAATTCCCAGCACCCACATGGAAACTCGCAACTGTCTGTAACTCCAGGATCCAACACTCTCATACAGACCTACATGCAGACAAAAAAAAAAAAAAAAAAAAAAAAAGAATGAGACCTGAGTCATGAAGGAGTTAGGAACGTTAACCCAAGGAGAAAGTATTCAAACATGTCTAGGTCTACACGTGTACATCTCCAAGGTGCTCATCTTAGTAGAACATTTGACCCTTTCCATTCCACTCTGTCCTTGGAGGCAGTCAACGACGGTAAAGGTGGAAATGTTTTCCAAGTACTGGGGTCAGCATTGTCGCCTGAGGAGACCCAGTTCTATGAGTCATCGTGCTGAGAGACTCATGTGTCTGCTTTGAGAGGAAAGCAGAAGAGATTTGTGGAGATCCTGCTGGGCTTGTTGTTTGTTTTTAACATATCCACATATGAGCATATAGAACACCTCTGTGTGTATGTATATGGTACATACATGTATGCATATACTATTCTCCGTTCAGAATAAAGCAATTACAACTTGAACTATTAATAAAATAGACAAAAGGAATTTATCTGTGTAGCTTTGCAAACCACAGGAAGAGCAGCTGCAGGGAAACTAGAATCAGGACATGTCATGACACTGTTCCCAGAACCAAGTACTAAAGGACCAAATATATCTTTAAAAAGTATCTATTTTAAATTATGGTATAGTTTCCAGATTATAGAATCAGTAAAGGAACTACTCAGTTCTCTCTCTCTCTCTCTCTCTCTCTCTCTCTCTCTCTCTCTCTCTCTCTCTCTCTCTCCCCACCCCCTTTATATCTCCATCCAGGGAAGGACTCTGATTGACTTGGCTTCCATCATTGTTCACTCTCTGGACCCATCCATGGAGCCATGTTGATGAAACCTCGTGGTGAATTTATGTAAGACTAACACTATCTTTGGCTTACTCCCATGTCCAGCATTGAGACTAACCTTGGGGAAGATAGAGTAAGGCAAGTTTCCATGGCAAACAACCCTGAATATGAAACCCTCATGTTACAGGAGGGACAGACAGGGTGTCAAAGGAAGAATGGATGCTATTTTCAGAACAGATGTGAGCAAGATGCTATGTAACAAAGCAACCTGTCCCACAGGCATTGCTCAGTGTGTCAAGTACAAAAGGACTCAGTAACAGAGCCACACAGAAGGCACACTGACCTCATACAGCAGACTTGAGAACTATATGGGTATGCTCACACTACATGCAGACAGAGCACTGAACTTTTCCATAGGGGTGCACTTCCTACTTACTGGCCACTTAGTCTAAAGACATGGCATGCTCAATGGACCATTCCTCTCCAGAGAGCCAGGTATACATACCTCTGTGAGTGCTGAATAAATTTATATTAACTACTTGTACTGCTTAATAAAGACCTACATTTTGAAATACAACTAAGGTACACCAAAGCAGTGGAAATTATCTGACAACAAAGGAAACAGGAAAGATAATTTTTAAAAATCAATTTTTAAATTCTGATATAGTTCTGAGGACACAGCAATTGCTACAGTCACAATAGTCAGAAATCAGAAATAACTTAAATGTCCATCAACAGATGAATGGAGAAGGAAAATGTGGTACATTTGAACAAAATGGAATATTATTTGACTGTTAAAAAATGAAATCATGAGCTGGGTGGTGGGGGCACGTGTCCTTAATCCCAGCACTCGGGAGGCAGAGGCAGGTAGATCTCTGTGATTTTGAGGCCAACCTGGTCTACAAGAGCTAGTTTTAGGACAGGCTCCAAAGCTACAGAGACACTCTGTCTCAAAAAACCAAAAAGAAAGAAAGAAAGAAAGGAAGGAAGGAAAGAAGGAAGGAAGGAAGGAAGGAAGGAAGGAAGGAAGGAAGGAAGGAAAAACATCAAGAAATTTATAGGTAAATGGATGGAGCTAGAAAAAAATCATCCTGAGTAAAGTAACTCAGACCCAAAAGGACAAATACAGTATGTATCTCCTATGTGTGGATGTTGGCTTTTATGCCTTCACTAGGCATGTTATAATCCTTATAACCACAAAGATTATATGTAGAGAAAGGGATGATGGCTGGAGGGAGGACTGCCAAGGAAGAGGAAATAAAATAGTTATGGGGACTCAGAGGGGAGACTGGAATGGGAGGATTAAATGGGAGAGGGAGAGAAGAGAAAATAAAGGACAGAAAGGGCAGCTAACACTAACAGTCATCTGAGGAGCAACATAGAAACCTGCTTATTACAGTAGAAGATTCTTAAAATGTGTATATGAGAGAAATATAAATGGAATCACTAAATAACAGAGGAGAGAAAGCCCCAACTAGACATTTTTCATTACCAAGTGACTTCCAGTGCCAGGAATGGGTTACATCTAATTGAGTTGTTGACCAAAGGGGCCCCTGGAAACCCCCAACAACAAAGGCTATTGCCAAGGCTGCTGATTGCTCTCCACTAACTGAGGATTAGGCCCTACTGCCAAAGACAACACTTACACATTTCATTAACCATGGAGAAGTCAAACTGGTGTCTTCACCTCTATTGACTAGTCTTCATTCAGGAAGGTACTCTGCATGCTACCAGAGGACTAAGGTAGCCATCAAGCCAGCTACAAACCCTGCAAGTATACAATTTTCACTTGCCTCCATATCTTGGTGCAATAGTGGCACACATGTTGTATGAGTAAACAACCCACAATCTGATTGGACTTAAGGCCACCCCATGAGACAGAACCGACACCTGACACCACTAGGGTAGCCAAGAACCTGAGAATAGATAGGCCAATGGAATAGGGGAAACCCAAACATTATTCTTATGTTAAAGGAACATAGCAATACAATGATTCTCAATAACATTCCACTATACCCATAGATCAGCGTCTTAGCTTCTTCCTTCAGTAGATGGGAAATAATACTAAGACCCACCACTGGACAATGTGCAGAGGGTAAGAGACCTTGGAACACTCAGTCCTAGGTGGAATTTCTTTATCAAACTTCTTTCCATGTTGCTCAGAAAACTATGCAGAAGAGGAGACAGAAAGAAGAGCCAGAGGGGATAGATGTTACCGACGAATGAGACAGAGACACAACAGGCCTATTGTGATTTGGGATTCCCCTCTGTATGCTGTGAATACTGTTGGTTAACAAAGAAGCTGTTTGGGGCCTGTGATAGGGTAGAGTAGAGCTAAGCAGGGAAAACTAAACTGAATGCTGGGAGAAAGAAAGCAGAGTCAAGGAGAAGCCATGCAGCCCCGCTGGAGACAGATACACACACACACATATTTATATATATGCACACACACATATATGTAATTTTTATGGTTTCTGATTTTGTGTTTTTATGTTTTTTGTATATAAGTTTCTTGTGCTTTTCCTTTTAAAATTATGGTTTGTTTGTTTTTTGTCTGTCCTTGAGAGAGAGATGCAGAGAGAGAGACAGAAGAGAAAGGGACATGAAGTTGGATATGTGAAGATGTGGGGAGATAGGGAGGATCTGGAAGGAATTGAGGGAAGAGAAACTGTAATAAGAATATATTGAGTGAAAAATGTATTTTAAAAAGTGAAAATAAAGCAGTAAAAGTGGATTGCTATGATGAGCAAAACAAGAACCAGAAAGAATTCATGTAAGTAACATATAATACTTATTAAACACTTTAAAATACTTTAGCATATTCAGTGATTTGACATACACCAGGATTGAACATCAACAGTGTCAGTGTACTTAGAGCATAGATCCACAGTCACATGGTTGCCATGGCACTCAGGGTAGCCACTGCCCTGAATGATGGACTCAGATGCAGCTTTTAACAGTTCAAGAATTTAGGCAACAGAAGAAAATCTTAAAAATTCACTTTGTAAATTATGAATTGTGACAAAATTGATAAAACTAGACCATAACTTTCCTTGTTTATGAACACTATTGCAAAAATTTTAAATAAGTTATCAGCCAACATAATCCATAAAACATGACATAATATATCACAATGTATTCTATTCTCTGAATAATAAAAATAACTCAGCATTATCTACTAGTGCAATTAACAATATTAAACTACTTGTCCTGGTTTCATTACTGCTACTGTCATAAAACACCCCTATGAAAAGCAGCTTAGGGAAGAAAGGGCTTCCTGAGCTTTCAATTTTATGTTCATTATTGTGGGGACATCAAGACAGGAGCTTAAATCGGCACAGTCATGGTCCATTGCAGAGTGAGAAGCAATGCACAAATCCTTTGTTTGCTCCCAGAAGCCTTCTCTTCTCTTCTATTGTTCATCAATCACACACACACACACACACACACACACACACACACACACACACACAGCCTAAGGAATAGTATAGCCCATAGTGGTCTAGATCTTCCTATATCAAATAACAATCAATACAATCCCCACAGACATTTCCACAGGTCAAATCAATATAAAGACTTCTTTCCCATGCGATTCTAGGCTGTGTCTAGTTGATAAAACTTACCATCATGCTACCGAAAAGAAAGATTTTGAAAAGGTAATTACCTAATTCTTTACTATGTCACTTATTAAATATATTAAAGTTCTAAGAAAAATAAGATTTAAAAAACTTGTGGATGGATTTATGTGACTAACTCACAGACAAAGAATGTTCTAGACTTGGATGCCACAAATATGCTATAGAATATCTAGATTTTCCTTCCACTTACAAAGAAGACCTGATCACAGGAGGTTAACACATAGCTCTTCTTATCTTACCTCTGGACAGAGATCTGTCTGGTCTTCATTAAGTTACAAACGTGAGCTAGCTAAGCATTCACTGCGACTGTCCATAGTCATGTTTGCAGTACACACCCGATGTGCAGTCCATGTCATGTTTGCAGTACACACCTCATGTGTAGTCCATGTCATGTTTGCAGTACACGCCTGATGTGCAGTCCACTCTGTGTTTGCAGTTCACACCTGATGTGTAGTCCATGTCGTGCTGCAGTTCACATCTGATGTGCAGTCCATGTCATATTTGCAGTTCACACCTCATGTGTAGCCCATGTCATGTTTGCAGTTCACACCTCATGTGCAATCCATGTCGTGTTTGCAGTTCACACCTCATGTGTAGCCCACGTCATGTTTGCCGTTCACACCTGATGTGCAGTCCATGTCATGTTTGCAGTTCACACCCGATGTGCAGTCCATGTCATTGCCATTGCCAAATACCACATGCTGAGTGGTTTATAAACCGATTTCTTACAGTTCTAGAGGCTGGAATTTTAAAATCAAAGGGCCAGGAGCATGTCTGGAGAGAGCTTTCTGGTTTGCTCATAGATGGTACCATTTCATGTGTCCTCGCGTTGTGGAAAGGTTGAGGGTCCCTGAAGTCTCTTTTGTAGAAGATCTAATTTTTTTTCAAGAGTTCTTTATTGCAAGATACGAGCACATGCTTTCATAAATAATTTATTTAATGTGTGTCCTAAACAGAGCTAGTGGAAGGTGATGCAAACCGAAGCCTTCACGTGAGGAAGCCACTGACAAGCAAGGACTAACTTCATTCTAGATCTAGAAGGTCCCTGTACCATATGGCAGTCTCTTGGCTACATGGAAAGTGCTTAATCTGAAGGATGCAAATATAAAATACACTCTGGGTTTGAAGAGAGTACAAAGCAAACAGAATATAAAATATCTCATTATTATTTTATGCTTATAATATGCAGGAATAGCAATGTTTCTCTACATTTGGTTAAGGAAAATGTAATAATTTATTTTAAAATGTATTATGATTGTGCATGTACATGTATGAGAAATGGGTCAGGAGAGGGTGATGGGGGTGAATATGAGCAAAGCACATAATACATTTGAACAAGTTCGTCATTATGAAACCCATTGCTTTGTCCAGCGAATAGACATGTAAAACTGTAGGATTGGCAAGGTTAGCTGAATGAATTACATGTAAGGACAGGGAGAAAATATAGCAAAATGCTAGGAACTGTAGTATAGACATAAAATTATGCTTATAAAAGCAAACAAGAATGACTTCTGCAAGCCTGTGGCATCATTTGGGGACACAAAGGTGGGAAAAAAATGAGCCCTTCAAGAAGCATGTAGCATAGGGAGGCGAATGAGCAAGCAAGTAATCCTGGCAGGGCAGACTGCCTGCAGATCTCCCAAGCTAAGGCATCTCAGTGCGTGAAGGAGACACACACTATAGTCTTCCTGGAGAGCTGCAGCTTAAGCCGCCCTTTTGCACAAGAGATAGAACTATGCTTTAAATATTCTTCCAGTGGTTTATTTTTATTTTATTTTTTTATTTTTGGATACAGCATCTCTGCTGCCCAAATTGACCTGCCACTTGCAGCCCTCCCACCGCCTCAGCCTCCGGAGTCTGGGATTGCAGGAACATTCCACCATGCTCCGCTCTTTCAAGCCTGTCCCTGTTCAGCCCCCTTTCCCATTCTCCTCTTCCTCTCTGGTTTTGACGTCCCTTCTAATAACCCTTTGCACACCTGCTCACCGTCACACACTTGCCTACTGTCAGTGCTGGCTTTCCTTTGATTTCTCCCCTCTCCTCCAAAGCCAGCCTCCTGGTAGTCCCTCGTCATTTCTGAACCCCCATTTTCATTCACCCTCAGTTGGCCAAATAAAGGGGCCGGCGCCATTTTGTTTCCCACCTTAGCTTCCGCGCCATTCATCCGCAGCCAATCAAAAGTATTCCAGAGTCCCGCCCTTCTGCTGTCCCGGAGCTGGTTTTCTCCCCTGCCTCTCGCTGTTTCTAGTCAGACTTCCCTCTGTGACCTCAGCAGCTAGCTCACAGCCTTCCCCTTTCACCAGTGACTGGGACATCTCTTTTCTAATCAGGACACCTACCTTTCAGCTCCTTGGCTTTCTTAGTGCCAGGACCTTACATACCTTAGTCACCCAATGGATAAACACCTTGTGAATCTTGCCTTTGCTTCTATTTAACATTTCACACTGCATATGTTCCTTATCTATTTACCAACCCATCTCTGGTCCACACGAACCATGTTTAGAGTTAACGTATTTTAGATTGTTTTCTACAGATTTTGATTCTTGAAGCACTTTCTTTGTATTTCATAGGTTTTACCCCTATAGTCACCTCTCCAAGTCTTAGAAGCCGATCATTACAAACGTGTGGTAAGGAAAGAGAGAACAGCATTTCTTTCTCATGTAATTACCCCCTCTAAACTTGCCCTCAGTAGCTCCATAGATTTCTTCATGGTCATTTTCTCAATGACACTCACCTCACCTGGATGGAAACACAAGTACCTTTTCCTTCATTCCTATTGCACTAACTAGATCAGTTTTTCAAATATACATCCTCGATCAGTGTCCTCTAGAGAAAGAGAACCAAACAGGCTGAGATATAGTTATACAGATCTACAGAGATGCATGTGGAATGAAGGAACCTGAGGCATGATTCTGCGGGAAGAGAAGTCCTAGGACCTACAACATGTAATCTAGAGGCCCCAAAAGCTGGTGATGGTTTCGCTATAAGCCCTAAAGACCGAAGACAAGGAAGTCAGTGTCCAATGGCAGCAGAATACTGATGCTCCACTTGAGTAAAGAGAAAGAAAGATTGAACCCTCCTTCTGCATTTTGGTTGCATTTGGGCCCTCAAGGGATTTAACGCCACCTCCCACAGTGTGAGGATGTGTCTGTTTTCACTCTGATTCAAATGCCAGTGTCCTCTAGAAACATCCCTACCATCAGCATACCCAGAAATAGTGTTTTACCAACTGTCTGTGTGTAACTTAACCTAGTTAAGTTGACACAGAAAATTAACCATTACACAGCCCAAGTCATCTCTCGATTACTCCATGCCCCGTAGTCATTGTTTACCCTAGTACCTGATGGGAAAAGGCTGCTGATGTCCTGCTTGAATTTCTTGATTGTCAGAGAAGAATTCTTTTTCGGCCAGGTAGTGTCATGGCTTAGGATACAAGGGATTACTGATCCAAACTAGGGTTAGGCAACTCTCTCTTGATCTGCCATTCTGACTAAAGTCAGCACTGGTAGAGGATTGCTGTGGGGTAGTCACCACAAAAGACCACTCAGGCACAGGTTCAAGCCAATAGAAAGTCTTTATTAGCAGGTCAGTGACTATGCTGGGTGTTCAGGTCCCAAGTGCAGTTCCCAAGCCTTTCTCAGGGTGAGCTTTTAAATGTGAAAACCACATCCTGAGTTGGCACACCCCAGTTAGCAAGGACAGTTATCCAGAAGTTGAAGCCAGGAAGCCAGGTTAGTACATTGAGGGACTTCCCCAGAACTATGGACTTGGATACATTAGGCCTTTGTTCTCATTTTGGCAGGTGGTGCTGCCTGCATGCTGGGTTGCAAGGCCTGAATGGTACTTCTGTCATGGCAGCACTTGTGCTAAGGTCTGAGAGCCAGTTACATGCCAGAAACCATTTTTCCATGAAGGTATGTAGTGAAAAAGAAACCTGCAAGCATTGCAGCTCAGATGGAAAGCTCTCCTGGCAGTCAGGAGCTATAGAATACCACAAAGTTCCTGTAAGTATAGCAGTTTAACAGCTGTGCTCCAAGGGAAGGTCTCCCCAGTGCAAGTATAACAACTGCTTGGGTAGGGGAGGATTTTCCCAGAGAAGTTCAGCATTGCTCTGCTCTGGAGAATTGTTACGACTCTGTTCCACCAGGGGGAAGGTTCCCTAGTGAAAGTGTTACAGCTCTGCTCCGCTCCAGTTCCTGAGGAAATCCTGACAGCTAGGCTCTGCTGCAGTGAAAGTCCCACAGCACAACAAACCTCATTAAAGAGATTTGTTGGGAAGGAAGCATCCAGAAGGGTGGCTGTCTCTAGGGTGAAAAGCGGCAGTGACCTGAGCGGATACAGAGCTTATATAGTGTCTCTTTGGGGCAGGGACAGAGTTTTCCAGTGTGGCTTAAGATTGGTGGAATTTTGTGGCGTGATTCTAGGGCAAATTCAGGGATTGGTGGAATTTCAAGCCCTGGTCCTGGGGTCAAGTCAGGATGCAGGATGTTTTTTCATAGCCTTTTTTACTCTAAAAAATCTACAAGAAAGGACCATACATTCTAATTCTTAGTTATTTCCTACACAAACAATATTATGCTATATATTGCATATATTTATGTGTACAATAGTTATTTTATAAACAGATAAGCTGTGCTTTATTTTGTTATATAAATCCAGTAAAAAAATACTTTTTTTTTTTTTAAAAAAAATCATGCTTATCATAGTTCTTTATGGGTTTTGTTCTTGTTTTCCCCAGCCAAAGCTCCACCCATTTAGGTCTGGCTTTTGAGATTCAATGAAAGGGGTAATTTTGTGGGATTATTTCTATTCCTCCTGGAATTTCCCCAGCCTTTTGGGGGAAATCAAACGGAAGTCTTTACAGTTCTTTAAATATCCTCTGCTTGGAAAAGCCTGCGTGCAGGAGATAATGAAACTGTCACAGAAGAGAAGCAGCCAGCTTTACTGACGGGCACCTATTTTTCTTATTGCTCTTGGTTAGAGGAATGTTGTCTGCTTGGGCTGTTGAGATGAAATACCACAGGTATAATTCATAACAACAGAAATTCACCTCTCACAGCTGGAGCCTGAGCAGTCCAGGACCAACAGCAGGCTCAGTATCTGCCAAGGGCTGCTATTTTTCTAAGATGACCCCTTAGAAGACGCCATTATAGGATGGGAGGGGATGATGGGTGAATGGTTTAAATGCTGCGTGAAGCCTACTTTAAAGCCCTTAATCCTATTTATGAGGGAGGAGCCTGTATGATATAATCTCTCTCAATACTACTGCTTCAGAAAATTGAATCTCAGCGTGGATTTTAGAAGGCATACATACATTGAAACTGTACTGAGTGACACTGTGTCCCTCATGCTGCTCAGATAAACACAGACTCTTCTTCTGCCACTTAAAAAAAAAAAAAACTAAATAAATTAGCCCACCCCAGGAAGTGCTGGAGTCTAAGATGCAGTAACACTGGGACCTGTAAACAACTCAAAAAACCAATGAAATACAGAAGCTGAAAGAAAGGCAAAAACAGGAAGATGTGATCAGACAGCACTAGGTGAGTCAGGGGGTGAGGATGGGTGAATGCCGTCCCAGAGCCTTTATTCTGAAAGAGCTCTCCAAACTCAGAGTTCAGACAGCACCAGAAAGTGGGTCAGAGAACCAGAACCGGACCGAAGCCACCCAAGACCATTGATTCTGAAAGAGGTTTTTTTTTTTTTTTTTTTTTTTTTNTTTTTTTTTTTTTTTTTTTTTTTTTTTTTTTTTTTTTTTTTTTTTTTTTTTTTTTTTTTTTACCAAACCTGAAGTTCTCTCTCTTTTTTTAAAAGCTTGCTAACCAAAATGAGAATCAAGGGTCAGCTTAGTTCAGGGACACTGGTGGGGGCTGATAGTGTAGCTCAGTGGGAGGCAGTTCTTAGTATGTATAAAAGGACGTGGCGCCTGTAACCTAAAAACAAAATCCAAGAAACAAAACAAACACAAAAACACCAACTGACAATAACACTCCCCTAAAATATAGATATGAATGGAAGGACAGCAATCAGGATTTCGGTAGACAAAGCATTCTTTTTAGGAATTGGGTCTGAAAAGGGGAGCCCCACCTTAGAGTAAGTAGTATTTTCCACAAGTATATACACTTTTTAAAAAATTACCACTAAAACCTAAATTATTCTCTAGGTCCAAAATATAAAAGTAAAAATTTCAGAAGGACAATTAAAGACAGTTGAACATGCAAAGAGTCCTATTGGCTAAGGCTGCACAGAACAAACCTAGGAAGGAAAAGTTCCATGGCTCTTGACAAATTTAGTGTCACTGGGATCCTGGGGTCTAGGTTAGGAGATAATCAGTCTGTGATGATAGACCTAGAAAGCACACACAATATCTAATTACTTAGCTGTGAAAGAAAATACAAAAGCCTTCTCACTCTGCGTTTTCATTTTGAAAACATAATTTCATAAGCTTAATTTCCTAACTGAGCTTAACTAGATCAGTGTCGAGCCGTCAGCTCTTAGAATGTCAATATTCTTTGAGTTCACCTTGGGATTGCCATAGCTACCGAGAGCCTTAGCGCTCTGACCTCTGAAAAGGAGGGGCGAAGGCTGGGGTGGAAGCTTTAGTTAGCAAATCCTGTCCATTTAAAAGCCATAAGCGCCTTGTCCCTGTCAGCAAACGCCCAGAAGGGGCCTTGTCAACAGATCCCATTAGGAGGGGCACTGTTGGGAGTAGAGAGAGAGAGAGCTTTGAGAGTGTGTGCTATAATTAAGTCTGACACACATATGCGTGTGTTCACATGCAGTGTGGGGGTGACATACACACATGCGGATGTGTTGATCAGATGAAACTGAATTAATGAATTAGCCCTGAAACCGCTTCGTGGAAATTGAGTAACTGTGGTTCAGAAGATCAAGGATATCCAGTCCAACTCACAGCAGAACCTACCACCATTGATATGGGAACCATATTTCTGAGAGTTGTTCATGAAATGGATCAAGGCGTGACGGTGGTGTAACAATATTAGTCATGCCACCTATCCACTGAAAGTTAAGGTTCGGGAGGGCTCAAGGCCGGCACACAAGAAGAGGGAAATGATCTGCCACCAAAGGGGCCCAGCTCAAGGTTCCCTAATCCTATCGTTTGCACAGGTGACGATTAAACCGCATCATGACATCTGTAAACCGGAGTGGGAGAAGAGCCTTCCTGAAGGAATCAATCGCTTTCAAGGTTGCTTGAAAAACAGCCACAGGGATGCCAATCCTGCGAAGTGGAACGCTGCACTTTCAGCTGGGTGTGTACATTATTAAACTTGAGGACTGGATGGGAACTGTTTCTTTTTATGATCTAAAGTAACGGATGAAGTGCTGATTTCATTACAGCATCTGCTGGCTATAGTTAGTGTGTTAATTTCCTATTGGTGATAAGCTTTTCCCTCCTGAGAGTTCTGGGCTGTAATAGATGGGCGTGTATTTTACCCCCATTTAAATCCACCGTCGTTGATCTCTTTCGTCTGCAACTTCAGCTGTGCTCATAGTGAGTCTAACTTGAGAAACGCTGTAAAGAATGTTAGGGGTTGTGCTCACTCCAAACAGCAGGTAAAGCCTGGAGTTATTCCTTTGTAGGAAGCTCTGTAGTTTGTGGGCAGCCCCTGGATTCTGGAGCGTCGCCTTTCTCCTTTCCTTTATCCTGGTTTCTGTGCTACCGTTGGTTGTCTTGCTGACATCTTCATACGGTCTGCTTCTCAGACACTGACTTTGCCCCTACCAAGCAGTTTTCCACACCCACACCCATTTTCTGCCTCTAGGTTTGCATTGCTGGACACAACATCCACAGAGGTTGTGGGGATTGAAATAAATCAGCAACAAATGGCCACCCACTGTATTAGACGGGATTGGCTCAAGATAACAGAACTTCCGCATCTAGTAGAGGGCACGCCTTGAAAGACAATGGGGCTCGTGCAAAGATAGAGAGAGCTGAAGACTTTATAAAGAAAATAGGGCACGTGGAAATATGGAGAGAGTGGAGGAAATAATTTGGAGGCCGGAGGTTGGAGAATTGGGAAATGGCTGCAGGGAGGGAACTGAGGGCCGTGGAGAGAATGGATGTCTTTAGGGGAAACTGTTCAAACCAGTGCCGCTGCTAGGAAAGAGCTTGTGAGGCGGCATGGGATCGCTTAGCATGGGAGACAGCACCGGCTTCCTCCAACCTCAATTATTTAATACCTATCTTTCACATCTCACTTGAGTAATTCGTATCGGAAAACTCTAACCCAGAGCCATGCAGGGAAAGAGATTTTAGGAAGGCATTTCCCTGGTCCAAAGGGAAATGAGGATCAAGCTGCTGTAAAGTTAACAGCAATCTAGCTCTCTTTGGAATTTTGGCATCTACTCCGTTTCTTTTGACAAGGTTTAACTCATGAATAACAATCACAGAAATAACATCGTTCTTTTCCTTCACACAATGCAACCGGCATTTAACAACAAAAGGTTTAAACACCCCCTTGTCCCAAGGAAGAGACACTAAGTCCCACACATTGCTTGTAGGATGTCTAGATAATTTCTATCCCTCTTTAGCTATGTTACATCTGTGCCTTTGAAATCCTTTGATGCAAATATAAAGTATTAGGCGACATGAGATGGAAGATAGGAAAAAGAAAAGAATAACCCACTGATGTATGGAAATGCAAGCCACAACAATAAAGACAATGAACACAGTCATTATTGGCACCTGATGATTTGGTTACAGAATTTTCATCTTTCTTACACCGCTCTTGGTTGCTTGCCCTCAGAAAGTAGGCTTATTTGCCTGAGTTCTTTGCCTAGCAAATATTCTTCCTGGAGGCCCCTGCTCATCAGCAGTCCTGTATGTACTAGATTTCTATAGCTTTCCCTCTTTGCTCGCCATACAGAGATATTAAAATGTATTCAATTGAATATTTAAAGTTCTAGTCTGAATTCCTTAACTCCCATTTTCAGTAGAAAATGAATTTCCTTCTATAATGATAATGACTCTCCTTATTTTGCAGGTGATTTGTTGGCATGAGCTACCCGTGGTAGTCAGAGGGCAATGTGGTATTTTATTCAAAGTAATTATTTCATATTCATGGATGTGTAGGGGTTTGGTGGCGTTTAAGTGTAATCCCAGTAGTCGGGAGGCAGGAAGATCAAAACTTTGAAGCCAGTTTCAAAGATAGCAAGACTCTGTTTCAAGCAAGAAAGACAGATAGTCGGTCAGCCAGAAGCCTAGCCAGGCATCCAGCCAACAAACAAACAAAAAGCAATAAGCCAAAATGGCAAGAATGAGAATTACATTTAAAAAAATGTATTTCTCTTATTTTTTGATAATGTCATACATGGGTACTGTGTTTAGAACGTTTCCACCCATCCTGTTCCAATTCCTCTTATGTCTCCTGACTCCTCAAATTCATTCCTTAAACTCAGGACCGCAAGGGGTGCACCCACACACTGAGACAATGGAGATGCTCTATCGGGAACTCACCAAGGCCAGCTGACGTGGGTCTGAAAAAGCCTGGGTTAAAACCGGTCTCACTGAACATAGCGGACAATGAGGACTACTGAGAACTCAAGAACAATGGCAATGGGTTTTGATCCTACTGCACGTATTGGCTTTGTGGGAGCCTAGGCAGTTTGGATGCTCACCTTCCTAGACCTGGATGGAGATGGGTGGTCCTTGGACTTCCCACAGGGCAGGGAACCCTGATTGCTCTTTGGGCTGACGAGGGAGGGGGACTTGATTGGGGGAGGGGGAGGGAAATGGGAGGCGGCGGTGGGGAAGAGACAGAAATCTTTAATAAATAAATAAATAAAAAATAAAATAAAATAAAAAATTCACTCCTTATTATTCAGAGTTATGACCCACATATTTATAAGTACAGGCTTCAGAGTCCATTTGGTATTTATTGCTTATATGTATATGTGTTTATGACTGATTATTTGGGATTGTCAGTCTATCATGGGGCTCTTCCCTGGTGAAGGCTGCTTCTCTCAGTATAAAAATTGTTTTTGATGGGTTCTTAGGTATAGAATGAGATGAGCTATTTTATTTTCACACTGAGCTTCCCAAATCCATGCATCTGTATGTGGGTGAAATTATGTCTCAATAACAATAGACTAACTGATGATTCAGAGAACAGGCGTCATCCTGATGTTGATGTTTTCTGTAAGCCTTGTGCGGCCAGAGGGCTGTGCTGAGTGAGAGCAGGGCAGCTGCTCAAGGGTGGTGGGAAATATGGCAAGCCGAGAGAACACTGAGGGAGTGAGGCTAACTTAATATTGATTCATGGTAAATTAGTTGTCTTCATTGGAGACAATACCTGCATGGAACACTCACACAGCAAATAAGGAGTTCTGGGACTCCACCGATGATGGTTCTAGCAGAACCACTCAAGTAAGAAAGAATATTGGTACACATGTCCATAAATGTTTGTCCCAGTAAGAACAAATCATGACCTGTCCCCCACCCTGCCGCAAGACAGTTGGCTGGTCTTCCCTGGGAAACTGCCATGCTCATGCGAAGAAAAGAAGTATTTATCTATTCATATTTGCTTTTCTCAGTTTTCTGAGCACACTATCAGCATCAACACACACATCACAGGAAGACTTTGCCATCCCCCTGAGCCTTACTTGGCTGGGTCTGAGGCTATGGTTCTTGACATAGCCACACCCATGTCACACAATGCACATTCCCCCAGGACTAAACTCACTCAAGGCTTTCTTGCTACCCACAACAATATCCCATGGCTAAAAAAAGTCCAGAATGAGTGGTGGAGAACACGCCCATAATCCCAGCACTCAGGAAGCAGAGGCAGACAGATCTCCATGAGTTTGAGGCCATCCTGGTCTACAGAGCGAATACCAAGGCCATCCTGGTCTACAGAGCAAGTTCCAGGACAGTCTCCAAAGCTACACAGAGAAATCCTGTCATAAAAAGCCAAAACAAATAAGCAAACAAGAGAGAGAGAGAGAGAGAGAGAGAGAGAGAAAAAAAAAGCAAACAAGAGAGAGAGAGAGAGAGAGAGAGAGAGAGAGAGAGAGAGAGAGAGAGCGAGCCCAGAGGAACAGACAGACTCACTGAAAAATTCTACAAGGCCTTTGAAAAAGAACTAGCATCAAATTCTCCTCAAATTATTCTATATAAAAGAAAAGAAATGAATGTTTCCAAACTCGTTTTGTGTGTGTGTGTGTGTGTGTGTGTGTCTGTGTGTGTGTTTGAATCTAGTGTTGCCTTGGTACCAAAACCAGGAAATGGAACAAGATGGAAAATGATCAACCTATTACTTTTATGCACATAGACACAAAAATTCTCAATAAAATACTTGCAAGTCACATTTAAGAAACACCAAAAAGATTACATGCAGTGACAATGTTGGTTTCATTTTTGATATTTAGGATGACTTGACACAGATAAATCAATACGTAAAATAATTGACACAGATAAGTCAATAAATATAAAAATCACATAAATGAATTCCAGGACAGAAATCACATCATTGTTTCAATAGATGCAGAAAAGGGCTACTATGAACATAGCTGAGCAAGTATTCTTGTGGTAGGACGGAATGTATTTTGGGTATATACCCTGGAGTGTTATAGTTGGGTCTTGAGTTATGTCAATTCCTAATGTTTTGAGAAACTACCATATTGATTTCCAAATGGCTGTTCAAGTTTGCACTACCACCGGCAAAGAAGGAGTGTTCTCCTTGTTCCACATCCTTGCCAGCCTGATCTGTCACTTTTGGTTCTGATCTTAGCCATTCTGACAGGTGTAAGATGGAATCTCAAAGTAGTTCTGATTTGCATTTACCTAGCTGCCAAGGCTGTTAATGTTTCTTTAAGTGTTTCTCGCCCATTTGATAGTCTTCTGTTGAGAATTTTCTGTTTAGATCTCTACCCCAAACCTAGAGCGATGAAAATTCCTTGCAATGTACAAAAGCGACCCTAGAGAAGACTCCTAGTAAGGGGGGCTATGGAGCCTGAACTGGCCAACTTCTGTAACCAGGTAAGGCTTCCAGTGGAGGGACTGGGACACAAACCCAGCCATAAAACCTCTGATCTACAATTGGTCTTACCTACAAGATGTGCTGGGGTGAAGGTGACACAGAACTTGTGGGAACAGCCATTTGGTCCAACTTGAGACCCATGCTACAGTCTGATACTGCCTGGAGGACCACGAACCAGACTTAGAATAGAACCAAATATGACTGGCAAAAAAAAAAAAAAAAAAGTCAGTGAAATGATTCCTAATGATATTCTGCCATACTAGTAGATCAGAGCCTATCATAAGAGTCATCATAGAGGCTTCATCCAGCAAGTGATGGAAGCAGAGACCCTTAGTCGAACACTGGGTAGATTTTGGGGAATCTTCCAGAAGAGTGGGGGAAGGACTGTAGGAGTCAGAGGGCTCAAGGACACCACAAGAACATGGCCCACAGAATCAACTAAGCAGGGCTCATAGGGGGTCACAGAGACTGAATCAAGCACCAGGAAGCTTGCATGGGTCTGACCTTGCTGTATATATGTTATGGGTTTTCTAGCTTGGTGTTCATGTGGGACTCCTAACACTGGGAATGGGGACTATCTCTGACTCTTTTGTCTGCTTTTGGGAACTTTTCCCTCCTACTTGGTTGCCTCATCCAGCCCTGATATGAGGGTATGTGCCTAGTCTTATTGTAATTGTTATCCCATGTTTGATTGACATCCTTGTGAAATCTGTTCTCTTCTGAAGGGAAATGGAGAAGAAGTAGATCTGGGCGAGAGGATAAGAGAGAGGGGGGACTAGGAGAAGAGGGAGGGAAAACTGTGTCCAGAGACAAAGAAAGAGAGAGAGAGAGACAGAGAGACAGAGAGAGAGACAGAGAGAGAGAGGAAGAAAAAAAGAAAGAAAGAAAGAAAGAGACAGAGAGAGACAGAGGAAGAAAGAAAGAGAGAGACAGAGAGAGAGGAAGAAAGAAAGAAAGAAAGAAAGAAAGAAAGAAAGAAAGAAAGAAAGAAAGAAAGAAAAAGAAAATTCAGGCTAAGAACTGAATAAAATTTCAAAATAAGATATAGAAGTTGCCAGGAAGCATTCTTAATGTATTCATAAATTTGGAGAGATTGCTCAGAGGTTAGGAGTACTTAAAATTCTTTTAGAGAACTAGAGTTTGACGCTCAGCAGCCATGCTGAGTAGCTCACAATTGTCTATTATCTTCAGGTCCAGAAGATCTCTCTCTCTGTCTCTCTCTCTCTGCCTCTCTCTCACACAATACACACACATTGACATAAATAATAAGCAATAATAAATGTGTCCAACATTCTAAACCATCAGGAAAATGCAAATTAAAACTAATTTGATATTCCATTTTCCCTCAAATGGAGCAGCTATCATTAAAAACAAATGAGAATGAATTCTGGTGAGAATGAATAGAGGCTATCCACCACTGGGTTAGATTGACTATGTTCTCAGAACAACACGATACTGCCTGCTAGGGTGAGCCATCATATCATCATGTATTTACTTAATTCGTTGATGTCTCTAACTCCTGCTAAGCTGTGAGTCTCAGGAGAGGCTGTTGTTTTTATTTACCACTACGTCTTTTGTTTATCATTACATCACAGGACCTGACACACAATAGGCGCTCAGTAAATATTTGATGCGGGTGTCACTGGATAGCATCATACCACCTCTTGCAAGGCAGAGCAGGATACCCAGGAAAACATGACCTGCACCAGCAGGAGAGGTCTGTTCCAGTGCCACTTCAGTGACTGTCTTGCTGGATGACCACAGATGGGTTACCTCACTGGATAATAAAACAATCTTACCCCAGAGAATGGTGTCAAGGTTCTTAGTGTAACTTCTCTGCGTGGTCAAATATTGTACATTTGATTTTAACTTTGGTGATTGGCATTTTTATCTAAGCAATAGCAATCAAAGTCTGTAGGTCAAAGCAGGAATCCTTCTTTGGATTCGCGGTTAGCAAAGTCTTCATTATTTTATTCATGTGGCCAGTCTCAGGAACTATATTGATGCCTCTGTTTTTCCTACAAGCTATTGTTGCTGTCCATCTAGTCCTATTTTCAACCCTGAGTCTGTGCTTGCAGGTTGCTCAATGTTGATGAAATAACCTTTGTCAGTTTCATATTCCTCTTCTATAAAAACAAGAGTGAAAATAATTTCCCTATAGGATTACTTGAGGAGTAAAATCAGATTATCTCTGTGAATTTGAAACTCTGGTGATAGAATAAACTGATCTGAGTTTCGAGCGAAGAAATTGAGACAATAAGAAAATTGTGTGTGTGTGAAAGAGAGGGTAAGAGAGAGACAGGCAGACAGACAGAGAGAATGGGTATATATATATGTGTGTGTGTGTGTGTGTGTGTGTGTGTGTGTGTGTAAGAGAGAGATGGGGAGAGAGAGAGTTGCTGGAGCTCATGCAGTTGCAGCACCTGCTTCTCTGCTCTGTCTAGATCCTTGGTTTATCTTACGTAGGTCTATCCCGAGAAAGGGGAAAACAATAAATTATAAAACAGGAACCTCCAGTAAAGGGAGCCATTCATCCAGTAGGCACATGGGGCACAAGCAGTTCTCAGTGTGTAACAGGGATGTTAATGGTACTGGACACTTTTCCTTGTTATTTCTTTAAAAGGTTTTTAAGTTCAAGAGTAGGGGATGGGGAACAGTGTTCTATCTTGGAAAGCACTGGGTACAAAGCACAATGTTTTATACCATCCGGTGTATTGAAAGGGTGTTTTCTTGGGATCACGGGGACCATGGGAGGTGTAGAAGGGGAGGGAAGATGAGGGGGAGGGAATGGAGAAAATAGATAGCTCAATAAAAACAATAAAAAAGAAAGGGTGTTTTCAGTTAACTAAACAGCTCAAGTATTTAAAAAACAAAACCTCCCCCAAACTCTCTCTCTTTCTCTCTCTTTTTGTTTTGTTTTGTTTTGTTTTGTTTTGTTTTTAGAGACAGGGTCTCTCTGTAGCTTTGGAGCCTGTCCTGGAACTAGCTCTTGTAGACCAGGCTGGTCTCGAACTCACAGAGATCCGCCTGCCTCTGCCTCCTGAGTGCTGGGATTAAAGGTGTGCGCCACCGCCGCCCGGCCCCCAAACTCTCTTAACCCCATTTTCTAATCCCTACTCATGAACTTGAAAATCTTTTAAGGTAAAGGTTTTAACGGTTTCTATGAAATATGTACATTGTCTTTTGATTTTTTTTTTTTTTGAGACAGGATTTCTCTGTGTAACAGCCCTGTCTGACCTGGAACTCATTCTGTACACCTATAGGTTGGTCTTAAACTCACAGAGATCCACTTACCTCTGCCTCCCATCTGCTGGGATTAAAGGTGTGTGCCACCACCGACCAGCCAAAATATGTACATTTTGAGTATTTTCTGATATGTACCTCAGGGTCTAACAACGCCCTAAAATATCACTAACAATTGTGTATTTTTATTTTTTCTATCTTACATGTAAATGGGATGTTTGCACATCTGTTGGGATCCATCACACATCAGCATGCCTGGGTGACAATTGAATGAGTGTTGATGGAATCAGAACAGCCCTACCGTCTTCTTAACTATTAGCCAGACTTACATGCTGGGAATTTCATACCATCTTAGGCATCTTGAAACATATCATAGGTAATTTTCCTAATAATAATCCTACTGTGCTATAGAAGAACATGAAATAATTCCTCCCTATTACGCATTAGTCCCCTTATTAAACGTCTTCCATCCCTCAGCCCCGCCCTCCCGAGTCTTTAGTGAACAGGATTCCACCCCATTCTTTGACAAGACCGTCTCATTTCCACCCATGAGTGCAAGCATATGGCGTTTGTCTTTGTGTGCCTGCTTTACTTCGCATAACACAATGATTCCCATTTCCACCCATGTGCCTGCAAATGACAACTTTTCATTTTTCCTGTGGCTGAGCAATATTCTGTTGTGTAAATATACTCATTCTCTCTATCCATGCATTCATGGACAGCATGATCACATATTTCTGCTAGAAACACTGCTGTAATAAATGTGGGAGTGGAAGCATCCTCCTGAGCCAGGGATTTCATTTCCTGTAAATCCATATCTCATAGTAGAATTGCAGGTCTCCATGGTAGTCTATGAGGGTTTTTTTTTTTTGTCGAATTTCTATAATGTCTTCAATATTGGTTATACTAATTTATATTCATACCAACAGCATGTAAGAGTTACCCTTTCTCTGGATACTTATGCTTAATAAAGTTTTGTCTTTTTGGTCATACCAGTTCTAAGCAGGATGAGATAATCGTTCGCTGTAATTTTGATTGTATTGTGTCTATTTACACAGGCACTTATCCATCTTCTCCATCCGTGTCCTCACATCTGGCTGAGGCACTGCACATATCTATGACATAATCGAGTCCCCACCCTCAGAATCCTTTGCCATGTTCACGGTCCTCTCATCACTGGCTGACGTCTAGCACAATCTCTCAACCCACTCCCAGGCATCTTTTACTCCTAGCATTGCCTGTTGGCTCAAGGAAACAGCGTGGTCATCTGGAAGCCCTAAAGAGATGTTTGAAGTTCTTTCCTGTTCACTTATTCATGCATTTATTTTTATTTTCTGTGTGTGTGTGTTTTGTCTGCATGCATGTCTGTGCACCGTTTGCATTTGGGGCTCGTGGAGGCCAGAAGAGGGCATTGGATCTTCTGTGGCTGGAGTTAAGCTACCGTGTGGGTGCTGGGAATAGAACCCAGGTCCCCTGAAAGGATAGCCTGAGTTGTTAGCCACTAAACTGTCTCTCCAGCTCTTATCAGGAGTTCTTGTTCAGGAGTTTAAGGTAATATCCTCCCTTGAAAGGGAATACTGAGCATATGAGTTCAAACAGGGAGAAAAAACATGGAAACATAATTAACTTTGTACAAGTAGGAGACTATAAATATTGACTGATTTTTAAGAGGTTAAAAAATAAGAAGATATCGTAGCACGGAGGGGTAGTGTGTTGGCTAAATTTATGTCAACCTGATACAATCTAGAGTCGTCGGAGAGGAGGGAATCCCGATTGAGAAAATGTCTCTGTAAGATTGGGCTGTAGGCCAGCCTGTAGGGTATTGTCTTAATTAATGAATGATGAAGGAAGGCTCTGCCCTTTGAGGAGAGCTCACCCCAGGGCTGGTGGTCCTGGGTTCTGCAAGAAATCAGGCTGAGCAAGCCATGAGAGGGGAGACAGCTAGCAACACTCCTCCATGGCTTTTGCTTCGGCTCCTGCTTCAGTTTCTTCCCCAACTTCCTTTGATGGTGAACTGTGATGTGGTCGTGTAAGGTAAAGGAGCCCCTAAGCTGTTTTTAGTCATGGAGTTTTATCACATCCTAGAAACCCTGAGTAACACAGAAGGCAGAAGTGGTTCATCGCTTGTAGGTGCCAGGTGCCATGAGTCAAAAGGGATGAGTTCAAAATGAAACTAACATTTAAGGAAGAGAGAATACATGAGGATGTTGAAGCTGGTAATTATAGCTGGGCTTCAATTAGAAAGGTCTAAAGGCGGTTTAGGGGCTCTGGGCAGTTTCGTTTTCTTTTGGCTTAATTCTGGGAAGTTTCCCATGTGTCTAGAGCTGGTCTGGCCTAACCTTGAGCTTAGCAATGCTCCTGCTCTCGCATGTGGAGGGCGGGGATTGCTGGTGCGCACTATGGACTCGTTCGTTCTGCTTTTGCAGCTAGTTTCTCTAGCAAGTGAAGTCTGAAGACGTATTTGCACATCTTCTCAGGCTCCCTTTAGCTTCATTGGCCTTGTGCCCCATTTCTCCGGAATTTCATCCAACATTGGACATGTCGATTAGTATTCTGTGACTAATGTACCTCAAATTATATTCTAAATACATTATTTTACAACAGTAGAACACTGGCCCTAAAGGACCTTAGCAAATGTACATCCAACTCTCCCATTTTGTAAGGGAAGAAGTACAGAGGGAACATGAACTTACCCCAGGTCACAGCAGTACTGCAGAGCTGGGTGGAATCCAAATCCTTTTTTGTTATTTTGTGTCTAGTCCACCTCACTCTTGCTACAAGATGAGGACCGAACCTTGGGCCTTGCTCTTGGTAGGCAAGTGTTCTATTGAGCAACCCCTAGAGGTGTGTGTCATCATGTTCAGCAACAAGTTTTTAAAATTTATCTTTATTTTTTTGAGGGGATGGTCTCGAGACAGGGTTTGTCTGTGTAGTTTGGCTGTCCCAAAACTTACCCTTTAGAGCAGGCTGTTGGCTTACCTGTGCCTCCTGAGTGCTGAATGCTGGGATTAAAGGCATGCACTACCACCTGCCTGGCCTGGGATCCAAATGTATTTTTTTAATTAATAAATTTTACTTATCTATGTATTTTTCACATCGTGTATCTTGAGCCCATTCATTCCCTGTCCTTCCCATCTGTCCTCTGTTCCTGCACTCCCCTGAGTAGAACTCAAGAGAAAAAAATGAAGAAAATGAAATGAGAAAATTAAAAAAAAAGAAAAGAAAAGTAAGGAACTTAAAATCATATCATGAAAGCTACAGTGTGCCTCCAGAAAGTCATGTTGTATACTCCTCGGCCCATACATCTCTACTTGTAGGTGTTCATTGCAAAGAGTCATTGGTCTGGTTCAAGGCCCCTGGTCTCCACTACACATTCACTCCTGGGCCCCCTCTGGGACTCTTCCTGGGCATCCCGCTAGTGCCCTGTGTTGTGGAGACCTTGCAGCTTTGGGTGCGTGGGTGAGGTCCCTTCACATGCTCCCGTGGACCATAGATGGTATGGATGTTGGCGTAGACCAAGTAATAGCCCTGGGTCTGGGCCTGGCCAGCTATAGGGTTAGAAATGAGGGCAGCTCTCCCATGCTCACAACTTCAGGGTTGGCCTGTGCTAACAGGGTTGACTCTGTTGCGCTGCCCCAGTGAGGTGCTGGGCCTGCTCTCCCAAGTGTTGCAGCTTGTGGGGGGTCAGGGATAGTTCTCCCACTCTTATGATCACAGGGATCCAAATTCTTAACAAGCCCTAATTTAAAGACCATGGTTGCCTTAGTTTAATACCTTTCAAAGGACTTTTGCTAGTAAACATTTCAAATACAGAAGCTTACTGAGTTTAATATCTTAATATGTGTATTGATGTAAGTATGTATTTAGATATGAGAGTGAAATATTAGAGAGTTGAAATGCTTCCCCCCAGAATTCTCCAAATTTCACCACCTCTCTCTTCCTTGGGAGTAGTCATCATGACAAACTTGGCTTTTTTTTTTTCAAGAAATTTTGTAGGAGTCTGTCTAAAAGGAAATAAATTCTGAAACAATTACATTTTGGTGAGCTTTAGTTTTTATTAACCGGCGTGGACCTTTAATGTTAAACGCAAATAAAGTCCATTTACAGACCTCGTTGCCCAGGGAAGAAAGGAGAGTGTCCTAAATGGATCCTTCCCAGTGGAGGCCCACACTGAAATTAGCTTTACTGAATCAAGATAATGGTTTCGACTATAAGAACTGAATCTTATTTTCCTAAGAGTAAAAATGGAGAGAAGTGTTTCTAGGTGGGACTAAGTTTGTGGGCTGCTATCCTGCAGTCACACTAAGCTCCGCAGCTCCTGTACCTCCACACTTGGTTAAATTCTCTGCTGTGTGTGGTGAAATCCTGGTGGTATCTGAACAAGGCGAGCATCTTTATTCTGCTCTCCTCTTGCTGACTGTGCAGCTGGTTCTGGCCCCTAGGTGGCAGCCTTAGTAGGTAATGGCGGTCAAGCACGCTCTGTCCTCAGGAGGGTGCATGTCTGCTTTTAGTACTCGATCTAAATATTGTTCTGTATGCATCTTGCTTTTACTCCCCAATGCAGAGCTAAACAAGTAGGGTCTTTATAGGCTAGCCATTTCAAAACGGGGATGGGTGTGAAAATGCCAACAGGTGCTCTGCTAAGGAGAGACGGTCAGAATTTCTTTTACAGGCAAAACACCTAGCTGCAGACATGGGTCACCCCCATCCCTCAGTTCTCAGGCAAACTGAGAACCTGGAAGTTGAAAAAGAAGAAGGGAAAACAACTGGCAAAGATGGTGCATTGAAATTTGAACTCACTTGTGTTTGTCTTCAGAGAGCACAGATGGGAGTTTGTCTGGAATCTAAGGAAAAAAAATTCCAGGGAAAACAATGCAAAAACAACTGTGTAAAAATGAATTCCAAGTTTCTGTCCATGTGCTAATTCATGTCTTTCCACGGACACAAGGAAGACTTCTCAGGTTTACCATGTACCTGCTGAACTCTTGGTTACCAAACAGATGCAAGATTCCCATGTTGCTGTCCATCCCCAGGAAACACGCCTCTCAGGTGTTCCAGGAGCACCTACAGCTCCAGTGTGTTGTCCTAGTTTTTTCAAGTTTGCTTTCGCATCTCATGCAAATGAGCCTTGACTTGGGGGCTTCGGAAACATAATCTCACTGCAAGGGAGATACGTATTTAAACTGGTATATTTCAGCCCAAATCGCCAGCCACCAGCTTTCCTGACACCGTTTTGAGAGTGTGCCAAGTCACACATACTTCTGAAGTGCCCAGGTATGTCCAACTGCTGGTAGAAGAGCTAAATATTTATCACTGGGCTCAAAGGCAGCCTACGGAATCTGACGGCATTCAGAAAATGTGGACACTTTTCAGGAGAGAGGGACCGCAGGCCTGTGGCTCTTTAAACATATTATATGTCGTTTTAAAACCCGTTATCAACTAATCTGAACCTACAGATTGCATTCTATTTAACTCTGCAGATCAATATTTCTGCGCAATCTTGATCTGTGACATTTCTGACTGTGAATCTCTTTGGTTGGAAACTTGCCACGTACATGCTCTTCCATGCCAACACCCTTCCTAGCACTCATCAGCACTACATTTTTTTTAAACGTTTGCCTACGTGAGGGTTGGTTTTAATTTGCACTAAGCCTCTCTTCACGCTCCCACTCTGCATAGTGCTGCACATGTATTCCTGCCTTCTTTTCGGGAATGTCGTTATTTTGTTTTCCTTGCTGAACTGTAGTAGTCATTGATGCATTCATTGTTGAGTTATGCTCGATATAAACATTTGTTCTGATGTAAGTGTGTCTTTCCCCTACATTTCCTATTGTCCTTTGTGAGCGTACATGTTCAGTTTTGCTGTAGTCGAGTCATTCCCAGCTGACGATTTTTGTATCTGGTTTAACGGCTCTCTCTTGTCCAAGTACATGATAACGACCTTCCTAGATTTCAGACTTTGTTCTATTTAGTAGAGATTTATTTGCAATTAAAAATTTTACAAGTATTGTTTGAGAATGACATACAGGTTTTTTTTTTTTAAATATGCTTTGATTAAATTCACTTTCATGCCCTCTTCTCCAGCTGTTCCCATATCCTCCCCCGAAACTTTTTCTCCCAACCTTATGTATGTCCTCTTTTAACCACCAGGTCCAATTGGTGCTGCGCGTATGTGTTGTGGGAATAAAACCATTGGCTGTATCTTGGGCAATTACCCAGCTGCATCCCAGAAGAAAACTAACACTCCTTCCTTGACAACCAGCAGCTGCCAACAGCTCCTCAGCTAGGAGTGGAGTTTGGCGAGCCCCTCCCCAATCCATGTTGGAATTTTTGCTGGCTTGATCTATTGTAGGTTTTGTACGTGTGGCCACAGTCACTGTAATGTGTGCAATGGGACTATCATGCCCAGAAAGCAGTGTTTTGCAACAGCCCTCAGCAACCTCTGGCTCTTCCAGCTCCATCTTCCAGCTCCATCTTTTCCACTGATCCCAATGAAGGGAGGATGCACGCAGCAGCAGCTGGAGAAACCAACTCTCTGCAGTTAAATCAGCTGTGGGACTCGCATTGAGCGCCATCTACTGGCAGTGGCTTTTTCATGCTCATAAGAGGTAAGATTTGCATTTCACTTTTCCCAGACCATTCACCTTGTCCCAGCACTTACACCACGTCTTTTCCTGTCTGTCATTTTCCAACTTTACTGAAATGAGGCACGGTCTCTGTCCTTTCTGTTGGACTCCACTAGCCTACATCTCTACTATGGTTTGGAGAAATGCCCACGAAGGTCCCTGTGCTAACATCTTAGCTCGCAGAGTGCTACTGTTTGGAGGCAGGGGAATCTTGAGGAGGTAGGCCCTAAGAAGAGGTCCTGAGGTTGCTGGGTATGCCAGCAAAGGAGACTGGGAGACCCTGCTTTCTGGTTGTAATGTCAGCCATTTTGCTCTGTCACGTGATCCACCATTGCCATCCCACACCCGCAGCAAAGGCCCCAAACCATGGAATTGCTCAGCCCTACACTAGAACAGTGATTTTGAACCATAAGTCAAACAAATCCTTTCCCCTCACAAGTTGCTTTGGTCATGGCATTTCATCACAGCAATGATAACTCTAGCTAGGACACGGCTCATAAGTTATATGAAAACCTTGGATGGGATTTGACTATTCATCTTATTTGAGTTGAGGAGTTGGAGGCGATCTGTCCTCCTGTCTTAAAATCTGTGAACATTTACTTAGATCTTTAAAGTCTTTCAACAAAAACTCTATATTTTCTCATAAAAATCTTGCACTTATTTGGATAGATATATTTTTAGTTTTTTTTTAATTTTTCGGTGTCTATATACAAGAATACTCTTGGAATACATGCAGATATATATTTCCCATTATGCATGATTGTGTGTGTGCGCTCGTGGGCACACAGTATGCTCTATGCCTGAACCTATGTATTTTTCCCTGTCTCCGTGTAAGCATCACACCCTGCGCAGCTATAAAAATCTCAGTGTAATTTTAGGTGTCTGAGTTAACACCTCAGCTGCTTACCCCTTCTTTTCTGAAGTTTACATTGAAA
This sequence comes from Alexandromys fortis, assembly GCF_014885135.2. NCBI lineage: Eukaryota > Metazoa > Chordata > Mammalia > Rodentia > Cricetidae > Alexandromys > Alexandromys fortis. The sequence continues at coordinate 9,604,595 of NW_026067908.1, forward strand.
TTGCCTCTGCTGCCTTCTAAATCCAATGCATAAATTTACTGATTCCGCTCGTGAGGTGGACTTTTTCGTTCATGAGCAATCATAAATCTCAGAATATACAATTTTTTCTATAAAATTATCTCGGGATAAAAGCTGTATCAGAGCAAGAGGTAAATGCTGGCGGCCCAGGAAGCTCCTGCAGCCCCCGACTCTCTAAGTCACGCCTACCACTTCTAAGGCTATGTTCTAGTGAGGCTCAGCATTTCCTCACGTGAGGTCTGTGAGGCTGCTCACAAAGGATTCACGCCGGGAATCTGTGAGTGGTGAGGATGGTTTCAGTGCGTAGTGGACGTTCACAGTATTTGAGGGCTCCAGGCATTGTTTTCAGTAACTTCTATCTTTTCTCTCCTTTCGGTTCCCACTGACAGCTCTCTGAAAGAGATACAACGATCTGTGCTTTTCATCTGTAGACAAAAAGGTCCAAAAAGACACCTCTCCCAGCCAGGAGGGATGCCGCTTGTCTAGATCACCTGATATCATTTCCTCCTAAGCATCTCATGCTTAAGCCAGAGTGTGCTGGAAGGAACTAGAAGCTGGGGGAGGCTCTGCTGCTCTAGTGAACAAGAGTTCTTTAAGATCACTGAAGGGATGTTTGGAAACAAAGGTGGCAACTGCATGGCATCTCTTGTCTCTTACTGGTACTCTGGCCATCCGTCACACTGATCTGCTTGTTTGACATTGAACTCTTATGTCACAAGGTCACATATCCTAAAGGAGGGGTCTACCAAGGCTGACAGTGCGGAGCAATGTTTGCCACTAAATATAGCTATTCTTCCCGGTTACAGCCAAGCATCTGAATTTGGGCTGTCTTTTTAGGAGGCATCCCTGCTCAGTTCCACGTTTGCTTCTCCCTGGCAAGATATGGTTTTGTCCTCTCTGACAATCTCAGCATGCTTAGAAATACCCTAATTATTATCTTTGATGTCTGTGTCTCAGACCGCAGGTAGTTGCCAGCCAGACTGAGAAAGGATCTCAGTCATCAGGACAAAGATGGGCAGTTCTACAGCTCAACCCCTCTTCCTTGTCACCAAATTGATGACAGTGACTTGCAGAAAGACGTTCTAGAAACAAGCAGCTACTCTCACACACAGAATCTTATCTTGACAATTACTTTTGCCTACCCAAATACGGCTTTATAGTAGTACACACAGCAGTGGATTTCCCTATGGCATTTCATGCAGGATCTGTTTTGTTTATGCATATTTCGTCTCTTTCCGTTCCCACCACTCTCATCCCTCACCCCCACCCTCTTCATTCTTCACCCCTACCTTCTCATCCCTCATCCTCTCATCCCTCACCCCTGCCCTCTGGCCTTCCCCCCACCCTCTGACCTGCCACTCAAGTATTTTCTGGAAACTTAAGTCCTTCCTTAATTGTATTCTTGATGGAATTATGTTTATAGTTGTTTTATTGGGAGCATAGAGTTATTTCTTAGTTCCTTATTTATATACCTAAAATTCAATAATACCTATGAAAACTTTAAAAATGTAAGCAGTTTTCTGATTTATTGGTAAACATGGTTGGCCAGGAAACCTGTCCAAAATTGATATAGAACACATCTAGTCTCGAAAACTCATGAATATGTTATAAATTTTGATAAATGTTAAGAATAAACACATTTTATTGGCACTGAATCTCTTAAAATAAAAACTACTTTCTTTTCAAAAGTTAATATAAGCACCCATAGATGAATATTAAATCCCATTAAAATAATTCAAGTATCTGTATCAATTCTACTCCATTTTTAATTTTAAAAAATATTTTTAACATAATTTTTATTGAGTTTTTGGGAATTTCACATCATGTACCCCAATCCCACTCATTTTCCTGTCCTTCCATCTCTGCTCTCTGCCCTTGTAACCTCCCCACCAGAAGAAAAATTTTTAAAATAGTAAAAGGACATTTTGCGTCTGCATCTTTCCCACCTCTCCCTTACTTATCCATTTGTCGTAGTGGCCTTGGGAGCTTCGGTGTGTCCCACACTATACCTTTTTGTCCAGTCAGCCCCATCCACAGGAGCTGTCGGTCTAGTTCAAGGCCTCTGGCTTATGGTACACCATCAATACTGGTCCCTCACTGAAACTCCTCTCCCAGTATCCTGCTGTTGCCCCGAGTCATGGAGATCCTGAAGCTTTGGTTCCACAGGACCAGTCGCTTCACAACCTCCAGCAGGTCATAGACGGGGTAGATGTTGGGGTGGGACTACTCACAGCCCCGGATGTGGGCCTGGGTGGCGCTGAGTTGGTCAGTATGGATCTCCACCAGGACAGATGCCTCGAGTGAGGGATGAGACCAGCTCTTTCGAGTGCAGGGCCAGTTCTCCGCTTGCTGCAGGTGGTGGGTGGAGTAGCTCTCCCAGGGCCACAGAAGGTTGGGGCTGGCTATCCCATGCCCACACCATTGGGGCCACTTCTACAGGGAGAGTGGTGGGTGCAGCTCCCCTGCTGAGACAGCCAGTGAGGATCAGACTTGTTTTCTCATGCCTAGTCACCAGGGCTAGCTCTCCGATCCCTTCAATAGTAACACAGGCGATAGACATGAACACAGACCCTGGCTAGAGTAGAACCACAGACTCAGACACGGCCTTGGGCCACATCTTGGGTCTGGTTGTCACCCTGGTCTTGGGGGGGGGGCAGTGCAGGCCACTTGGATCTGGACAGACCCAGTGGCAGCACGGTCCTCTGACACCAACATGGACTCAGGTGGTGTCCCAGACCCTGGGCATCCTTACGATTTACGGTAAAATGAGCCACTGACTTCAGCACAGCCCCCAGCTGCAGGAGGGCCACGGACCCAGACATGGCACTCTGTGGCAGCACAGGCCTGGATATCACATGGCCCCAGGTGGCAGCGTAGACCCCCCAAAAGCCTGTTCCTCACTGCCTTTGCACCTTCGGTTCCGCTTCTCTCCTTAGTGCACAAACCACACCACTTCCCCTTTTCTCCCATTTCCCTACCCATATATCTGCCCACTATAGTGGTGCCAGCCCAGCTGGGGTAAGGGGCACCTGGCAGGCCAGTCCAAAATTTAATTTCATTTTATGTCTGTAGGTGTTTTGCAGGATCGTCACATGGAGGGCCAGAAGAGGGCGATGACTCCCCTGGAGCTGGAGTCAATAGGTGTTTGTGAAATACTGTATAGGTGCTGGGAGTCAAACCCAAGTCGTCTTTAACAGATGAGCCATCTCTAGCCTGCCCTGCTCCCTGCTGGTGTAGGAGGTCCTTCTGTCTATGTGTTGCTTTCATTGGTTGAATAAAGAAACTGCCTTGGCCTTTTGATAGGGCAGAACTTAGGTAGGCGGAGAAGACAGAAGTGAATTCTGGGAGAAAGAAAGGAGAGAGAGAAAGCCACCGTGGAGCTGCCAGGTTAGACGTGCTAAATATCTCCTGGTAAGCCATGACCTCATGGTGAACACAGATTATTAGAAATGGGTTAAATCAAGATGTGAGAATTAGCCAATAAGAGGCTAGAGATAATGGTCCAGGCAGTGTTTAAATGAATACAGTTTCTATGTGGTTATTTTGGGTGTAAGCTAGCTGGGTGGCCAGGACAGAACAAAGGGCCCCCACTCCCTGTAACACCCTGCCACTGTTTTTTAAATTTGTAAAGCTGTAATAGTTATTTTTCTATTGCTGTGACAGAAAGCCTTGATGAAGCCAACTTATACAAGAAAGCATCTGATTTGAGGCTCATGGTTCCAGGAGGTTAGAGTTCATGGTCAGATGGCAGGAAGCACGGCAGTAGGTAGGTAGCATGGTAGGAGTAGGAGTTGAGAGCTTATAACTTTGTTTTGTTTGGTTTTGTTTTTAAGCTAAATATTTTTTTATTTTTTTAAAAGAAAACAATCTTTCTTCATTTTATATACCAATCCCAGTTCCTACTGCCTCCCCTCATTTTCTCCACCTACCCCACAACTCACCCCCATCCACTCCTCAGAGAGGGGAAGGCACACTGCTTTGGAGAAGGTCCAAGGCCCTCCCTACTATATCTAGGCTTTTGTTAACTACTCAGTCACAGAAAAAAATAAACGGTATGATACCTAATGCTAGTGGCTCCTTAATTTCTGCTTTAGTCTTTGCAAACACAGCACATGGACTCCATCAGTCTTGTAGCATGCACTTGTGGGAAGTGTTATCTTTCTCCACACTTACGCTGATACAGAGACTTCTATGGCATTCCATGGCCATTTACAACTCAGAGAATTTCCCATGGCTCTCTGGAATAAATGTGAGTCTTACTTTCTGTTTGTTTGTTTTCTGGTAGAAAAAGGCAATTACAGGAATGTCTTGGAGCACACGTGACCTCTCAGGATACTGACTTTAGGAACAAGTGCAAACAGAGGTAGGATATCTGGCAATCGGTTGGTTTAAAGTGACCCTTACTTGAGTGCTCCTTAGAATAGTTTTGTTATGTACGTACAGGGCTGCACACACTTTCAAGGCTGTGCAGTATCACCGTGTGATATGTGGTGAGGAATCACTCAGAACTGAAGAAAAGCAGTTTGGTTCACATCAGAATTTGGGGAAGATATTTCGTCAAAGAAGCAAAAACTCTATGCTCTAGACACTACATAAAGTAGAGGAACCAGCACCAAAGGCTAAAGAAACAGCAGAATCAGTATGAACCCTGGAAGGAAACAGGGTGGAAAGAGCTTGGAAAATGTTGTGGAGTCTGAACCACTGATTATCACTGGGTACTCATGATCTCCTGGGTGTTCTAGATTCACTCAGATACTAGGCCCTGCATGAAAAGAACCACAGGAAGTGATCAACAGAAGATACAGTCACACATTGCTTAGCAACAGGGATACAGTCTGAGAAACATGTCCTTAAGTGACGTTGTCATGAGAACAGCACACAGTTTTCGCACATAAACGAAGGTGGTCAGGAGATAAAATACCTTTGAATCGCTGGCATTGACCTCAATTTTGTCACACAGTTTGAAACTACACATGCCATATGAGAAATTACATCAAGCGGTTTGGGGATTTTTGTTAGTGATTTTTTTTTTCGATCTGTAGTAATCTCCACTCAAAAGGAAACTGTCTCAATGGTGAATTTGTTATTTGTTAGAACTATCTATGTTTTGGAAAGCGGTAAGATAGATCATCTTCTCTACACAAATTATTTGCTAAGCTGAGCTGCGTCAATTAAGACCATGCTCTATGTAAACACCATATCCTTCCAAAGTTCTATCTGGCTGATTTCTAGAACCTCAAATGAGATCAACTTCTGGCCGCCCCCCTTTGCACTTACTTGTTTACAGTTCATGTCTTCTGTCCTTTACCTGGACACTGATGTCATCTCCTCTTCAGGAGTTGTACATTGGTATTCATTATGTCCATCCGATACTCAGCTTCACCACGGTTTATTGTTGGCAGCTTCAATGAATTTTAAGTTAGAGTTTTTCAAGATGGGACTCAAGTCTGAGACTTTTCTGAGTGTCCAAGGCAGGACCACACAAGATGAACTCAATCAACACCACCCTGTAGATTTTGTTATTTCTTGGTGTCTTCCCTGTCTTTATGATCATCTAGAGAAGATGTTTTCTTTCTCTACATTCTTTATTACATTGCATTTAGTTTCTGTGTGATTTTATTTACATCTGAGCAGTCGGGAAACGAACATGAATTTTCTGCCTACATTCCATTCAATTTATTGGATTATTTGTTCTTTTGATGACCAATTTCTTGAGTTCTTTGTATATTTTAAAGATCAGCCCTCTATCTGATGTGGTGTTGGTGAAGATCTTTTCCCATTCTGTAGGCTGACATTTTGTCTTGTTGACCATGTTCTTTGCTTTACAGAAGCTTCTCAATTTCAGGAGGTTCCATTTATTAATTGTTGCTCTCAGTTCTGTGCTACTGGAATTCCTGATTTCAGTAGGATCGCTGGGAGTTTCCTCTCCATTTAGTTTGATGTAAGTTGTTGGCTTGCTGTATATGGGCTGTATCCCTGCTCTCTCTAAGACCTTTATCATGAAGGGATGTTGTATTTTGTCAAAGGCTTTTTCAGCATCTAATGAGATAATCATATTTTTTTCAGTTTGTTTATATGGTGGATTACGTTGACAGATTTTCATATGTGGAACCATCCCTGCATCTCTGGGATGAAGCCCACTTGATCATGGTGGATGATTTTTCTGATGTGTTCTTGGATTCAGCTTGCTAATATTTTATCGAGTATTTTTGCATAGATGGTCATAAGTGAGACTGATCTGTAATTCTCTTTCTTAGTAATGTCTTTGTGTGGTTTGGGTAACTGTAGCCTCAGAAAAAGAGTTTGGCAATGTTCATTCTGTTTCTATTGTGTGGAACAATTTGATGAGTACTGGTATTAGTTCTTCTTTGAAAACCTTATAAAATTCTGTGCTGAAACTATCTGGTCTTGGGCTTTTTCTTTTTTGGTTGGGAGACTTTTTATGACTGCTTCTATTTGAAGAAAACATTTAATTGTGGTGTTTTGCTTATTTTTTCAGAGGTTCAGTCCATTATCATCATGATGGGGAACATGGCAGCGTGCAGGCAGACATGGTGCTGGAGCTGAGAGTTTTATATCTTGCAGGCAGCAGGAAGTCGACTGAGACACTGAGCAGTATCCTGCACATCGGGATCCTCAAAGCTCACCCCCACAGTGTCACACTTACTCCAAGGCCGTGCCCACTCTAGTGAAGTCACACCTCCTAATAATGTCACTTCCTATGAAATTATGTGGCCCAATTACAATCAAACTACCACACCATGTATGGCATGTATTTAAAAATATGTATTAAATTGTTACTCTGAGCTTAAGTAACTTATGGATTCATTAAGAGTTTTATTATGTTTTATCAGTTATGGGATACCTAATGAATTCATGCTTTTGAGGAGAGTGGAAACATGCGAGTTTGCTTATCTTAATAGCAATTGATTTCAAATGCCTGCGTATCAATGACTTCATAAGAAGAAATTAAAGAAAATTAGATCTTGAGATTAAAAAACATATATCATATGGGAAAAGTGAGATCATTTTTATACATTTGAAGGATTTTCTTGAGAGCAAGGGTGAAGCCTGTTTTGTGCTGGGGCAGAATCGGAAGCCATCTCTGAGGACTCCAGATCCTAATGAACTCTGTGATGGAAAGAAGTGGGCCAGAGACCAGGCTCATGCCTCTTTATTAGTGGTACATAGCTTACTACATAGTGGTACATAGCCAGTCTAACTGGTCGGGTTCTGACTAGCAGAGTACAACATTTACTGCTTTCAGGCCTGGGCCATTGTTATCTTGTTTGTAGTTTTCTGTTCTTCTCTCTTTTCACTGGACGGATGGTATTGGTAGCCTTGGAGCTACCTGCCAAGCATAGAAGGAGCTTACATCCTGGTTCAGTACTTAGCAGAGACCCTTTACCTGACTGGATTTATCTAATTAGTATATCAATTGCTTTTTTTCATTTCTCTGACAAAATATCAAACAAGAAGCAATTTCAGGAAGGAGGAGTGTACTCTGCTTTGTTCAAGGGGATGCATTCCATTATGGCAGGCAAGACAAGGGAGAAGGAGAAGGGGGATGGCTGTCACACTACATCCACAGCGAGGAAGCAGGGAGCAAACAGGAAGTGTGACTGAACTGTAGGTCCTGAGTGTTCTACCTCTGCCATCCTTTAGGCCTCTGGAACAGGTTTGTGAGAGGAATGTAGAAAATTCTGCAGCTGAGAGCTAAAGAAACCATACAAGGGCAGTGTTTCTCCCCTTCTCCCACAAACCAGTTCCGAAGGAAGGAACTTAGAACCTGATGCCCTTCCTTTCTGGTGGGGAAGGCACGGCAGAAGGAACAGGAGCCCATTTGGTCATGGACTGCATTTGCAACCAGGAAGTAGAAAGTGAATCAAAAATGAAGGCAAGCTATAAAACCTAAAGGCCTGTACCCATGATCCATTTCTTCTAAGGAAGCGTTTCTTCTAAGAAAGCGTTACTTCCTAATGCTTCTAGAACTTTCCCAAACACTGTTCCGAGCTGGGGGCCAGGTGTTGGAACTCCTGAGCCTATGTGGGTTAGTTTATCTTCATACCCTAGCTAGACTGTCTGCTGTAGACATGGGCTGTCCTGACACATAAAAACATGTCTGAAAATAGAAAGATCTCCACGGGAGGTGCCTCTAAGGGATTCTTTTAATAGGGATGCCTTAGGAATGATTAAATACTTTATGAACGGGTTAAATTGTACATTTTTTTAAAAAAAAGTTTTCTTCTACTGCAGTGGTTTGCCAGGGGGTCATGACCCCTTTGGCAAACCTCTGTCTCCAAAAATATTTGCATTATGATACATAACAGAAATAAAATTCCAGTTAGTAATAACAAAAGTAATTTTATGAGTGGGGATCACCACAGCATAAGTAATTGTATTAAATGGTGGCAACATTCGGAATGTTGAGAACCATTGCTCTACTGAAGTTTTTTTTTTCATTTTTTTTATTTTATTGAGAATAAGAAAAAAAAAGTTTCCGCCTCCTCCCAGCCTCCCATTTCCCTCCCCCTCCCCCACTCTTCTCCCCCTCCCCCCTCTCTTCTCCCCCTCCCCCCACTCCTCTCCCCCTC